>NW_027108761.1:595654-678340 GCF_000696795.3 Halyomorpha halys | reverse complement strand
TATTTTAGTTGCTTGACACTTTTGAAAGTAATATCTTAACTTTTATTTTTAGAAGCATTTGACAAAGGCGTGAGCTTTTTCGCCATTGAAAGGAGACGACCCACTTGCGGCTATTAAAATTTTCAATGTCTGTGCCAAATCGCTATTTCCGATTACATGTATTTTAAAATAAACAAAGAAATTATACGAAATACCATTAATGCACCGACTTGGCGGTTTTCAAGTAAACAATAATATCGCCAATGTTTATCACCTTGGTTTCTTTATCAATTTAAGTGTTTGTAATGGAATTATGCATAAAAAAAAATTTCTTTCGAACTGCAGAACTGCTTAAATTAACTGAAAGCATATTTAATATTTAAACTTATGTTACAAATCTCTCTGCGTACTAATACAAAATGTTAGAAGATATTGACTATTAGAGAAAGAAAGGCTTTAGCCAAAAAATAACTAATTGCTTACTCATAGTTTGTAATTGGGGGGGACAGTTAATTTTTTTGTTACTATACTATAAATCGTTCTATTTGTTTGTTTCTTCCTTTATCTGTATTTAATATCAAGGATGTTTAATATCAATTTTATTAGTCAGGTTTTAGATGGTTGCATCTTTCAAGTAAAGTAAAAGGATTCTTGAAACCGAAAGTGCCTAAAACACTACACATGCAAACCTCCCATCGTATTCCGTAATTGCCAGATCCTCTTAAGTCGAACTTAAAACGATCTTCCCGCCTACGTTTCGGTTGGAATTACCTAGCTTTGATTATCCTTTTCAGACAGGTACGCGTTGTCTTAATTTAATAATTTACCACTCACCAACATGGTTTTGGTGGAGTTGTCATGAGTATAAGTGGACGAAGGTGAGTTCGGGTATATTTGTGCCGCAACATAACTAACCCACTGGTCCAGGCTGGCGTCCTAGTTTATTTGAATTAGTTTACGCCCACTGCTTCTGCTGAGCTTGTATACATGCTGTTGCGTGTGGCTGCTTGGCCTAAATAAATGTGTGTGCGTGTGAAGTATCCAACGGGAATTATTAATACTACCGAAATATAGATACAAGTATCACAAGTATCGGTATAGATATCACGGGATATCGAAATTATCAAAACGTCTCTACCCTCAACTTTTCCATTTATGCGATCAGTCCTTACTCTAGTCATCGTATGATATATTGCGTTTTGCTTATGTATCTATGTTTTGTAGCTACATTGCAAAATAATAAAATTATTAATTATTCAAGTATTTATTATATCATCTCCTTTCAAAATTTAATATGAAATCATTTTATATCCAAAAAAAATTGCTTTTTTTTATTTATTTATTGTAATTTACAACTGTACAAAATAATACAATTAGTAAATATGTAGTAAGTTTCATATACACTTGAAAATCTTGGGAAGGAACCACCCATTGGTGGTACTTCAAACATTAATTTAAACTAGAAGGTCTCGTGTCCATCTTCTTTTCAGACGCCTCGGAGGATTATCAGGGATTGTTAAGGATGAAAGATTAAGAATTAATGGGTTAGGATGGTTAAGGAGTTTGGAATAAAAAGACGCATATCTGGTTTGGGTCAAATCTGCAACGAATGGGATATTAAGGTCTTTATGAATGAGTTTATTTGTGGCGTAATAAGGAGCATCAAGGATTTTACGTAGGATTTTGGATTGTAACGATTGGATGCGGGAAGAATTTGATGGTTTGGTGGAGCCCCAGAGCTCAATTCCATATGTCCAAATTGGTCTGATTATTGTAGTGTATACTAATTTTTTATCCAAAAAATAATAAGCAATTTTCTTTAGAGCATGAATTATTACTGATAATCATTTGAAAGATATTATCGTACATAGGTTAAAGGCACGATTTCTCTTTTCCTGTCCCAGTAATTATTTTGCATGGCTACATGAGGATGCATCAATTTATTCGCTCCCCTGCACGAGTCATCCAAGAGAATTAAGAAGCTAACCCTATCGTTCCAATATCCTAAAAAAATTTTAATACTTTATTTTATTCAAACTGCTTAGATGAAATATACTCAAAGTTTCTTGTCTTACTTAAGAAATATAAAGCATTACTATTTTCTCGAAACTAATACATTAATTTTATTGACAATAATATTTAGTAAATCAAATAATATTTCCCAAACCTTTGTGTTCATCAAGGAACAAATTTATTTCTGAGTCTGTCTTCAGTGAAATTTGTGTTCGAGTATTAGATTGGATCGTTTCATATGTCGTGTCAGTTTTCACATAAACGATTATTTGTAAAACAACTTAATGAAAACAAAACATTTTCATTCAAAATTTCTATCCTAATTTTCTATACATTTTTCCCAACGTGTTATCAACTTTTCAATCGCTAAAACGTTCAGGGTTTTGTGAAGAAATTAAGTCTGGAAATGCGTTTTTAAACTGAGATAAGTACAGCAAACAAGGTGGGTGTGTAATAGAACAAGAGCCCAATAGGAAAAAAAAGGCAGTCATTTCACCCCAAGTTTTTATTACTTTAATAAAAACTATTTATAATTACTAGTCAAAACATTATGAGTCTGCCAAGTACAGGTAAAAAATGGCAGCTGTTTCAAAACCTTAAAGAAAAAACATTAATTTTTCATTCGGAGCACTATATCTTAAAAACTACCTACAACACTAGAAAATCTAAAAGAACATAATTTAAAGAACAGTAAATTTTCTGAAATATTAGCCCTAATACAGCTATTTATGTCCAATAGTTCTCGAGATATAGCCTTTAAAAGCAAAATTTCATAAAAATATACTGAAATATCAATAGTTAGTGGAATCTATTTTGAGAAATCTATATATCAATAACAATTCGACGTACAAATGTCTATTAGCACTCAAATAAAAGTTAAATAATTGTACTATAAAGTAGTTTATGACCTTTACCTTCGTACGAATAATAGTTTCCATGATATTTGCTAAAATGAATTAATTTCGGACAATAAGTTTGACTTATGAAAAACTTTATTTCAGATACCATAGGACGTACAGATGTCTGTCAGTACTCAAATTAAAGCTAGTTAAATTTACTATAAAATAAAATCACAAAATGTTAATTTCTAGTTGTTTGTTGATTGTGCTGCTAGGTGTCTAAGTTTAAACTCATAAAAAAAAATTGATAACATATTAATCAATGTGCAATTACTTGAAATGATAGTAAATATAATAAAAAAGAGAGGCTTCATTAAGGCTCATTATAATCTGTAAAGATAAACTTAGTTAACCATTAAAGTCTACTAATCCAACTTTGAATTTCGGAAATAATAAAAACAGACATCTTATATGAAATGACCCAATAGATCAAACCTTTAATCCAATTTCGATAAAGTTTCATGGGTTGTGCAGTTTGGAACTTTCACATTCACAAATATAATTTTTTTCTTTGGTATATCTGTATTTCGAAGATGCTTATCCAATTTGGACTAAATTTTGAGAAAAGATAGATAATAGTGAAAAATGGATCGAGTATCAATGTCATTATATTCTGTCCACTGCTTTCGTTTACTCATAGATAAATATATTTTCTTGGACAAATATACTTCGATAACGCCTCATCCGTATTGGGCAAAATTACGAGGAAAATTTGGAATCAGTGTTGACATAGTCTATTACAAATTTTAGAAAATTTTATTCTCTGCTTACGCATGCACATCTTTAAACGTGCGGATTATAAACGGAAACTGTATTCTTGTAAATATTCTGATAATGATATTACGTGTCATTTGACTTCAAACCATGGGAACTTGAGATGGATTCGATTCTCAGTGCCCTAGGACTCATATCAGATTAGGTCTGAAACGAATCTACTCATCCCGATAGTAATAAGCGAATCGCTACCTGAATAGAAAAGTAACGGCTCGTTGTGGTAATGCGACAGTAATTGTTATAAAATCGGTCTTGTCTTTCTCAAAGAGATGTCGAGCCTCATTCGATTTATTGAATTGAGAGCAAAAGTGTTTCATAAAAATTAAAATTCTTAAAATTTAATTATATAATTAACTATTGTGTATTAACATCTAATATTTTTTTACAGACAGATTGGTATGATTATTACTGTGTAATTTTAACAAAAAAATCTTTATATTATAAAAACTTAACAGAGCTGCACCTAAAGTTTTGATCTCAAAATTCCATTCTTAACTTGCACCACTTTTACATTCATCGGCTCAATTATTTGGATATCTGTAACTCCCCACACTCTATTCTCATTCAACATCCTCTGGAGGTGTTAAAATATAAACAGATGTCTGTTTACGGAAATGGTCTCCTCAATGTTGTTCCGAGACTAAAATTAAATAATCCTGTCTCCGGTAAACAAAAAAGAACAAATATTTGTCGGTAAGAATGTTTGTTTCTAGAAATACCAGTCCTGAAGGTGAACAACCTGATTATTTGAAAAGATAATTAGTTTTTTGGGTAAGATAGTTCATTTATCATTCCTATATTAAGTATTTAACACTTTTGCTACATTTCTTCTCATCAAAATTCTCCCGCACAAAAAAAACGATTCGATAACTCTGAAAAAGTTTATTATAGTATGTACGGAATTAACTGATATGAAGAACATTTAGTTTATGACACGCCTAGGGAGAGTGAATGGGATTAATTAATTATAGTTTTTATGGACTAATTATTATATGGACCTCTAATTAACAGGTAATGTTGAGGACTCTCATCGGAGTATGCATCGGAATTTACCAAACCAAGGATTCTGTCCCCAAAGCTCTGTGACATATTAATCCATAGTTTTGAAAAGACTCTTAGCAATATTTTAAATAATCTTTTCATAGAATTGTTTTGTTAATTTTTTGTTGACAAATAAATCAGTTTTGAGGATAGGCACAACAATATGCCGGTTTCTGGAACTTAGGAAGTATTATTCTCGAGAGACAATATAGAAGCACTGTACTCTGTCCTCTTTGTCTCCAGACGCGGTTTTTTAATTGAAAAAAGTCAGCCATAATTTGAACCATGTTCGTTTATAAAAGCTCTACCCGTTAATACTGCTGTCCCTTAATTGTTTGTTAATTAAATTACAATGATTCGACAGATTTCTTTATAACAAGAACTTCTTAATGAAAGGATGCATAGTTATAATTTAAAAAATATTTTTTAAATAGAATCTAAATAGAAATTTAGATTGAAAAAAATGATCAGAATATTCAGATAAAATTATAATAATTAGCTAATGTTTAATTTATTATCTTCAATAACTTAAGACTATGTTCTAAAACTTAATTTAAAAAAAAAACTTCGTAATGAAAAAATGCATAGTTATAATTTAAAAAATAATAAAGAATAGAGCACAAATGTAATTTATATTTTTAAAAAAATGATCAGAATAGTCAAATAAAACTATAATAATTAGCTAATGTTTAATTTATTATCTTCAATAACTTAAGACTATGTTCTAAAACTTAATTTAAAAAAAAAAAAACTTCGTAATCAAAAAATACATTGTTATAATTTTAAAAATAATAAAGAATAGAGTACAAATAAAATTTAGATTGAAGAAAATGATCAGAATAGTCGAATAAAATTATAATATTAGCTAATGTTTAATCGATTATCTTTAATATCTTAAGTCTATGTTCTAAAACTTAATTTAAAAAAAATGAAATCTGAGTGATTCGAAAATACATCAAGACTAAACCAGTTAAGTTGCCCATTACTCATTGTATTTAAATTAAAAATTATATATTTGTTAAGCTCCTACTACACTAAGTTATTTAAGTCTCTACAACCTTTAGGAATTCCTTTCATTCTGCCTTGTTCATTAATATAATAATTTTAACTGTCAGACTGTTTTGCTGAAGTGACTGATTTTTTTCCAGAACTGCAAATTTATTATTTGTAGAGTTATCAGTTTGTTAACCTATCATGTTTGTTTGTTTTTTGTAATATTTTTATTTGAGCATTTCGTATTTTATTTTATTTTTCATAAATTTTGGATGTTCTCAGTGGGAGTGTTGCCAATAAATTTGAGTACAATCTATAAGAGTAATAATCTAATTAATTGCTGATATATATATGGTTTTAAGTAGAAAAAATAATTATAAAAAATGCAGAAAACTAGCTCAGTAATGTTTTTTTATACACAACATAAATCTCGTAATATTTTTGAAATGAAAAAATGAATACATGTGTTCACCGAAAAGAATGTAAGTTATATAGTTTGTTGAACTAAATTATATTATAATTAGAAAAGGCCCTTTTTGAAAAAAATAAAATAAATAACCTATATTATTTTAAAAACACTCAATTTGGAAATCCTGATGCTGCTTAGATATGGTTATTTTTTTTAATTTTTATATTACTTGAATATTCTTGAATAGTAAAATATATTGATATATAAGTTAGAGGTTTAACAGCTTTATAAAGAAATTTTTATGTCATAAAAAAATAAAATAAAATTTCTTCATTGTTTTTACCAAGGTAGCTGAAAATTTCTGCTTAAAAGTTTATTGAAGAAAGCTTAAATGTAAACAAATTTCTTTTTTTAACAGAAACTGTGTGACAGTTAGATTATGACATTTTACTCTTGAATGAAATATATTTCTAAAAAATATTAAAATTAAAATTAAATTAAATATTAGTATATGGAATTATCACTATTTGAAATCAATAATTGTCGCTTAGTTTCTTTGTGTTGATAACAAAGTGCATAATGATAATAATTAACTTTAAACAATTGCCATAGGTGACATCGGTTCAGCAACTTGAGAACTAAGTATTATCAAAGAGTGAAGCACTTCAACCAACTTCCGCTAGCAATTTGAGTCGACCTAGAGATATCAGAATACGCTTTTCATCTGGTGTGTGACGTTGTTGAATTTGGTTGTTAATTTTTTATATATTTTTTTAAAAACTACTCTTTTTATAAACTATTTTATATTATGCTATAGTTTCTATACATTATTGTTAATGTTTTATTTAATATAATATTAGAACCTAAAAAGTAATAGTAAAAACATTTCAAAGATACTTTTTCAATCATATTTTTTTGCAATTCTGGTATTAGGCAACATAAAGGAATTATTTTTGTAACTTGTAACACATCGATCTATTTATAGAATCGTAACACCCTTCCAATGGAGATTCGCTCTATCTACGTCAAACATATATCACTGATAAGATTTGCCTATTTTACGTAGAATTCTCGTAAGGTATTTGAATAATGATATTATATTTCCTCATTGTTTGAAGTTTGATGAATGATTTTATGAAATGTCGTGATAATATTAAATTATGTGGGACCACCATGCCTGTGCCCTACTAATAAAAAATTAATTGTTTTTAATAAAAATTTTCGAATCAACCTTCCAGTTTTAACGGTTTCAAAAATATTAATTAGTTATAACTAATTACATCCATTCTTCAATTGATGAGTTTGTGTATTATAAACTAATTATTCGATGTTTGATGATTTTTTGAAGTTTGTTAAAATTGCCATATAATAAATAATTTAATTGTTATCAATTTTAGTCTTAACATATTTTCTTTTCTTTACAAGTCCGACGTTTAGGCCAATTCGGTCATCTTCAAGGACAATTTACACCGTTGACTATTTAATAGTATTTATACTGACGCCATTAAGTTAAATTAGGTAATAATAACAAATATTTTATCCTAATTATTAAGATAAATGTATCAGGCAAATACAGATTTTTTTTAATTAAAAATATTATGCCTAGTTAATTTTTTTATATCTTAGTTTATGCATGGGTGATTCTCAATAATTTTTAGGTACCATTTTTCAACAGAAAACCTATACAATAAATATCTGAATATTCGTAGGTAAGGTAAAACCACCATCAAGCAAAACTTTAATTTATCTAAGAGTTTCTAATTTATTTAAGAGTTGTGATAATTTTTTTTTACAAATAAGTGACTGTGATAAATGAATTTTAATTTTTGTTTTAATGTGAAAATTGACTAATTAGAAATTGTTGATTTGACCTGGGCCAGAATAAGTTGAATGAATGAAGTTCTGTTTTTAAATCATTTAGTTCAAAAATTGTATTAAGATTGTCCCTGAGGATTGCCGAATTGGCCGAAACGTCGGACTTGTAAAGAAAAGAAAATGTGTTGAGAATATAATGGATAAAAATTAAATTATTTATTTAAACATTATCAACCAGTCTCAAGAAAGTATTTAAGATTATAAATAAAATTTCTTCGTTTTTTGTGAGCACAAGTTTTTGGTCCCTTAAAGGGTTTAAACATTTCAAATTAAAGTTTTATTAGTAGATTTACTGTTAATGTTTTGCTTGATAGTAGTTTTACCTACGAATATTCAGATTTTTTTTTTATCTGAAATTTTCTGTTAAAAATTATTGAGAATCACGCATGCATAAACTAGGATATAAAAAAATTAACTAGGCATACAATTTTTAATTTAAAAAAAACTGTATCTGCCTGATACATTTATCTTAATAATTAGGATAAAATATTTGTTGTTATTACCTAATTTAACTTAATGGCGTCAGTATAAATACTATTAAATAGTCAACGGTTTATATATCATAATTTGTCTATAAATATACTTGTATTTAAATAGAGAACATTTGAAAATTGCAAAGCTAAACGAAATTGAACCATGAATATCTAGCATGCGTCATGCTTTGACTGACGTATAGACAATAAAAGATAAGTTTTCATTGGTTTAAATTTAGACGAATCTCCGGATGTTGAGGAGAATCGAATCGTTTTTGTAGAATGGGTATGATCCCCCAAAATAGCTTTTAAGTAATCTACATAAAACTTTCCCAATACCACAAGTTAAATGTTTGAAGAAGTTATGTATTCTATATATATGATGTTTATAGAATATATTTTTTATTCTATGTGAAAATATTTCTTTTTATAAAAATATTAGAGTAAAATATTATATAAACTAATGCTTTTAATGACAAACAAATCCGGAAAGGTCTCAATTTTAATGGAGTTTTATAAATATTTTTAAAAAAAACTTACGTATCTGGGAAATAATATTTGCAACTTAGTTAAATATTCGTATTTTGAAACGTTGATAAAAACATGATATGTTGTTTTATGCTGTTAATGAAGAAAGAAACCAAACACTCGAAGACTATTCTTGTCCACGTGTTTGTTTTTCTCCTATCAGCTATTTCCCATTTACGTAAGCGGATAAAGTCGAATTACCAACTTCCTCTTATTGCTTGTTCTGAATCAATAAATAAGAAGTCATATTAAAATAATAATTATAAACTATGTGGGTTCCTGCCGTCCGTCCGTTCTTTTTTTTTTTTTTTTCTCGAAAAATGCATTCTTCACTAGTTAAACTCATTTTTTACGATTATATTTTTATTATTCCACCTTATATGTAAAATAAAAAATTACACGTTGATCACTAAAAAATTCTTTGTTATAGAGAAAAATAAATTCAAATATAGAATATTTTCTGTTAGTTATTTTCTTAGTTTACCTGTGGATCGACTTCAGGTTGTTGAGACTAGGGTTTGTCGTTTTTTAAAACCGGGTTTTAAAAACCAGTTTTTTGAAGATAATTATGAAATTCGAAAATATCGGTTTTCTATAAAATATCGAATTATTATATCAGGCTTTAAAAACGATTAAGCCTAGTTCGGTTGCAAGTGAGAGGGTAATTTCTACTTCGGGGAATTTTGTGAATAAACTAAGGACACCGCTAAATAGCAAATCGATAGACGTCCTCTGTTTTCTGAAATCATATTTCATTAAACAAAAAAATAAATAGAATATATAAATTTGTATTAAAATTGCCGGGAATAGAAAATACTCGGTCCTTTGCTTAATTGTCTTTAAAACTAAAATTGATTTTAATAAATATGTATCCATAAACTTTATTTACTCTTGTCTTTCGGCTTTGTTTATAATTTACATTATGTAATACACAATTATATATTTTCTAATTGTTTTTAATAAGTATCCATCTGTATCTAATAACATTGTTTTTTTTTAAAAAATAATATGGTCATTATAAAAATATTAAAATATATTGTTTTTATTTATTCGAACCCTTTGCTGAATAACTCGTTTCACTGTTGTAAAAATATTTACATCCTTATATGTGAAAATTATGCATAAACAACGAATAATTGTTTTTAAAGTTATTTAATCCTGGTCAACTGTTATTTCTTTGTTCTACTAAATTGCATACAAAAAAATTACTAGTAAATAAAATTGAACAGTAAATAATTTCAGTCAAGAACTGCTTTTAATCACTCTAAATTTTCTGTTAAAATTTTTTGTTTGAATTACAGAATATTCGAACAAAATATTTTTTTATAAAAATTCGAAACCGGTTAAAACCGATTTTCTGGAAAAATTACTATTCGAAAACCGGTTTTCTAAAATGTCGGTTTTTGTATAAACCCTAGTTTAGACCCTCTTGAGGCACACTCAACCTCTAATTTGTTTATACCCTGGTACGGAGGGTTAGTACAGTGATGAGTGTGTATTGTGATTACTTCTCCACTTAGTATTATCCTTAGTCAGGTAATCTGGTTCTCATAATGATTAGTTACATATATAAAGGTTTAAAAATAAATGTTTTTATTTCTTCTTATTTTTTTTCTCGTAGGGTTTAACAGATAGGGATAGGTAACACTAATGATTTTAATCTAATAGAAAAAAAGGTAAAATCTCTTGTACTGCATGAGATTGTACCCATAAATAGTGTTACCTACACCAATATATCAAGCCTTATGGGTGCGTGGAGTTGTCATGATAAAAAGGAATTAGGGTAGCCTCTTTTTCTGAATTTTAAGAGGGGGGTTTATTTTGTGTCAGTCTGTTGGTGATGGGGCTCGCCAGGTTTGTTGATCCAAATAATTTAGTTGTTTGTCTCAGTCGATTCTGAGTCTGTTTGTGTGTGTCTTCCACCTTTTTGGCCGTTCTGTCGGTGTCAGTGTCCTAAATAATGGGTCCATATAGTACTGAAGGCTGCCAAAAATTTGTATGTGTCTCCTCGATATAAATCTTTTCACAGTCGCTAGTTCGAATGTCATATGTATATGGTCCGTTTATCATTTTCTGGATTGTGTAAAATTTTGGTTATTATTTTTTTTTTTTTTTTTTTTAAAGTTTTTATTTTTATTTTTTAATAAATTTTATCTGGCCTTTGAAAATAAAAACCACGGGGCTGTGTTAGAACACCTGTTTCTGGGTTTCGCACTGTTTTCAGTTCCAAACTACAATACAATTTAATATTAATTATATATATAAACTTATACATATCTATGTATTAGAATAATAATAAATTTATTAAAATAGATTATGTACAGCTATAGGTATATACAATTTTTAAACATTGTTCCTTATAAGTACTTAATTTTTATTGTTATATTCATCAATATTATAAAACCTCACCTCCAACCATCAAAATTTCTATTTTATCGAATTTCATAAATTACCAGATTTTCTTCGCCAATGCCCTAGAGGAACCTAAACATCGTACCTGTTTGCCATCGCATTATAGTTGTACTCCTTATTTAATTATTTTTTTTTGTAATTACTGTACATATCAGCCTATGACTGAAACATGAAAAAATTGGACTGCACGTACAAAGAGAGATCTGCCAAAGGCGGATTTGGCAATCTTAAACGTCTTTGAATACTTGCCATGGACAAGTGCATATATTTCTGTGAGACGCTGTCTATTTTGGATGCAGAATCTTTTTTCATTTTCTTCTTCTAACAAATGATTTATATCTTTCAAATTGTTCTAATGTTTAGTTGAAAAATTAAGTTACGAGTTTTTATGATTGAAAAAATCGTGACATAGTTCTTTAACATTTTATCTCATTAAAGTTTTTTTTTTCTCTGTGAGGCATAAAAAAAGTATTGTTTTTCACTTGTTATTGTTATACTCAGGCTGTCCAACTTTTTTTTTCTTGGCCTAATTGGTCCCTTGATTTACATAGTATTTAAGTAGTAATAATATTATATTAATAGTATTAATATTAATAAGTAATAATTAAGTGACTTGACTACAATTTTTTTATTTATGGGACCACCAAAAAATATGAAAGATCACTATTTCTTAAACTTGTAATATATTATGTGTACTTCACATAGGCTTGAGGTATTTCATAAGTAAAAATGTATTACAAAAATATTGGAGGGGATGGGAGGGATACTATGATATGGGATATCGCATGGGAGGGGACATACGCCACAAAGTAAAAGTGTAGCCCAATTATCAGTTTTTTCACATGCCATAAATACTATCCTAAGCTAATCGTTTAGCAACATACAAGTGGAAAGGCGTAGAAAACAATAAAGAAAAGTATATATTAATGAAATTGCAGAAAGATTATCCGTTGTTAATCAATTAAATCTCGTTACTCTCAGTCAAAAGAGGCCCAGTTATTCCCAGTATAATTTATGTTTAACTTTTTTGATGGATTATTTTAAATTAAATATTGGAGGATCCAGAAAATGCGAGGCTCTCTAATTAATAAAATATTGGCGTGAGTGAGTGGGGGGGGGGAAGTAGATTCTAGATTCAAGAAATAAAGCAATTTTTTTTTTCAATTTTTGAATTTCATTCAATTTCAAGTCCTTTTCCACAGTCTGAATCTAGCCTTTAATTTAATTAAAGTCACCATACCTGGTGATATTCATAAAGATAATATTTCGCTATTTAACAGTTTATTGTGAATCATTAAATATTGAGTGAATGTATCGGAAAAAAAATCTTAAAATAAAATTCATTTTTCTAGAATAATGCATTTTGTTAAAAAATAATTAATAAATTTGTAAGTATTTAGTAATGTGTTTTTATAAATATCTTTGTTGTAGCTTTATATCCTATATTGTATACTATATTTTATATATCTGCAAATCTTTTTAGAGATTAGTAACATTTGCCCCAATGAAGGTTTTATTTCCATTCTCAGTTGGGTTTTTTTTCTCCTGATTCGGGTATTTGCAGTTTAATGTAATTATATAAGCGATGTCGACTGTAATGAAGCATTGTGTTTAGAAAGCCGATAGAAGTTTCACTTGCTCCACTTCCCAAGAGATCTCCTTTGTTCTTGGTTGGACCGTTTCCCAACGGAGCGGGGAAAGGAAACCTGATGAGATAGACGTAGAACAAGGTGCCGTTGTAAACGTTTTCCCGGGGTTAGTGACACCCAAGTACTCGGCAGAGGTGAATGTGTCATTGTCACTTGATGTCTCATTTCTATTTAAGCTTACTACGCAGTTACAACTTGGATGCAAGGATCATTGTGTCAAAACAACATTGCAATCTATGAGTGCCAAGGAATATGTAATTGATTGTAATTTAGTTTCGTCAACATAGTTTCGAAAAGATATGATTAGTCAATTATGTTGAGATTGGAATTGGAGTGCGAGCACTGCAATTTTAGATTTCCAATCGTCTCTGCATCTTTTCCTGCTGTCACTACTCATTTACTTTCATTCACAGAACAGCGTTACTTTACAATAACTCAACTTTGAATATAAAAAAACGAAATTTTAATATATAAGTTAATAATAAATAATTCAATTTAATAAATAAATCATCGCCTTCTTCGGCTTAGGGATACGCAAACGTATTTTTCTTGAAACATCTATCTCCCAAAACCAGGCGCCCGATTTGGTCCAGAGTTGGAGGAACGTTGAAGATTAATGCAAAGGTTGCCAAACATAAGTTTTATCCCCTTAACTGCTAAATTAATTGTAGTTAATCTGACGAAGAAATTTTCAGGAATTGTTCTAGTTAGTTCCTAGATGGTCCAGTGCGTAAAAGTATTTTCTTTAACACACCTATAGGTCCAATACGGTCCTCCGATTTGTTCCATTGTTGGAGGAAGTTGGGATTAGTTTAAAGATGAACATTTTTTTTAGATTTGCCCTTTTAAAACGACAAATCATTAATCGTGAACTTTAGGTAATAGCGTACCAAATCTTTATAAAAGTGAGAATTCTCAGGAAATGAAAAATTTAGAAAAGAGGGGAAAAATAAAAATGATGAGGATGCTAAAATTTATGACAGATTTCCTTGCTTTGGGACAGACAGTCTACAGGATAGTGCAAGACCCCAAGAGGACAAAAAAATCAAGTATAGTAAATGATACGTTCGTTAATGTAAACTATTTATAATTACTATTAAAACTTAATGTGTCTGCCTAACATTGTTTGGGAGCCAAAAAAATGGCGACTGTTTCAAAATGTTAAAAAATAATTTTTCGTACGGAGCTGGGTATTGTTAAAACTACCTACAACTCAAGAAAACCTAATATGACATAATTTAAAGTAGAGTTAATTTACTAAAACATGAGCCTTAACTGGGCTGTTTTTGTTGAATATTTCTCAGTTTTTTTTTACAGGAATATTTCATAAAAATAATATACTGAAAAATCAGTAGTTAGTGAATTTATTGTGCGGGAATCTATATCTCTGAAACCATTGGACGTATAGATCTCTGTTAATACTCAAATAAAGCTATTTTAATGTGCTATAAAATAGTTTATCTACGTGGAGTAGTATTTTTCATGATATTTAATAAAATTAATTGATTTATAGTTGTCCGGACGAAATTTTATACACAAAATTCATATTCATTTGTAAATATCATAAAAACTTCAACCCCGACGGAGATAAATGTCATAAACTGCTTTATAGCACATTAAACTAGCTTTAATGACTATGATTTGTTCTTTCTCGGCTTTTATGTAATCTTGAATAACTTCCTTATTTTCCACTTTTTATTGTGTCAAATTTTGTTTTCCCATTTCTATTTTTACGTGTTATTACGGCTCATTTTCATTTCTTACCTAATAGTTTGCATAATTTTTTATATTCTTTTCATTGTCTATTTTATTTCTTCTTTTCTTTCATTTGTATATTATTTTATTTTCACTTATATTTATTTAATTTTAACCCTACTTTAATTTGTTTTTGTACCATTTTAGCCCTGATGAATCTCTACAAAATGGGGCGAAACTTCAGCAAATAAATGGTTATTAACTATTGTTTTCTTCTGACCGGACCCTTGACCATCTTTATAATTTGAATTAATACGGTCAATTATTTATATATATAAACTAGCTTTAATTTAAGTGTATAGCTTTAATATATTTTTTCTGAGATAAATATTTACCACAATAAATTCACTATTTTTTTTTTTTTTTTTGTATCTACTTCATGAAATGTTTCTTTTTAAAGAAACTGTTATCTCGGGAACTAAAAGAGAGCCGCTCTACTAGGGCTCATATTTTAGGAAATTTACTCTACTTTTAATGATTTTTTATTAGGTTTTCCAGTGTTGTAGGTAATTTCCAAAGATACAGAATTTTTTTTTAAACATTTTGAAACAGCCGCCATTTTGTATTAACTTCTTATCTATACTTGGCAGACTCGATAATTTTCTCTAGTTTTTCATTAAAAAAATTAAAAATTGGGGTGAAATAACACTTTTTCCACCGAGTTCTTGTGCTAGAGCGACACCAGTTGTGAATATGACCCCAGTCTACAGTACAATCTTTGGAATACATTTAATTAAAATCAAAACATTATTTTTATAAAATTTGTCACTATTAAAGCAGATATTTATTATTTATATTTGTGTATAAGGATTGTCATTCGTGTTCTATCATGCCTTGTGGCCCTTTGAGTGTTGGTTTTATTTTCACCGTTTCCTATCCTCTCCCACTATCTCATAATATTCACAGGTTGACGACTATTAAAAATGCAATTTAATTATCTCAATGAGGAAACCTCTTTACTTTTTTCATATCCTGATTTCCTTAAACCAAATAACTGTACTATTATTACCATAGTACGTATTATCTGCCTCAACACAACGATACTCATAATGAAGTAACCTTTGTACTTAGCTTACTTATAGACCATTCATCCTATCACAATAGTATTTGAATTGCCGAATTAAAATTGAAGAGACAATACTAAGGTGCCACCTTTCAGTAGCCTCGCCCTTTTAAACGGATTGAATACAATGGCTACTAACAGTTCTGAGGTTGCCCAGCCTACGACAATTAGGTAGGTTTTAAATAAATTATTGTAATTAGGGTACATTCTAAATTGAATTGAATAACTTTCAGTCACACAAGAGAAGGAAACGAAGACCAATTACAAGATGTTGGATAAAATAGCAGAAAGAGTAGGAGACTGTTGGGCTACTATGGTTTAGGGACCTACGACTTTGTGTTAAATTTTCATTTATAACCAAGTGTTGAATTACAGCATAGGAAATATTTTATTTAATTATTGGAAAATTTTAATTACTATTTTCAATTAGTGTAAACAATGCTAATCAATAAAGAAGTATGAATTTTGAAAATTGTTTCTAAACCTGACTCATACATCCCAAGGGGAAGGCTATCAGTTCCGTAAAGAACATAACTACATCTGCTAATATTATTAAACGTTTTTAGCCTTTACAATAAAGTATTTTTAAATATTGCTTCGTCACCTACTAAATTTCGTCAAGGTTTTCGAATAACGAAATATATCACTATTAACAGCAAAATAATAATTTTTGTACATACTAATATTTATTAAAGAAAAACATTCATATAAAATCATTATTGTAGAATTTTGGCCATAACAATAACAATTAATATTATTGGCAGAACAGCACTGCTGTCAGCAGTGAGAAAAATAATCCAATGGGCTCCTTCTCACTTAATATTGGCTGTGTTTGATTTTTGTCAATAGTATTAATACAATATAGATTAACATTTATTATTTTACATCAACATGTTTTATTAGACAACCGTTATAGGGCCTGATTTCTAACTTTTAATCGTAAATTTACTTTACAGTCATGTGTCTCACATTTTATTCCCATCCCCATTCGTACTAACCGTAAAATAACCTTTATTTTCGCGGGATTTAATTCTCTTTAAGAATGTTAAATATAGAGGTCAGAACAACGCCTTTATCTGTATCCATAAAGGGTGAGTTAAACGTATAATTAAGAACTGCAGAACGCCAAGATGAATTATCTACACCTGGTAATTTAGGTGGAGACATCGCAGTGAACAAAATGGGTATAAGCTTAGGAAACAATGACTACGATAATAAGATATAAGGTAATTGGGTCTTGACGATAAGCGTTCTAAAGCTCCAATATACTTTAATAACTCACCTACCCCGCAGACGGATATAGTAATCCGGACACGAATGAAATAGAATCACACAAAACGACTACAGTCTTCCCAATCCAAAACACCTCAAATTATCACCCAATCACCATCAGACGTTGTATGCAAGACATTGCATATGATATTCAAATTTCAACGGTTACTGAACTCGTGCTAACTTACTACAAACCCCACATGTGGGATTAGTCTGTCACGCAAAGAAGTATATCACAACGATTGCTAAGGGCAAGGCTGGGTTATTTTGGAGGAACATCAAAAGACTATAGCATTCAAAGATATTATTAAAAGGATCCTGCCCAAAAATAAGTAATACACTTCTTAGTATGGACAGGAGCATTTTAAGATGGGTGACAGGAGACTGCCAACTTAATAAGCATATCTACAAAATGAGCCCGACTGAGTCACCAATCTGCAAGTTCTACAGAAAGGATGATGAGCCTGCGTACCACATCATTAGCAGATGTGATGCATTAGTAAGGATACGAATCCTTACCTTTGGGTAGTATCGCATCTCAGACCCTAAACTTTGCGAGACGGTTGACCTTTTTAAAATATCCTGATTCATAAAGGAATCTGGTCTGCTTTGAGCAGAGGTGGAATAGGCCCTCTGTGACCAAGGTGCACTTTTGCCAGAGAAAAAAAATTACTACAAATAGACTTTTCAACATGAGAAAGTAAAAAAAGCCAAAGATTTACTGCTGGGTGCAGTTTTTCATGCCTTACATGTCCTTTGTTAATTAATATCACAGTCAAGAAATCTGCTGTTTGTCAATTTCGTATTTAAAATCCGTTTATAAAAATATAATGATAAAATTAAACTTAAAAAACACTTTAATTATATTATTTCAAAATTTTTTGAGACAAGGTAATATTTATTCAATAAATCAAATTTATATCCAAATCCGTCTCAACATTTTATTTTTTCATTAGTCCAACGTTTCGGCCTTTCTAGCCATCTTCAGGGACATCTTCAATACAAAAATCCTTCTCACATTAATTTATAATTTCTATTGCAGGCTATTCTGCCCAGGTCATTTTCTTTATTCAAAGTTCAAAACCTCTTTATTTAAAATTTAAACACATTAACATTTATTTTTTCTATAAGATTGTCAACACAACACAACCCCATATACTTTATACTCTTGATAATCTTATAGAAAAAATAAATGTTAATGTGTTTAAATTTTAAATAAAGAGGTTTTGAACTTTGAATAAAGAAAATGACCTGGGCAGAATAGCCTGCAAATAGAAATTATAAATTAATGTGAGAAGGATTTTTGTATTGAAGATGTCCCTGAAGATGGCTAGAAAGGCCGAAACGTTGGACTAATGAAAAAATAAAATGTTGAGACGGATTTGGATATAAATTTGATTTATTGCTTAAAAACACTTGATAGAATACCGTTACAAAAATTCTATGAGGATCGTACTTAGGTTTTATTAAAACTGATAAATTTATCCTTTCAACTTTTTCCTTCAAATTTGTAAAATAAATTATTGTAGTAGGATAAGATATTTTTCATAAATATCTCAAAAAAATTAATGTCTATGAAATTATATTATCAAATAAAACTTCCTTTTAAATTGTATTATCTGTTAATTAAAACATTCAAAACTACTTTCGCAGTTTTCCATCAAATAGGATTTTTCAAATCTTAAGCAATGGTCACAAAACCATAAAGTTAAGAACAGTTCATTACGCAAATTCTTCGACTAATGACACACATTTCTATCGTGTCATGGAAACTACTGCGCCATAAGGAAACTAATGATCAAATAAGCATTTGTAATGTCGTGGTACGTATTGAGTAAATAAATAAGACACCAAGAGGGCTAGGTTAACCGCTTTCGTCTTAGATTAGCTAATATTAAGTATTAAACCCAAATACATTAAAGAAAAATGAAGTTGTAATTTTTTTTGTGCCATTTCATAAATTTCAAAATCTTATTTTATTTATTTTTTCGGCTTTATTATTTTTCATAAGCGTTAAAGTAAGTAAGATTAACTGAGTAATTAATTAATTATGCATGATAGAACATTATTAGTTAGTATTATGTCAGATAGGGCACTATTAATTAGTAAAGAATGTATGACAAGGCATTATTAACTAAAAATAAATTAATTTTTAAAGTTAATAATTAATAAAGTAGGTTACATTATAAAAAAAAATTATATAAATCAAAAAAAATTTTACTGTAGTAACCGTATAATTTTTGACAAAATAATAATAATAACAGTAATACGATATAGTATATAAATATATATAATTAAAGGATAAAATTTAAAAATATATATATCGTCCTTGGTGTGTGTTGACCTGTGAATCAGGGGCATCCGTTCGCTAGAAACCTGGCCAACTTCGACAACGAAGTGTTTTTGTTTCGTTCCAAGCAAATTCGTAAACTCGAATTTCAATGGTTCTTTGCAATTTGATTGAAATTGCACCTTTTGGCCGAAATTCTTTTATTGGTAAAAACGGTAGATTGTAGTTAAGTAATAAACATAACGCTGAATCGAAAAATAAAATTAAATAAAACAGGTAATATCGTTAAGATCGAACATATTAAAATACAGGACAAATTAGTTGACATTCTACATAGATAATAAATTTTAAAAATGCTATTTTGGTAAGTCATAAATAATGAATTTTGTTAACAAATTGCGAATATCCCGCTCAATTATTAAAAAAAAAAAAGAAAAAGAGAGAGAAGCTTTAATTTTGCGTGGACAAATTTAGTAAATTTCATAATTCAAAACCATTCATAAGACTAAATAATATGTCATAATAAAATAAATCGTTAAATGCCAATTTATTATTTATTATTATTATTATCATAATAATAATAGATATTGAATAATAAATACCATTTAGGAATTAATATTTCCTTTATTTCTCAATTTCAGAAATAAATAAAAATGAATATTTTTTGGGCGTTGAATTATCTAGTCTACTAATGAAGTGGAAAAATCACAGACGATTGACTAGATACTAAAAACGAGTGTTCTTAAATATTTTTAATTTGCCATGTTAGTTTAGATCAGTAACTTGAACTTCACAACATGAGCCAAATCGTAGTGAGAACAAGTATTGAAATAAGAATTATACTTGATAAGTGTATTAAATTACTGCAACAGATGGCGTCATAATCTTAAAATAATTTAAAAACAAAACAATCGAAATATTTAAAGTAAGACACTTTAACTTAAAAGGGTTACATAGTTGTAAATTATTCGAACAGCTAATAACGAGTGAATGAGTTTCCATTGGAGCCTGTGCTAATTATAAAAATACTTTTTAAACATAGTACAAAGTACAATAGATTTATCATTGCTAATAATTTTCCCATTTTAGTGAGTTTTGTTTTTTAAGAAATATAATTGACTTTCAAGTGATAATTTGTATATATTTTACCAAAAAAAAATTATGCTTTTTGAGTTTGTGCAAAAAAGTTTTATTTTCTGCATAACTATTTTTTCCCTCTCTTCCACGAATATTTATTTCATGTGAAAAACCCTAAAGATATTTAGGAATACTGTAGGCTAGTATAATAAAAATCATTAGGGGTGTTATGGCACTATAGACTAGAGGGGGAAGGAACCATTTTCGCCTGTATTGGAGCATCTATTTCTCACAGGATGCCCAATTTTTAACTCAGGCATTGAGGGCCAAAATAGTACAAGAGCCGGGGGAAAAAAAAAAGGCAGTTATCTCACCCCAATTTTTGATTACTTTAATGAAAACTAGGTATAATTACTAGTCAAAATTTATAAGTCTGCCAAGTATAGGAAGGGGGAATAAAAAATGGCGGCTATTTCAAAACCTTAAAAAATCACTAATTCCTCATTCGGAGCTCTAGATCTTAAAAACGGCCAACATCAATAGAAAATCTAACAGAACTTTATTTAAAGAAGAGTAAATTTGCTGAAATATCAGCCCTAAAAGCTATTTAAGTTAAATAGTTCTCGAGATATAGCTTTTTAAAAAGCAAAATTTCTTAAAAATCTACTGAAAGATTAGTAGTTAATTTATTTTGAGAAATATATATCTCAGGAATTATGTGACGTACAGATGTCTATTAGCACAAAAATTAAAGCTAGTATAATGGACTATAAAGAAGTTTATGAACTTTACCTTCCTAGGAATAGTAGTTTTCACGACATATGCTAAAATGAATTTAGTTATAGTTGTTCGGACAATAAGTTTATGAAAAACTTCACTTCAGAAACCATTTGACGTACAGATGTCTGCCAGCGCTCGAATTAAAGCTAGTTAAATTTACTACAGTATAGTTAATAATGTTTATCTTTGTAGGAGTGGTAGTCTTTATGATATTTGACAAAATAAACTCACAAAATGTTAATTTCTAGGTGTTCGTATAAAATGTTGAATTTTTGAAAAAATATATCTCTAGATCCATAAGACGCACATATGTCTGCCAATACTCAAAATAAAGGAAATTTAACTTACTATAAAGTAGTTTATGATATTTATCTTCGTAGGGGTAGTAGTTATTATGATATTCACATATGAATATGAATTTGGAAAATGAAAATTTGTCCGAACAACTATAAATTAATTTATTAATATAAATAATTATTAATATTATAAATTGATATTCACATATGAATATAAATTTGGCAAATGTAAATTTGTCGGAACAACTATAAATCAATTTATTTTAGCAAATTTTATGTAAACTATTACTCCTAGGAAGGTAAACATCATAAACTACTTTATAGCTCATTAAACTAGTTTCTTGTGTTGTTCCTACTTTTTAAGATATGGAGCTCCGAATGAAAAATTATATTTTTTATCGCTTTGAAACAGCCGCCATTTTTTATTCCCCCTTCCTATACTTGCCAGACTCATCAATTTTGACTATTAATTCTACATAGTTTTCATTAAAGTAATCAAAAATTGGGGTGAGATAACTGCCTTTTTTCTCCTCTTGTGCTCTTGTACTAAAACCTTTCAAAACTAAAATCTATCCTTCATTCAAGAGATAATTTTTTTTCTTTCATAATTTTTTATTTTAAGGCTTTGAGGTGCAGATTCCATAAAACTTCATATAATACCCTTTTTAGTCATAAACGGTGGAAATAATGACGTGCAAAACATTTAATTACCCCTAATGTGAAATGAAAATGACAGTAATGGCGAGTTTCGAGGATCATTAGGGGAAGACTTGTAATTGTAGTTGGCCCGGTAGTTTCTGAGAAAAGCCGTGAACGGACGAATGTTTTCGTTTGATGTTAGGATCGTACGTATCTTGAACCGTTAAACTTGAAACTTAAATTTGTTTTTGTTGGTCGAATAAAATGGTTCATTAACAAAATTAATTAATAAATTAACACAAAATTAACCGCTCTCAATGTTATGTATCTTGAAATTCTTATCCTTCGCACTTAAAGAAATGTTTACAATTGTCTTTATTAGATTAATGATAATATGAGAATCAGATTTGATACGGATTTTGTTACAAGATTAGATTGCTAGGCTTCAACTAGCGCACTTCGCTTCGGATAAGCGCTATAAGGTCTCTATCGTTGATCGCATAACATTTTGTATCAGAAGTCTATATATATATTATTAAAAAAATACTTTAATGTGTGAATAAAAAAATAAATAAATTTCGGAGCCAATGTATTCTCTTTTCAAATAAATATTTTTAAATATGTAATCGATTTACAACCAAATACTTATTATTTTACTTTGTTTATGTCCGTTGCTTATCCCTGAGAGTTTCTTTTTTTTTTGTATGTAAAATTAACATTAAAACTTTTAAGAAATGTGTGAGAATCATTAATTGAGAAAGGAAAATAATTCATTCATGTAAATCATATTCTTAATTATAAATTTCGCAAATCCTGAATTACGCAAATTTTGGTGACTGCATAATTAATCTTTTCTCAAGCAAATATATAATTATAATATTTTTATAATTCATAATTTAACATAATTATATAATTTAGAATAATAATTTTTAATTCAGTTTAGATTTTCAAGTCTCTTAAAATAAGGTTATGAAAATATCTACCTAATACATAGGTCAGTATAGCTTCCTGTTTTTTCTATCCTTATTTTGATATCCTTTTATTTTATTTTGTGAAAATTTGATTTTCTGGAAATTCTCATTTTTATTGGGTAGTTAATTATCTCTACCTCAAGATTGATATTTCATTTAAGAATAACGTTAACGAGACGAACAGTTGTTGAAATAGAGATGTATCCAGTTTTTCTGAAGGTTAAGCGAAATTAGTAAACGAGATCTGATTTTATTGTTATTAGATCCATATTATTCTAGTTCCCAACTTACTTCCAAATTAAGGTAAATTCAGGCAACCTGTTTCAATGATACCTAAATACAAATTTGACTACAGACTAGTAGACAGATACTTAATCAAATTCGTTCCTTGTTGCCTAAACTGTACTATAAGATAAAAAAATTTCAATTCGAAAAATTTGTCTTTTAAATTTCTTTATCTTTGCAAAAAATAATGTATATAATAGCTCTCAGTACAATTCGATAACTTTTAAACATAACTATAATAGCTATTTGATCTGCTTGTGAAAAGGTTAATTAAATATATTACTGAAATTTACATAATTCAGGGTTAAGCGAAATTTATGTTTGTGAATATGCTATATTGAAATGAATGATATTTTGTTCTCGATTAAAATTTTTCTTCTTTGCTTAAAAATTAAAATTTTTAAAATTAAAAATTTAATTTTAAACACTCTACCAACAACATATTAATCATATTTTTTCCTCTCAGTTTTAAATGAGTTCTTAATTTTAAATAATTTCTAATACAATAATTAAAAATAAATTTTAAATCCGTTTAATCTTTATAATTTTCTTAATAGCACTTTCACAGATAATAAAGAAATTGATTTTGATCTGTGAAAATGCGCATTTCTTTGTTCTTTGGCTCTAAAGCTTTTTCCTTTATCTTGTTAAAGACAATACCTAAAGGTTGGTCACCACAGCCTTGAGAAAATTCACACTTCAGTTTCTCACATTACTATTAATAATTTCTTAATCCGTCTTATTCTTAGATAGTTATTTTATTCAAATGTATTACTCATTATAAGATGGACCTTAATATTGAAATTGTTGCGTTGGTAAATTTTCTGTCTCCTTCGTAATATTGATAGCGATGAGTGTGTGGTTGATTGTAAATATGATGAAAGGATGACTCTGAAATTACATTTGAAAGTAACCGTGTGAATTCATTTCGTAAACCCAAGTGAAAATGAGACGCAATATTGTGTTTCTGTTTGCTTCATTTACATTAATTATATTTAATAATTATACCTGATTATACAGAATCTATATTAGACTGTGGTCTGTTTTGTTAGTCAACAGAATACATCTCATTTGGAAATTTAATTAAAGTTGTAAATTAGTCGACATGACACTAGTTTTGAAATGAAACTCTACAATTCGACATTCTACAACCCATGAAAAAAAAATTATACGGGAGTAAATTAATTTCGTGACGCTAAGGAATCCTCGTGATGAAACGGTAGTTGTAGGAGAAAAGCTGGATATGTTTTTCATTTAGATTAAAATATCTCGAAAACTAAATATCCTAGCTGCATACTGTAATTGAGGGAAAAGTTCAAGAATTCTTCATTTTTATTATGAGCTATACATCAGAATTTCATCTTGATGCATCACCGATTTAGATACAAGAAAAATGTAAATGATAGTGCCTAAACCACATGATTAGGTTGAATACGTAAGAGCTATTTTGTTTGTCTAGAATGTTCCCGTCCAATCCACTTTCATATTGTTAGGATTAAAAATGAAATAAAATTAAATAAATATCATTTATTACGTTTTTATAAAATAAATATCATTATAAATAAAATTTTAATACATAATTTCATTCCCAGAATTTTCATTTCTATCAGCTATTCTCAAGATTGCCACAATGTTTTTTGTTTACGATTGTTTAGTTTACTTGATATATGCATTGCGTGAACTGCATTAAGTAAAAGTAATTCGGATGATAGCATTGCGGTGAATAAAATTGTAGAGTTAAGTAACTAAGGTATCCCGAAACATAGGTGGGAGGATTGCGTCAGGAAGTATCTTGTGGATTTGAGTTTAGAGGGGTGTCATTGGATAGATGTGTACAATAGCGGTCGGTGGTATCGGCATCAAATTTTCGGATTCCTTAACTCTTTTATTATAATTTTTACTTAATATTAAGCACTCATATATAGAGAAACGCTTTAACAGTAAATTACTAAGAAGCAATATTTTTTAATTCAGGTTATAATACCCGGCTAAAAAAATATTTTTTAAAAATCCTTATATTCTATACGTTTGGAGGAAGTAGTTAGTGAAGTAATACGTAAATAAAAAATATTTTTATCATCTATCGTTCAATCTCATTATTTTATTTTATTATTTTTTTTTTTTTTGTAGTGTATCAAATTTAAATGAATCTTGGCACAATGAATGCTATTATTATCTTGATTACATATCTAAAATTTGTCTCCCATGTCATTTATAGTTTTGTTTACATTCACTTTTTCGTTTTATCAATTTAGCACTGTCCGAGGCCTCAATAGTTTTAAAGGTTTCGAGGCTTTGGATAGAACTAATTTAATAAAATTAAACAAAATAATTTTACAAAAACTGTAATAGATTAAAAAAAAATCTGGTGTTATCATGATATTAATCAAATCAATTGTCTTGTTTCATGTAGAGATGAGGGGTGAGTGTAAAATTAATTTTTGACCGCTCAGTTTCTATAATTTCTCTATCTACATAAAAAAATATTTTAAAAATAAAATCGAGATTTTTAAACTTTCAATAACGGATATTACCTTCTTAATTTACTGCTTCAAATATTCTAATTAGGGTCTACATCTTACGTAATTTCCTCCCAAGACTAGTGGAGACAGTAGTGGAAAGCTGTTATTTCCATAATGAGAATATAGTCAGCCCAATATAATATATAATATTAATGAAGAATATTGAAACCACTTAATTTTGTAATCTCTTACTTTTGTAAACTCGCAACTTGGTTACTTTTTCCATTTCTTCTTCGGAACAGTTAACTCTGGAGTTTCCAATCGAAAGATTTATTTTCAATGAAGGATTATATTTGAAAATCTTATTTCCAAATTCTTATGATTTAATTCTCCTCAGTCGACCGATGATACAAAAAATTTCTTTAATGATGATGCCTCAGTAAATTCCTTTCTCATATATCGTAAAAATATTGTATGTGGTTAATGCCGATTTACGCCTTAAGGACGCGTCGGATTGGTAAAACCGGTATAAAATGAATTTGAAATTGGATTTTCTCGGGGAATTCTTCTTTAAAATGAATATCTCTTCCCATTGCAAGTCCCATAGTTAAGAGTGCTAGAGAAGAAATAGAGGGGTTACAAATTCGACTGCACTACCAAAAGAAACTTTACTCACCATAGCTGAGGCCTCTCAAGTTTCGTTCAAGATTCTCAAGACTCACAAAAAATAATTTGGGTCAATTGCGTATTAAAACATCCTTTAAATAAATATATACATCAATAACGAGTAAATTTAACTACTTCTTAAGTGGCATTAATAGTTTTCTTTGTTGGGAAGGGTAGATAGGTAAAGTGTATCATCTTCAGTGGTTCTTTGTTTAATCCTCACGGAAAAAAATAATATATATATGTATTAAATAAACATGGTTGTCCGTATGTCAAATGCTTTAATGTTAAAGTAACAACTGTCCAACGCAGAAAACTGATTTCATTTCGGTTACTGTTACGATGAGTGAGATATGGGGGTAGATAGTGGTTGACCAAGAACACTTCTTATTTTGACTACGCAACTTCATGATGAACTTTAAGGAACAAAGTTCACTTCACAGACATTACTAGATTAATCTTAAAAATGTTAATTAATGATGAGACAAGAAATTATCGTCAATTCTCCTTATATAATTAGTGTTATTTGTAAAAATAAAAAGATTTTTTAAACCACTTATCCTGCCCTAAAGTCAAAAATTAAAACATGAAATCTTAATTAATTTATTTTTTAGGACCTTTGAGGATACTGTATCCTCTTCAGCTTCTATAATTTAATATATTTTTTTTAATAAGCATTTTCATTATTTTATGCAATCTGTTAATTTAATTTCTAATTATTTATATAAAAGAAAAAAAAAACAGTCAAATAAGTATTTTAACATTATATAATTGACTTACCTAATTTTCCCCGATATTAATGGTTGTCAGAATTTTTTTAATATATTACAAAATTTAAAATATTTTAAAATAAGGACCCGAGTTCGAATCCGGCTGGGCAGAAAATTTTTACACCATAGCCGTGGGTAGACCATGTGGGTTCTGGAGCCCTCCTGTGGTCCACACAGCCTCCTAAATTGGGTACCCTTAATTGGGTAAAAATCTGGCGGCTGAGCGTGATTCTGACCAAATCACCTCCTTGCACAACCTTTTGGTCTAGTAACAGTACTTCCTTACAAAGTACTGAACCCCTGACCCTTCATGGGTTGTAGCCGTACAGATTCTTTTAGATAAGAAAATGAACAATAATAATGAAGTTTGATCCTTGACTAGAATAAAAAGGATCAAATCTCAAAGTTTAAGGAGAGACTGGGGGGGAGGAGAGAGTAGGGGGGACTATAATTATAATATAAATATTGTTATATGACTGGATTCCAAACATCAGTAATAAATGTAAAGGTCTCCTTTTACATTTAATATATTTTACAGTGTTTTTTATAAATATTTTTACATCGCCATAACTGATTTCATAGATTCGTAATTTAAAATCTTAAATTAAAATAATGAAGGTCAGATAGTAAAAGTTTTTAAAAAAATGATTTCATTTGTTAGGTTATTTTGTATTCTAGGGGATTGATAAGATTTAAAAAAAAAAACTAATTCTTTGTATCTATATTTTAAGTTTCCCAAAATATTTACTGAAAAGAAGAGGAATAAATAAATAAATATTATGTTTTTTTGGATTTTAATGAGATGGCTCTGGGCCATTTACTCACCAAGTGCATGACGAATAAAACAACTCATATTTAACATGGCTAAAACAGCATAGCATCAATGAAATTTATGTTTAAAGTATGCATAAAAAGGGTGATGACAGTACATCTATCAAGATGTCATGGACACACCCTGGCACTTGGCCAAGTTTAATTCATCCTCGCAAGCCGTCGGACTTCGGACCGGAAATTCATCTCCGGCATACAGGATAGGTGCCTATAATTACTACACTGAACACTTTCTACTTCTCAGATGATTCAGATTACAGTGAAAACCAAGTCGAAAGTCATTAATTCGATGGATAAGTAGTCCACTTTTTAAAACGCGACGTTCTATTTCAAGGTGAGACCTACACAGATGAAATTTTCTCGCCTTCTGTGATAACAATGGTAGGATATCTGTTGTGTAACAAAGATACTTGCCGATAACTATTATCGAGTAGGCTAACACCTCGGCTAGTAGATGAAACCAAGCAAGTTGATAGGAAGAGGTACAAGTGTAATGTCATAACCGCAACGAGTCAGGTTAATGTAATTATGTCAGTCCGAAGGGATATATACAGGTCTTGATTTTACTGAAACCACTATCGTTGTGTACTTCCTTCTGTTCGTATGACATCCCGAGAAACATAGGTAGGAGTGATTTGATTATCTGTAATATGAAGAGTTTTCTATCAAAAGTTAATATTAGGTTTACCTGAAAGTTCTATCCGTTTTTAGAATAATACAGAAATAATGAATTTTTCATACCTTCAGTAAACTTGTTTATTGAATTATATGCCTGCCTTTACATTAGTTTAGAGGTACAGGGGGCAGATTCTCTTTTCCTTACGATTAGTACAAGAGCCTAAGAGGAGAAAAAAAGCAGTTATCTCACCCCAATTTTTTACTACTTTAATGAAAACTATGTATAATTAATAGTCAAAATTGATGAGTCTGCCAAATATATGTAGTGGAAATAAAAAATGGCGGCTGTTTGAATGCGATAAAAAAATTTAATTTTTCATTTGGAGCTCTATATCTTAAAAAGTAGGTACAACACAAGAAAACCTAAGAGAACGTCATTTAAAGATGGGCAAATTTGCTAAAATATGAGCCCTAAAAGAGTTATTTACGTTAAATAGTTCTCGAGATATAGCTTTTTAAAAAGCAACATTTCATAAACATGTTGTATGGGACGTAAGGAAAGATCTGTAGTTAGTGAATTTATTTTGAAAAATCTATATCTCTAAAACCATTAGACGTACAGATGTAAATTAGCACTCAAATTAAAGCTAGTTTAATGAGCTATAAAGTAGTATATGATGTTTATCTTTGTAGGAGTAATAGTTTTCAATAAATTTGCTATTATATATTGATTTATAGTTGTTCGGACAAATTTTTATTTGCCAAATTAATTTTCATATGTGAATATCATAAAAACTACTACCCCTACGAATATAAGTGTCATAAACTACTTTATAGTAAGTTAAATTACCTTTATTTTGAGTTTTGGCAAACATATGGATGTCTTATGGATCTAGAGATATATTTTTTTCAAAAATCCAACATTTTATACGAACAACTAGAAATTAACATTTTGTGAGTTTATTTTTTCAAATATCATAAAACCTTCCAGTCCTACAAAGATAAACAATATTAACTATTTTATAGTAAATTTAACTAGCTTTAATTTGAGCGCTGGCAGACATCTGTACGTCAAATGGTTTCTGAAGTGAAGTTTTTCATAAATCAAACTTATTGTCCGAACAACTATAACTCAATTCATTTTAGCATATATAATCAAAACTACTATTTCTACAAAGGTAAAGGTCAGAAACTTCTTTATAGTCCATTATACTAGCTTTAATTTGTGTGCTAATAGACATCTGTACGTCACATAGTTCCTGAGATATATATTTCTCAAAATAAATTAACTAACTACTAATCTTTCAGTAGATTTTCAAGAAATTTTGCTTTTTAAAAAGCTATATTTAACGTAAATAGCTCTTTTAAGGCTAATATTTCAGAAAATTTACTCTTCTTTAAATAATGTGCTCTTAGGTTTTCTAGTGTTGTTGGTAGTTTTTAAGATATAGAGCTCCGAATGAAAAATTAATGTTTTTTAAGGTTTTGAAACAGCCGCCATTTTTTATTCCCACTACCTATACTTGGCAGACTCATCAATTATTAATTATACTATTAATTATACATAGTTTTCATTAAAGTAATCAAAAATTGGGGTGGGATAACTGCTTTTTTTTCTTCCCGGCTCTTGTACTAGATGTTTTCGTTGGAACTACGGAAAAATAGAACTTTTCTTGGACCAGATTATAACTTGGTATGGAAAGTGGATTGTTCCATTCCCAGTTATAATCTGGTCCAAGAAAAGTTCAATTTTTTCCGTGCAAGCATAGACGTAGCTAGCCCCCTTCTCGAACATTTCTTCACCAATCCTAGTTTCCTAATATTGTCCAAAATGGTTTGATGGCTGAATGAAGTCTGTTCGCAATCTGCATTGTCGAAAAAAGAATTTATCTCTATTATAATCTTTTTGTTTTATTCTAAAAACAGATAAGATCTTCAGGCTAACCTAATATATCCCACCTCTCAAAAGTAACGATTTTTTTTTTTTTGCAAACGTATTTAGTTTTTCAAAATTTAAATTTTTCCTCGGTCAAATAGGTGTTACTAATCAAAATTGTCGATAGAAATTTAAATTATCTACATTATATGCTTTCATAATACTTAATATATTAATAATTTTCCAAAAGTGGTGGAAATTGAAAATGTTTCATCTCGGGAATGATTTTTGACAGAACTAGCCGTAAACGGTTCCATTAGGACTCAGTTCAAAGGTCGTTAAATGCATCATAAAGTAGTTTATCATGATTATTTTTCTAAAAATAGTATTTTTCATGATGTTTACCAAAATATATTCAATAATTGTTGATCCTCGTTATTTCGAAAAAAACATATTTGTGTTTGAGAAACTGTATCTCCAAAAATTAGTTCTATTAAGTTCTATTAAGGCTCGGATGTTAACAAATTTATTCTACTTTAAAAAAAAACATTTAATTTTTTTTCGTGCACTAGGTATTTTCAAGATGTTGGGAGTGGTGGGACATTGAATGAAAAATGAGGGAACATTTTAGTTTTTTCTTTAATAAAATAAACCTCCGGTGTTGTGACCTGGAATAGTTTTGAATGACATTTAGTGTACCTAGATAAAAATTTTAATTATTTTCTTAATGAAAATGCGTGTTTGCTGTTGAAAAAATACTCTCCAAAAAAAAAAATAATAATAAAATTTCTAATTGGTACACTTTTACTTTAAGACATAATAAACTAGATTAAAAAGAAAAAAGTAAAATTTATTCATTGTAAATATATTCCTAAGGCATGCACAAAAATGCGCACTGCACGATACTAGCACTGGGCAACGTATTATGGTAACACTATGTTCCCTTTTAAATTTTAAGATGACCTGTATACTTTTAAACAAATCTTGTTACAAACCAAAATTCGAGCAACATAATTCTTTATATTCCACCAAGTTACATATTTAAGCCATTAGTAATATATTAGGAGTTATTGGTTATAAAACTAACTTAGGCCTATTTCGTGGCCTCAGGGAGTAAACTTTTACCATCGTCTTTTTCAAACAATGCGTCAGAATTCATTAAAATAAATTAGTTTAAAATTATTTATATGTTAACTTGGAATTCGCTGATCAATAAATTTTTATTTTCATTAACTGGGACGATACTAATTGCTGAGAAATTTCACGTTCGTGTGACCATGTCATGTATTACTGAAAAGTTAGTCAAGGGTAGTTGCTCACTTATGGCTGTCCTGATTTCCCTTCCTCTGGGAAATTTCTGAAGTAACTTACATGGAACGATTTATGAAGCCAAGTTAAATAATTAGTCTTCCTTTTATTTCTAAAAAAGTGGATTTTTAAGCTTTAAAATGATTAAAATCTTTAATGAATCAATCAAATGGAGTCATGCTTGTTATAAATCTATATTATTTCTGCAATGTCCAAATAATCCCACACATCAAAAGTGAAACTTCTTAGGGATGGTTAGCATAGATTCTAGCATTTGATTGAGTTGAATCTTTCTTAATTAAAAGAAATATTTCTTTTATTCAGCAATTCGTCTCTAAAAAACAAAAACAAAAAATTATGATAAAAAAATAATTTAGATGGTATATCTTTTAAATAACGGGAAAATACTACTTCCATGGTAGTGCCTGATCTGATTGTATAGTGGCTTCTGTAAGTTTTCAATTTTAACTTGAATTTTTTACCCAAAAATCTTCATGAAACGTACATATGTATATAAAGAGATGAATTATTCCCTAATCCACGCACTCTTTTTATATAAATCTTTTTTCCCATCACTCTTATCACACAATCGCAATTATTAAGTAATAACTAAAAATGAAAACATGAATATAAAATCAGTGGATATCTGATGAAATGTATGTATTTATTTAAAGAGATGAATTAAAAAATGTTGTTTGAACTCACCACATAAGTTATGCTAATTAATAAAGAATAAGGTTTATTATTCATATTAAAGATATGAATTAAAAAACTTTAATTGTTCATATCGCCAAACTTATACTGCTTAGTAATGAAAATAAAAATAGACAAAAAATAATTAAAAAATAAGTATTGCATAACTTATGCTGCTTAATAATGAACAAGAATAAACAAAAACAATACAGTCCACCGTGCCTATTAATATAAGTATTTACTATATGGAAAGAACAATCGGGAGGGAGATGTCATCCAGGTGCATGAGTAACTGAGAAGAAGAAATGTTATACAAATGCTTGAGCTTCCTCATCCAGGTGTCAACAATTTTGTTGATTATTTCATTAATCACTGGTGCAAAAAAAAAAGTTCAAGATTAAAAATATTTGTACTTTGCTAGTTGAAATTTTAGGACATCCTCATTTTTTCCAGAAAATTTAATACAAAAAAGTACATAAAACAACACAATTTTAGAGGAATATAGTTTAAATTAAAAGTAATTAAAGTAGTTTGTATTTGTTACATCCTTAATTTTATCAGTAGCATCACAGTTGAAAAAACACCTATGGGTCAATTTTTTTCATATTGGTTTACTTTTGTCCGCACTCAACTAAAATTGAGAGTCATTTGTGTATAAATTTGAAATGAAAAGAAAAATGTAAATGTAAAACATTAGAAAAAAAGAAATGTAAAACAATTATTGAGATTATAGTGAAACCTCCTAGTTCTTCAGATGTGTGCAGGCTTTCTTGCAATACAAAATGTGTGCTTTTCACTCATGAACTAAATTGATACATTATTCTTGCAAATAATTCAAGTTTGGTTACTGTTTTCTACTTTTTACTTCAATCTCTTTTCTTTCCAAAATTATAATAAATAAAATTTTTAAAAACAGAATTTCAGTTACCCATCTTATGTTTTCAGTGATAACGTTCACACTCAGGTACAATTAGAAAAATAAATAAATGTGAAGGTTGTCAAGAAGTTGATTGCATTGCTTTTTATCCTTTTATAAAAAAAAGAAACTAAGTTGTAATATTAAATTAAAAATAAAAAAAGTTTTAATATTGTATATAAAACTTAGTTTCATTCCTAAAATACTTAAAATGTATTTATTATTTATAATAAATTATAAGTTCATTTTTAATTTATCTTTATTTGTATTATGAATAGTAAAGACAGAAACTAATTTGTGTATTATTCTTTTGTTAATAGAAAGGGATGGAAATGCTACATGGCAATCTGCAAAGGGAAATAATAATGAATGAACAGAAAATGAAGACTGAAAGTAGTTTTAGTCTTCGTAGTGAAGACACTGTCGCACCTACCAGCATCTTTTCATGCAGGCCACGCCTTAGGTCAAGGAGGAGTTGTAAGTACTATATATTGAGTAGACTTCAAATCTTTTGACTCAAAGCCAAATGGTAAAATAATTGTATCTATTGTTTTTCAGTGTCAGAAGCTTCTGTATACAGAGCTAATAGCAGATATTCACTTAAGAGTAAGTATACTTTTTTAAAAAAATAAAATATAGATAGTTATTTATTTATTAATAATTTATAGTTTAATTCACTTAGAAGCTGACTCTAAGAAAGTGATAACTAAGATCAAACTGCTCACTCACTTCGGGAGTATTTAAATTACTTTGAAGGACTTACAGTTTTGTTTTAGGTACAGTTGATAATTAAAGCTGAGAAGCTTACCTCTTCTTTTCAAAATAATTTTAATGCAGTGAAACTTTTCTTAATGGACATTTCTCTATAATGGAAACCCATTTTAACGGAAAACTTTATTTAGATCCCGGCAACAAGATATAAATTTAATGCCTTTAAGGCTCTCTATTAGGAAACCGCTCCACTCTGGAAGTGGACTTCAATTTCATTCCCTGTCAGAAATTTTGGCTTTACAACGGCCACAAGATGCAAGTAAAAACTTATGATTTCAGAACTTAAATTGTGGGTCATTTATTTTGGGGGAAAATTATAAGTACACTCTGTTGACTTGTACATATGAAAATGTATATTAAATAAAAATTATGCATTATGTATTTTATGTATGAAGTTTGTAGTTATTTACTTAAAAATCAATTCTTGTGTCTGAGAAAATATACATTATAACTTAATTACTAAACATTTTGTAATAATAATATGATAATTACAAAATGTTTAGTAAAAAGTAAGTAACTGATCAGCTTTTCAGCTTTATTTTGATTGTTTTACTGTGAATTTTCTTAGAAATTCTTTCCAGTTATTTTATAAGGGAGTATTAATGCAACCGATAAACATTTAGTGGCTAATATTCAAGATAAATGGAATTTGAAAAATGGCATGGGCGATTTTATTTTAATTTGGCACCGTTGTCACAGGACATCACAGTCATCCTCAAAGTCTAACATCACTATCCATCAATTTTCAATTTTTTTATTCAAATGGCTGGTTGAGACAAGATTTTATAAGACTTTGATTTTTTATTTTAAATAGTTCAAAAATCTATTGTTGATTTTTTTCAGACCTAGGAGGTATCACCCTTAAGTATTGATATGCAAATAATTCTGATATTTTATTTATTTGTTTTTTTATAGCTTACAAGAGATTTATTTTGAGAGATCGGATAGTGTACATAATATCGTAATAAGTAGTAGTATTTTTTAACTAATTTTATGTTTCATCTTTTTAAAAACAAACTATTGATTCTCTTCTAAGCTAATTTTAAAAATTTTCTAATTGATTATTTGCATGTATTCTCAAAAAACCTTTCTGATTTGACCTTTAATTGATCCTTCATTTTTTCTAGTTTTTATTAGTCCAGCAAGAATAGAAATTAATGACCATTGTTTTTACTTTATTTAAGTATTTTGCAAATCCAGTCCATATTTGGATTTGTTTATTGAATAATCTGTTTTATGTTTCATTTTAGCTGGTGTATCACAAGAAAACAAGGCCCTAGATCGTCTCATGCACTGCTTCTGGATGTGCTCTCCAGGTTGCCAAGAAACTGCATGAAAATACCATTTTGGTTATCATACCATGAAAAAAAATGATACATGATAAAGACAATTATTATTTTTTTACTATAAATTAAAATTTTATAAATAAGATATAGATTGTATCTCTTACTTTGTACAAAGTTAATTTATACCGCTACTTTATACATATTGTAAAATATAATTTAGTTTTTTTTATCCTTTCTTTTCTTATCCTGCAGTAATACTCATGAAAATTAGTATTTTTTTTTTTTTTTTTGCATTTCTAATCAGATCATAATATTAATTACTGAACTTAAAAATGCATACAATGTTTATTTTAATCATTAATTTTATATTATTCCAAGGAAGACATAGGGATTACTAATTTTTTTTTCAATTATGAAACAAGAAAATAGATCTTTATGTTTATTATTTTTAATATTACCAATAAATGATTATGGTCTATTGACAAATAACTAATGAAGGTAATTTAATCATCATTCAAAATAAAATCTACTAATCTGGTAGCTTGAAGTATGAATGGCACTGTGAACAATAATAAGGTTATTTCTGTCAACATATAAAAGCATTTATAAAAGAAAATTTTCATTCATTGTTGGCTGATACAGCAATGTTTCATTATTCATAGATATGAGTACTTACATAGGTTAAATGAATACAATTAAAAGCTGGATAGAAATTATTGCACAGGATATCCAGAAAGGTTGAGTGTCATTTAATAGTTAAATTAACAAAAATTTCCAATACATAAAAGATCCAATCATGGTAGTCTTCTCAGCAGCCAGGCGTTCGAGAGCGTGTCACATCAGCTGCTGCTCCGCCGACTGGAGGAGTTCAAGTTTTCCGCTGCCCTATGCCGATTGGTCCGAAACTACCTAAGTGGAAGATCATTCGTCGTAAGAGTTAGTGAAGACCTTTCCCCTCCAGTCCCCACCACCTGCAGAGTACCTCAAGGCTCGGTGCTTGGACCTCTACTGTTCGTCGTTTTCACGGCACCAGTAGTCGCCATCAAGCATCGGGATGTAGTGGTAGCAGCCTATGCCGACGACATCGGTGTTTATGCTTCCAGCATGAGAGCTGAACTGGCCCTACGCGATGCACAGACTGCCTCTGCCACCATAGTAGCTGCTCTGAAGAAGGACGGCATCAAGGTTAACCCGTCGAAGACGGATGCCATCGTCATGTCCTTCCAGAAGGGGAAGAAGAGCAGGCTACCCCAGCAGTTCGTTGTTGATGGTGAGGGTCGGAAACTCTCCAACAGCATCCTCTACCTCGGCGTGACACTCGACAGGCATCTCACCTTCTCCAGTCACGTCAGGGAGAGAATTAAGCTGGCCCGACAGAAGTCGTATAGCGTCTACCACCTGCTCACTTCACAGCAGATCTCGCTCCGCCTCAAGCTGAAGATCTATAAGGCCATCATTCGTCCAACCCTGCTCTATGGCACACCACTCATGTGACACCTCTACCAAACTACGTTAAGCAAATTGCAGAGCTTCCAGAATTCCCTCCTTCGGCGAATAGTCAGAGGAACCACACTCCAACGGGCCAGGAATAAAGTAATCCGTGAGGAGCTCCAACTCCCTTCTGTGCCGGAATACATAGGCCGTAGGCACATCAAATTCTTTGATGGGCTGAAAGCCTGTGCCAATCCCCTATTCCGAGAAATCGCCCCTCCCCCAAGACCTGGGAGGTGGCAAAGCACAGTCCCCTTGGTCGACATCCTCGCCGAGGGAAGGACTTCGGGCTCTGCAGCTTGAAGTCATCACACCATCACCACCAGCCGGAATGTCCCTCACATTCTTTGTAAGCCCCCGGTTATAGAGCCACAAAATGTATAAACCGCCTTTAGCGGACCATGTTTTGCTGATCTTATAATGCCGTAAGGCAAATCAAGAAAAACTGTATATTGAATTGTATATTATTTCTATTGTAATAATTTATAATCCGTATTGTATATACATATTTATCAATAAAAGAGGTATTGAAAATAAAAATAAAAAAAATACATAAAAGAGTGAGAATCATTTCTTCTTTGTACCATTAAGAGACATGTAATACTGGTATAGATGATAGGGTACAACTCAGTACCGTTTTTAGAATTTTTTTCTAGAAATAAAGGTTTATGTGCTTATTTTCACCTTGTGACATTAACAGCTGTATATTCTTGGGTTAATGCATGATTTTTTAGTAGATTGAATGGATCAGTTCTTTCAGATTTCTCTCCCTCGAGGGAACAGTTTGAATGTTTTTCCACAATAAATCTTTGATTTACATGCTATTTATTTTTCTCAAAATGTTCTGTATCATCATGGGGAGGTTAAGATTTACTCAAATCCTTGATTTGTACCAAAGAAAAAAAAATTAACATTATCGGTACATAGCTCAGAAAGTATACATTCTTTGATACATTATATGTTACAAAATGATAGGAAACTCAATTATTTAAGAAATGAAAAAATCACCTAGATCAGATTAGTTGAAAGTTATGAAGTAAAAATTATTTGCACATATGTAACAGAAACAGTATTCACTTTATATGTTATATATGTGACATGAGAAATAATCAAATTTTATTAAAGAAAAAAAATCACTAAATCGGCCCATTTATGGACTCAATTCTGGGAGTCAACAGAGAAAAGAAATATTTTGTATAATTTTTGTATATTATTGTTTATTCCCATTTTGATCTGTATGTTTTTCAAGGTTATCATATAAAAATCAATTTGTTTCTTTTTGAGGAATAACAAGATAATACTGATTACATTAATTGAGTATATTTTTACAAATAGTTATAAAACCTAAACAGGCTTCAAGTACTGTAGGCCATCAAAATTTTTGTAGGACAAAGTAAGTTACATTCATACTTAGTGCATTGTAAAATACTTAAATAACATTTTTCAAAGAAATAGAAAATTAGCTATTTTTGGAACTTCATATATTTGGATGTTTTTTTTTTTCTGATTCCATTTAGACTTAATACCCTTAATAGGGGAAAACATTAATTTCAAATGAAGAAAAACTTTTTTTTATTTTATAACTCCGGTAATAATTTGTCTGGTTTGTGCCATTTGGTGTAGTTTATTAAGGCCTTAAACCACTACTACATTTAATATATATAAATTGGTTTAGACCTGATGAAGTTATTGCTATTTATTTAGCTTTTTTTAAAAATAAATTAAAGGCTCATATATGGTAAAAAGTTTGAGTAAAAAAAAAATAGTTTGTTTTCGATTATTTAGAAATTCGTATTCAAGGGTTATAAAGTTATAAAGGAAGCTAAAAATGAATGTGACTTTATTTTTAATAAAAAAGAATTTTGTTGGCCCAGTTTATTGGATCCATCTTATGGTTTTGTATATTTTTATAATTCAAACATACTTAATGCAATTAGCAATATATTTTTTTCTTCTACAAAAAGAAAAATATCAATTGATATGTAATAAACTTGAAATATATTCAGAACATTGTATATTCAAACCTAAAATTGAACAGTAATTATAATTTAACCTACATAAGCAATAAGGAAGAAAACAATACTTTTGAGCATTTGTGTCTTCTCCATAATGTTGTAAAGAATTATCATTTAGTAGTAACATACGCCCATGTCAGAGTGTTCCTCTACATGAATACTGGTTGCAAACAGAACTTTAGGGTTTGTTATGGAATGAAAATAAAATATTGATATACTTTATAAAACATGTTGAAAATAATTCTTACAATGTGTATGATATAACTAAATACAATAATCATCAAATTTTCAATTACGTTCATTTAATCTATGTACATTCTCCAATTTAGCTATAGAAAAGCATAGACAGGTTTGCTAGTTATACATGAAAAAATAATTTATATTCTAAAACTTTGAACTTATATTACAAATGTTCACAAAAGATAAACCAAATTTCACACAAGCCTTGAATAAAATAATTTATACTAAATTCTTGATGGTTGAGGAAATTATTTTAGGTTAATACATACTACCACAGAAAAATATATATTTTATTTATGCATTTACTGCATTAAAATACAATTTGAAGTTTTAAATAATAGACTAACAATGTGATAAGCAAGCTATTAGATCTTAGACAGTAATTGATGTACTTACCTGTAAGTTTTGAGTTATAGCAGAGCAGTATTCAATCCCATTATTTTTTTTTTTTGTTAATTAAGGATAATTATAATTACTAATTCAATTTTCAAAACATATAAATATAGCATTTTATTCAAACATGATAGCTTTAATATACAAAAAATATTCATATTTTAAAAAAAGAAATCAAAGATCACATTTTACAACAAATACAATATAAACATATTTAAAGCACTCCTGATCAGAGATAAATTTTGATACATAAATTATTTTAATAAAATAACAATAATACAATTTTTGTTTAATAAATATCAATAACTAAATAGAGGGTTACAATTTTAAGCATTTAATTCAAATTTAATGGATTCAATCAATACATTAGATATCACTTAGTAAAAAAAAGTCACAAATGCATGTATACTATTGACTTTTGATGTCATTTAATTATTTAACTAAAAACGTTCTGCAAGTGTTTTAACCAATATTTAAAAAGACAGTTAAAACAAATTGTAACATCTTAGTAATAACTGGCAGGTTTAATAAATAATAAAAGGTATATTATACATTCAAACATAATAAAAACATTAAATTACATTTAAGAACAATTAAAACAAGCATTAAAAATTGAATGAATTATAATTTATATAAGTTTTTATTTGAGATAATCTACAATTCCTACATCATAAGCACCAAGATCAATGGACATAGTATACAAATAAAATCTCGAATATTTTCAAAATACGAACGATATGTGTTATTTCAAGCACATCGTAACAGGATTCTATCATAAATAGGGTTCATTTCATATCAAATAAGGCAATATCACTCATTTGTCAGGAACAATAACTAAGGATCAATTCTTCCACTTTGTATTCTGAACATATATAAAAAAAAAATAGTGAAATGGCTTTTATTGCGCACATTTAATAAAAATAGCAAAAGTTACCTTACCGTTCTTATTGCTTGCTCAGCATAAAAGTAATCATCAGATTGGGGATGCAGACTTGTTTGATAATTTAAAATACTTTCTTTATCCTTCAATTGAGTATAAACCTATATAAAAAAAAAACATAAATTACAATGAATTGAACACATCGATGGTCTCAAACAATAACCTTGTAAATGACATTTTGCCTTAACTTGCTTACCATTTGAATGACAACCTCTTATGTGACAGCTTTGTGGCTTAAAAATTTTAAGGAGTAATTTTAATAAGTTTAAGATCGATTTTTGTCAAGTTTTAAGCAAGAGAGCAATTAGGTAAAATGTTTTCATTTAAGTTGTGAAACAAAAAAATGGCAAAATTGTTAGTAATGAGGTTATCCTGTGAAGGCCTTGATATTAGTTTTGCTTGAAGCCAACTGCAGTTAAACAGTAAAGAATTATACTAGTCAGAGAATCTATACATATTTAAAAAACAAAATATGTATATTTATGTTGTGGATATTTTCTAAAATAAAAGATTTTAAACCAACAATCGTATAAAAATTTAATCACACGAAATATAAACAACAAACAAAAGTGACATACATCAATAATAGTGCGGTGGCAATGAACTTTTTTAGCAGTCTCTAACTTCTTGTCAGTATTGGTTATTAGATCCAAATACTGCATAAGTACATTTACGGGTGCTCCAAGTGTATGCAGTTGAACAACAATGCGTTCTAATGGCAGTTCAGTCTTTACTCTCTTGTTGCCCATCCATCCCTGGAAAGATAAAGAAATTTTATTAAACCAAAGCATAATTATGCTCACAAGGGAAAAAGAACCTTTAAAAAATAAATACATGAATCAGTACTGTTAAATATGGACATAATAATAATTTGTAAATTTAAAAAAATTTCAAGATTTTTGTATACAATTACCATAACTCATAATAATTAACAGTACAGGAAAATATGGCCATCAAGTTCAGGTGGCAGAAATCAATATATATTTTATAATTAGTATAATATATACAGTATTTTTAAAATGATTTAAAACCAAATTCAAATAAAAAAAAAAAAAAAATTACATTGATACCTGCCACCTGACAGATGACCTTTAAATGTGCCCCTAAGTAGCAAACAATTGGCAACTTCTGAATTAAATTGTGTACTCATGTTGGATTATCAATAAAAAACATGCAAAGTCTCATATGTTTTAAAGTGATTGCGAGGAGATATACGTTTTTATTTTTAACATAAACAAATGAATTTATGAATGTTAAAGGTCTTTACTTCACAAAACTAAAAATCATAGAGATTGATATCAGTGACATTAATTTTAATCAATGTTACACGGGTTACTGTTATTGTCATTATTTAATATTGCTTTTAACAAACCTTGGTAATTATCAAATTATCAATATCAGCCCAAGAACCTGCTCTTGCATTCAGTGCTACCCAGTGGTACAAGCGCTCAGAAACACCTTGTTCTTGAACAAGGGATAAAGGTGAAAGAGGTCCACTTGAATCCCAATGGTTTCTACAAGCATATTCCAGGCAAGCTGACACCGACTCTCCAGTTGGTTTACCTGCTGCTGCTTCCCATTCTAAAGTTAAATGAATGCAAACATTATCTAAATTTTTAGGTATAGCCATCACAAAAATTAGTAGCAAGCCATACCAAGAAGGCATATGAAATTGTCTACAATTGCTTTATCTTTAGAATCCTGGAAATGGTTTCTTTGGCAAAGTTTCAATCTTTGTAACTGTCTTGGAGGATTGGAGCAGGCTAAAGCAAAGTGTTTCATCTAAAACAAAGGTTAGAGCGATCATGATTTTTTATCTGTCAAATTAAAGTAATGCAGAATTATGTAATTATGCTACAAAATACAAATCCAACACACTGGATAAAAAGGGCTGCACTACAAATAATTTAAGAGTGTTGTTAACATATCATTTAGACACACTACATACACCTCAAGTTTCTACAATAGTCATTCAATAAAAACTAGTTGATATTTAACCAGACTAGAAAGTATGGGTTATCCAACAGGTTACCAAGCTATTCTAGCCAGAGCAAGAAGATTAAAATTTACTCCATCGATTCATTACAAAGTAAAAGTCTACCCACCATGACCAGATTTGAACTAGTGCAGTTTTAAAGTTTTTTAATACAGCTTTTTAACACATTCAGCCACCACAGAGCCAATGAAACTCATTAAACAACAGAAAGGATCTATTGTATGAACTTTATGAATATTACTTACTGAAGATTCTTTTGTATTTCCCAACATTCTGCAACAGAAAAACCAAAATCAATTTTTATAAATACAAATAATATATAAAAATTACTTATTTAATCATATCTAATATATTTGTACTAAGAAATTAAATTTATAAAAATGAAATTTTTTCTTCAAAGATCAAATATTAATTGGACTAATTTAATGTGTTCACTACAAATTTTCACTGTTACTAAATGTGGTCCTATGATTGGCAAATAGAGTGATACTACTAACTTTCTTCTAGAAAATACTCAACAATTTTATATTGGTTAAATATATTGTAGGTTAGTCTCCCATCCCTAAACTAGTAACCATTTAAGAACCCACAACAACCAAACTCAAAATGATAAAATTATGGTTGGATTTGCCTCAAGTTAGTAATTCTATTCAACTATTCTTCTCTTCAGTGTTACATATAAAAATCTTACAAATTCATTTTTTTTTTCTTGTCATATCAGAACAAATGTTTGCCCATGGAGAGTAGTCAGAATATTTCTTCTGCAAACCAATAAAAACCAAAAAGTATTTTTTTTTTCTACAGAGTTCACAGATAATTTGTTTATTCCTAAATCAAAGAATCACCTGACCAGGAATTTTAAATACATAACAAGACAATCATAAATCAATTAAAACTTCTATCTCATAAATTACCAACTTGACTATTCTGTATTAATTGTTACACAGCAAATCTGCCCTCTTCTAATAAAAATGGAGAAGTATACAACTAAAATGAGGAAATCTGTAAATAACTTTGCTAAATTAACTGCCTCGAGGTTATAGTTTTTATAATTTTACAGGATATACTCAGTTAAAATAAAACTTCTCAAATATTTGCTAAAATATCACACACTCTATAACAGCTTTGATTTTCGTTCAACAGGGCATAATTTAAAGATTGGTATAGAAATTATGTCAGTTCAATAGAATTGAGTGAAAAGCAACTACCATCTCAACTTCATCTGAAATAATATCTTTTCAGACCACCATTGATGTTACAACAACTTAATGTATTATATGGACCTATTATAATCTCTTTACTATACTAATTTATGTAATGATTACTTGCAGGAAGACATCAATAAAAGTTGGAGCTTACTGAAAAGAAAACAATGGCCCCCCCCCTCCTTCGTTTCTAACTCAATTTAATTCCTTGTCCTTCCTTACTTGAATTCAGTCATTGTATGTTTAATCACTATCATGATTCTGTTGAAATCTCAGTACCAATTCTAATCAATACACATCATGGAGTAATCACATATTCCAAATTATTCGTAATTTGGTCTATGCGACCATGCTAAAACAGCCCCAAGGAGTTTGTTAAAATATGCCTTTAAATTACGAAGTTACCTCCTAACATACTCTCATGCTTTGCCCTAAATTGACCATAGTTTTCTACAGATTGAGGGTTTGTCATTAAACCTCAAGATGAAATTGGAGAGATAAATTTTTCCTCTATTAGAAACAATACAGGATCGATCAATCACTCATGAAACTGATCAATATGTCTTCAGTAGTAGATAGCTTAAACCACTACTATGATAATAATCTTAAATTTTGATTGTGGCTTCCTGCACTTTAAACAAAAAAAATCATTTAATTGTCAATATAAGAGAACTAGATGCCACCATTTCACTACAGACAATAAAATTACAAATCCAATCCAGGTATAGAACTCTAAATATAAGACATAAGTTAGTACTAAAATTCTAAATTAATGTCTAAAAAGCAATAAAAATCATCATAAAGCTATCTGAACAGCACACATGGCCATATTTTTTAATTATTAAAAATTATTTTTTTAAATTAAAAAAAACATTACTTATGACTTACTCAAGCAAATCAGTCACTTCCTGAATTTGCATTCTTGTGGTGAGATATGTTACATAATGTTGTATAGCAATGGAAGAGGAGGACAAAATATGATAAAACAAGTTTTTCTTAAGCGTGTTCGCAAGAAATAATACAATCTAAAAATTGGAAACAAATAAATAAGCAAAATATAGGAGATACAAATATAAAATTTAAAAAGGTAATAGGACTTAGTTACCATTAAAATAGCATCACCGTCTCCTAATGCTACAGCACTTTTTAACAACTCTTTCTTACTATTAAGTGAACGGTATAGTTCTAAAGAATAAGGCTGACCTGTCAAAATTCTTTGAAGTATATTATCAATTTCAGGAGGTGACCACCGGCTCTGCAAGCAATAATTGAGTAAAAAACATTTAACAAAATTTACAGTTTTATCAAAATATACATATCTAATTGCTCACCTCCACTCGCCTTCTTAAAATATTTAATTCTTCATCTTTAGACTTAAACCCATCTTTGTTAAAACATAACTCCATATTATCTGCTTCTAAAACTATTGAATTATTGTCTTTTAATTAATCCATTATATACTATAGTAATCCCGTCATTATGAAAGATGTACTTACTGCAATCAAGTTCTTTTTGAGGAACAAGTTGACTTAACTCTAATTCTAATGCAGTGTCATCATGAACTAAAACAAACATATAGAACATAGAATTTTAATTCACTTTCAAAATAATTAATTTTCAATCCTTAACTGACCAGGGAAAGCATCGAATATCTCCTTCTGATTGGAACTCAGGCCTGCCTTTATCTGCTGAGATAATCTCGCTGTTCCTCCAAGAGAAATTCCACACATTTGTGTAGCAACAGACTACCAAACAGATACAAAAATGTAAAGCTGCTTATAAAAAAAAAAATTCACATGAAAACAAAAACAATACCTCATCGTCATCAAAATTATAACCCTTAACATCACTTTTCTCCCAAAAATCATCTCCTGAAGCCATATCTCCAACATGCTCAAATTACAGGATGTAGGATTTTTAACAGATCCACTTGGCGTTTGATAAAAATTAAAAACAAGAAAATGCAGGACTTTGTATAACCTTATCAAAACCTCTTATTTACTGTCATTGCAGTTTCTGAATTAGGCGGGAGATAGCGTTAGAGTTACTCTTCATGATAGTGCTGTAATCTTTTGGACGTTCTACGTAAATAAATCTGTATAGTGATCAACCACCTTCATTGGTGTATTTTTTATCATATATGTATATATTTAAAATATAAACTGTTATTTGAGCATAATAAAAATGTAAAATATTCAAAATATAATTGATAGTTATAACGGATATTAATAGGAAAGAGAAATAAAATAACTGATGAGATTTATATATTTATTTATTAAAATTTTTAGCGGTTGGTACCACATTAAATTAAGCAGTATGAGGCTGTGTCCAAGAAGAGTTACATTAACTGAATTTATTGGCAATTACAAAGGTAAAGAGTCTTTTTTTTGTATTACAATTAATTTTTCAAAGATGATTTATTTCAAATTACCAATGTGTAAGTGCTGTTTTAACGAACAGATACATAATAGTCTAGTCACTACATGAATGTCCCAAAAGAGAAACTTAGTTTTTTTCCAGGGTTTTTTAGTAAAAAGAATATGTTAACTTATATAAGATTTTACATATATTACAAACTTTTTTCTATTTCTGATAGAATGTTTTACTGATTTTTAAATGAAAAATTTTAACATTATCCAAAGGTAATACAATTACTAGTAATTTAATCGAAAATTTCTGATTAAGCTCTGAGCAATAGATAGCATTATTCATTATATAACTTATTTTATTTTAATTTAATTATGTGTCCATTATATACAACACATTAAACCTTTGCCAGAAAAACAGGTAGTATAGCTTCTTTACCGTTTCCACTGAAAATGTAGGTACATAATTACCTATATTTCAAGGTTTATGGATAGATTGGGTTATTTTATATATAATTTGATTCGTCAATGGAAAATATAATTCATAGGAGCAGCCATGTTTTAAACATGTGTGTCAAGAAAAATACTTTTGTGCATGATGAAGCAAAAGTAGAGGATATAATTTGATAAAGTTATTACTGGACCATTTCCACACTGATTTCCAACAACCCTCCAAACTTGGATCATATCAGACCAACCATTTTCGAAATATTTTATTCCGTTAGTTGTACCGAGAAAAATACTTTTCGGCATGCCTAACCGAAAGTATGGGACGGAATCTAATAAAATCAAATTACCAGCCCGCTCGTTAACGCTCTAAGCATTATTTTTCTTAAATTTTTTGTTGATTATTTATCATTTTATTTTCTTAATTAAAAAAAAGAGAAAAATAGTTTAAATCATTTATTTTCCACTCAATTAATATATTGCTAATATAAACCTTTCGTTGTAAATACGGATTTCTTTTTTTTACAATAAATAAGATAAACATTTTGTTTTAAAATTTATTATTCTTTTTGAAGATTTTTTTTGTTGACATTATTTTATTTTATGAATTCTGTACCCATTAGTCCCTTCGAAGGAGCTCTTCACAATGCTCATTCCCTCAAAATTACATCAAGTTCGGATTAGCGGTATGGTTATCTTTTGTTAAACAAGAAACTATGGATGCGATCGGAAGAGATCTGGGCCTTGTTTCATAATAAAAGCTATTAGTATATTAGTTCATAGTACAAGTGTAGAAGCTAGTGTGGTAATAATACTAATACTTATTTTTTTCATGATAGGGATGACTATTAGTGATATTACAGGAATTAAAAAGTACTAAAGTACAAGTTACTATTGTATAAGTCTGTGTAATTGGTTTAAGATAAATCTACAAGACTAATAGTATTAGTTTGTACTTTATTATGAAACAGGGCCTTGATGATCTCGGCTTTTCCCGATTAGAACTTCTGTCTCTATTTTTCATTTTTTCTCCTTTAATTATAATCTTTAATATTTTGTTTTTCTCCATTATTTATTATTTCTAATAATGAGAACAGGTTATTTAAATAAGCAAAATTAAAGGTACTTTGAGGAATATTTTTAAAAATTCTTCATTTAAGAGACCCTTTAGACTAATTCAATGAGGATGAGCCTTAACTGATATTAAAGTTCACTCAATTTTAATTGAGTATATTTGATAATCAATTGATTTACCGAGTTTAATTAAAATTGTTGGACCCGTTTTTTAGAAAATCCTAAAAAAGGTAAAATCGATTCTCGAAAGGTGCACTCCCGATTAGTCGATTTTACGAAAAAATTGCTCCAAAATCCAAGGCATACTGAAGCTCTAAGTGTCTAATTCTAGTTTAGTACGACTCTTCAGTTTTAGGCTAAACTGTTCTCACACAGATCATTTGTGTGACTCCAGAGACCTCAAAAAGATACAAACACTAAAATGATGTAAACATAAGTAAAAAGTATATGAAAAATTAAAAGGGTTAATTGAAAATAACAAATAAAAAGAAGAAATATAAAATAAAGTAGTATCCTTGGTTATATCCTTTATACAGTTTTTACAGCTGACATCCCAAGCCATCCTAACACTATACTCACCACGTATGCCGATGATACACATGCGTGTCAATTGTCAGTGAATAATGATCCTTCCAATGTATCCCAAACCCTCCAATCCCACATCACCACCCTTGAAGAATGGTGCCAATACTGGAGGATTAAAATAAATTCCAATAAATCTCACCAAATCATATTTACCCTTCATTGTAAACCTTCGTCTTCCCCCACAGTATCTTTTAATAATACCCCACTTATTCCTGTTGAACAGATCCGTTACTTAGGACTACATCTGGACAAACGACTGACATGGAATCATCACACAAGACTGAAAAGACAGAAAATTGCTCGTCGATTCCGACTATTACAACATTCACTAGACAAATGTTGTCCATTACAAAAGACTGGTCTACATGAATATTATAAGGCCTATCTGGACAGCTATAGGGCTCCACTAAACTATCGAATTCCTCCCGAATCCAATCCTTACAGTTCAAAATCATTCCTAAAATGTTTAATGCTCCTTACTTTTTCACAAATCAAGTCATCCAACAGAACCTCAATGTCCCATATGCTGCCGATTTGGCCAGAACCAGATACCAATCTTATGATAAGCTTCCCAACATCCCAAACCAACTCTTTACTTACCTGGCTTCTCCTTCAATACCTAATAATCCTCCTAGGCGTCTGAAAAGAAGATGGCCTCGAGATCTTCTCCTCTAGAAATATTTTTGGAGTTCTATCAATGGACAGATTCTCCACTTGTTTGTATCATATCATTATAGCACTTGCAGAAAATTTACTTGATGTATATATATGTATACAGTTGTAAATTACAATAAATGAATTATTAAAAAATTTCCTATAACTTTTTATTATTCTTACGCTTCATTGTATACCCTTTTAATTGTTCATTTCCTTTTTTTACTTATGTTTACATCATTAAAGTATTTCTATTTTTTTCAGCCCTTATGAAGCCCTACACGTGGAGCGAAAATAAAAAGTTTAATCACTATTTGAGTTTTTATTTGACCGTATCCGGAGCATCTTCAATTTATTTATTTTGTTAAGTTTTTAACCTCGTGAAATTGATTTATTTAATTTGGCAGTTCTGCTGCATTTAATATTTGAAGGAGTTTATAATTAGCATTTTGTTGTTAGAAGGTTCATTCTAAAAACAGCGTAGTTGAATAAACTAATCCCTTTCTGAAACAGTTCAGAGCTCTTAAATTGTTGCTGATTGTTAACAACTGCATACGCTTCTATATTTAAAAGATGCTAATATTTTCGAATCATTATTATACTGCACCTGTCTCTACTGTATACTATTTTATTTAAGTACTTATTCATGCAGTGGAATGCCTAGATCATTTGGGGCCCTTTATTTACGATGCTCACTACTGTCCAAAAATTATAAATGAGTAATTAAAAAAAAGGTTAAAAATTGGCGTCCAAAAAAGTGATTCTGTGAACCATAAAAAAAAAAATGAAAATATTAATAAGTGACTTAGAGATACTAATCAACTATTTTTAGGACAGTTTTGAGCTGAACTTACTGGGTGGCTCTTTGCTAGGAAAATTCGCCGCAAGCGAATACGACTTTCTGAAAATAATACTTAATGAAAGATAATTGTGCCACAAGTTTTTTAACTGGACAGGAGTACCGTTAATTTTTTTTTTCAGCCCGACTAGAGGGTCATAGCAAAAACGTTTGGGAACTGTTCCCTAGAGACCCAACTTTTCAGAAACAGACAAGTTGAAAACTTTCGCAACCTACTGCGACTGCGCCATGGAAATGCCCCTTCTATTATTCGTAAAATCTTTTCTTTTAACAGCACGGTTTTGTTCTTAATATAAAAGTCTTTGTTTACCTAGAGTTAGGAAAAACAAGACGTATATACTCTGACAAATGTATACGCGAACTGATAAACATGTACTGGTATAAGTGCTTTATTTTTAAAAATCTTGGGTTACATAATATCTAATCTATCGGCTTAACTACATTTCTTGTGATACTTAATCGATCACATTGAAAATTTATATTAGGTTTTCAAGTATTTGAAGTATTCAATAATTCGATAATCATAAGTAAACATCGTTGTATTAATAGAAAACATTTTTTTTTTTTTATGTCACCTTCCACACATTTACTCACTGTTTAATTTAAATTTATTTTTACAGTGATAGTAATATTTTTTTTTTGGACAAGTTTACTTTGTTTTGGGAATAAGCAATTGATTTGTCAGAAGGCATTAAAGTGATTCAGTGGTAGATATAATCTATTACTGAATCACTTTGAATTAAAATATTACATTAATTATTTCGACATTCAAAATCACAAAATACCTGAATCATGTGTTGATCGATTATTTACTAATAAAATGCTTCCAAGTGAAATAATTTATTTAAATGAAAATTAGCTATAAATTGCAAATAATTATTAATTTAAGGTTATGATACAAATTTTAAACCATTTTACATTTATTATTTTAAACTTGGATCAACAAAGTTCATCAGTTAGTGTTAAAATCTGTAATACTATATAAAAAATCTGTAAAAAAGAAACCCATTCCATATACTTACATCCAATTCAGTTCAGTACATAATATGAATACAAATATTCATAAAAATGAAAACCAGTACTATCTGTTAAGATTATAAGCCTTTATTACATATTTGATTATAGAATGATGCTTAGTTAAAATTTTATTTGAATGGAGTAGTTTACACAAAAACTGTTAAATGCAGTTGATTAATGAATTTGTAAATTTTATTCTATTCATAGTACAATTTTTTCTAGTATTTTTCATTAAATCCTTTTTCAACAGTATTTCGTAAATCTATTTCTATTGTCTAACTTTTTTCGGAAGAATGAAATTCAAACCATTAATATAATAGAGGGATTGAACAAACTGAAAAAATAAAATATATTTGACAATAATTCAAATGTATCTATGATATATCGCCAAATCATACCAAAATCGAGGTATTGTATAGGTATTGTATTGTATAGTGTTTACGGAATACTAACGATTTGTCGTAATCGTGTTCCTTCTTCTCATTAAATTATTCTGTTTATAACAAGATATATTAAATTGAATTTCTTGTGTTCTAATGGTTAATATAGTTTCTTAAGTTCATTTTTTAGAGAGCTAAAATGCTTATTTTATTTTAGATTCAATATTTTTTAGTTTAAAGTTTAAGTTATTAAAGTTGATTGGCTGTATTACTGAATAAATCCTTAAGCCCCTACGAGTTGTTCTTATTGGCAGTACCTCTTTTAGATCTCGCGGAAAAATTCCAAATAGAACAAGGAACTTATGCAATTTAGAAGACCTATATTTCAGCACTGGAGTCATTACAATCTTGGCCGATAATATTATTCTGGACTCTCTGGCGGTAATACATCATCCCTGTTTTTCTTCGCATGGAAATTAGCTTAGGGGATATCCACTATTAAATATTAGTTTTTAATCAATTTATTATTTGTTGTTTGTTTTTTAACCTATTTATTTGTTGTTAACTTTATACTACTTTATTTTAGTTTAATACGTATGTATAATGTGATTTTACATTACGACCATGTTGTCTTTTCTTTCTCTGCCACATCATGCAGCTTTGAGGATTTAGCACAGGCTTCTCTGGTTCTGGATTGACTACGAAGATCTTGGAAGATATCACATTTAGACATGTATAGGAGCAGATAGCTTATCAAGAATTACCACTTCGATGGATATAAAAATTGCAGATCAGCTAAGAAACATACTGGATTTTCGTTAAAGATTCAATGATTTTCTTTTTTTAACAACAATTGTTATCAGAAAATTAAAGCTAGTTAAATTTACTATAAAATAGTTAATATTGTTTATCTTTGTAGGACTGGAAGGTTTTATGATATTTGACAAAATAAACTCACAAAATGTTAATTTTTAGTTGTTCGTATAAAATGTTGGATTTTTGAAAAAATATATCTCTAGATCCATAAGACACACATGTGTCTGCCAACACTCAAAATAAAGGAAATTTAACTTACTATAAAGTAGTTTATGACACTTATCTTCGTAGGGGTAGTATTATTTATGATATTCGCATATGAATATAAATTTGACAAATAAAAATTTGTCCAAACAACTATAAATCAATTTATATTAGCAAATTTCATGAAAACTATTACTCCTACGAAGATAAACATCGTGAACTACATTATAGCTCATTAAACTAGCTTTAATTTGCTAATAGATATCTGTACGTCAAATGGTTTTTGAGATGTTGCTTTTTAAAAAGCTTTTTCTCAAGAACTATTTACCGTAAATATCTGTTTTAGGGCTCATATTTTAGCAAATTTACTCACCTTTAAATGACGTTCTCTTAGGTTGTTCCTACTTTTTAAGATATAGATCACCGAATGAAAAATTAATTTTTTTTATCGCTTTTAAACAGCCGCCATTTTTTATTCCTCCTACTTATACTTGGCAGACTCATGAATTTTGACTTGTAATTATACATAGTTTTCATCAAAGTAATAAAAAATTGGGGTGAGATAACTGCCTTTTTTCTCCTCTTGGGCTCTTGTACTATAGTCAGTTATATTAAGTCCTGAACCTAATGCAATGACTGTCTGTTTATTTTAAGGAATACGAAGCACTCACCAGAGAACTGCTAACTTAATTCTTCTACCCCTTACAAATTATTTGGTTAGATAATGAATTGTAACAGCCACGTGTAAAATTTTCGTTTAAAAAAAAAATCAATCTGACTCGCCTAGAAAACAAATGCCAATAGGTATTCCGCATGGCTGCCTCCCTGTTTTTCTCATCTTCCTCGATTACTGCATTAAATTACGCCTGGCCTTGGCCCTGAATTGTCAATGCGATATGCTTCTTTTGTTTAATATATCAAGTGAAGTCCCTAATAATTTAAAAACAACTCGAATATATTAGTCCTTCGAAAAGTGTTTATACGAATAGACAACATTTTATTTTATTTTTTCTCGTATTAAGAAATCAATGCTTAATATTCAATTTCGTCTCGTAACTATTTATGAGGAAAGTTTCTTGTTGAATAAATGGTCAATGTAAAAAAATTATGAATATGAAGAAGATGGTCAGGGTTGCGGTCAAAAAGAACAAAAATAGTTCACTATTTATTATCCGACGTTTCGTGCCACTTTGTAGGGGTTCATCAGGGCTGTTCAAGATAATAGCTTTACAGACTGCTGATGATAGTCTGACAGACTTCAAAGTCTACCCTACAAACGGCGGATAATAAATATTTGTAAACTATTTTTGTTCTTTTTTTTTTTAAATACTTTTTATTTATTGATAGATATTACAATCTGCCACCCAGTTGTGGGCAATTGGTAATAGTGATGAATGATCATATTCATACTAAAATAAAATTAAAATAAATGAATGAATGAAAAAAAAAATCTCTCTTAAAATATATACAAACAGAAGGATAAACAAAATGAACCAGATCAAACTATGTGTATGAAAAAAATAAATAAATAAAATAACATAATGATAAAATAATATAAACTCTAGTCACATTTACACTCTTATGTACAATATTTACACAATCCACCTAAGGATCCCTGAGCCCACTCTATCTAGGGTAGAGCAGAGCTCATAAGATTCCAGCGCATCCCTCTCGCCACATCACTGGTAGTGAGCCAGTGGAGGCTGAGCAAGAGCGCTAAAGCCACAAACACTCAACTTGAGTGGAGAATCTGACCTTTGTCAGAACTCCAATTGTCCATTTTTATTTTACAATAAGTCTCTTGGCCTCTGCCGTTTCAACCTTCTAGGTGGGCTGTAGGGATGGGTGGAACTAGATAAGGTTTGATCCAAAGGATTAGGATGGTTGGAAAGGTTTATATGAAATTTTGAGAATTTGGTTGTTATGAGGTCAAGAACAAAAGAGATGTGTAGGTCATGGTGTAGTGTTCTGTTGGAAACGTAATAGGGTGCATTAACTATGGTTCTAAGGATTTTGGATTGAAAGGATTCGATACGTTTGATGTTCGACGGTTTAGCTGTTCCCCAAAGTTCATGCCCGTAGGTCCAGATAGGTCGGAGTACAGCCAGAAACATTGACCAACTTGATATTTCAAATTAATTATACGGACAGTTATCTCTATGTATATATGTTAAATAAATTTTAGTTTATTAAACTTATTTGCTATTGAAGTAGTAATTGCTATGTTCAGCATCATATACAGTTCCTGTTTTTATATAATTTCATAGAAGTGAAGATAATTTGTAACTTCAAAAATTGATATGGACTGTGCACAAAGACGGTTACGGTCCAAAGTGCGCTGCTAATGTTTTAGTAGAGAAGGGAGGGTAAAAAAGAGGCATTTTATTTATTTATTTTTTTTGCGGTTTACCGAGGAGTAATGGATAATGAATAAAAATACACTTTAGCATATAGTCGCCATTACGTCTAAATGACGAATATGAATTCACCTTCTAGGTGACCAAAAATACTTTTTTCGTTTAACTTTCGCATTGCAAATATTTTATCTTTGGGACTTTTTTCTTCCTTAAGCTTTAGATTTGTGTTTAAAAAAACTTATATTTCAAAAATGCTCCTAGTAACAAAACTAAAGAATTCCAAAAATGCGATTTTTCACATTCGTTCCTTCAATTCGGCTGTGACAATATATGAGTTATCTTTTTAACCTACCTAAAACTAAAAAAGCTAATTTTGTTGTTCATAGTACTATAACAATCAGTCAGAGGTAGCATGATAAAGCGATTCACATTAGACGGATTAGAGGCCAGGAAGACCATTTCCACGATGATAGGAATCGAGACAGTTGTTACAATAGCTATTATACAATCAGAATTTACCCGACAGTCGACTGTACCTTAGCGACAGTTAACTGCCGCATATAGATGTAACTTATAAGCATCGAACCGCAGCCTTTGGCAGATCTTTCCTTATCTGCTCCTCTTATCTATGAAATCTATTCTCTCCTTCATTCGTTGCTCTGGTACCCTACCAGCCTTCAAATCCAGTTCTTTAATCATTTACTGTCCATCCCATTTTCCCATAATAACAATTAAAAGCTTTAAAAATTGTAATGTGATAGAAAGATGTGCAACATAAGTATTATTAGATGCTTTCAATGCACATATCTAAGTACGATCATTCAATTTTTATTCTTTTATTATTATTAGAATGTACCTCAAGATGTATGGTTTGTTATAGGATTTATTTTTTTAATTTATTTATTATTATTATTGTTTTTACCTTTGATATTTTTCTTTTATTCTTGTAAATATGTATATAAAAAATAATTGTTCCTTTTGTTAATTATTTTTAGTTCAACTGTGTTTGATTCTTATTTATTTATATTAATAGAAGTTAGTTATGATTTATACTAAAAAAAAAATGTGGGTAATTATAGGAATAATATTAAGATGTTTTTCGTTATTGTATTTACCCGCAGACCCCAGAATAGCTTACACTGCTCCCCAAACAAATATATAGTTCTTTTAATAGTCATATTTTAATACTTTCTAGCATGGAACGTAATCCAACATACTTTTGAAAGCAGAAATAACTTATTTTATTGTTGAATAGAATTAAACTGAAAAACTTTTTTGTTTAAATAAACTGCTTAAATTTGGGTTTATTTGTTATCTGTAATATTTATCTCACGATGTAGCGGCTAAAATGTCCTTATTATATCATAAAAGTTTCTTTATTGTAGATAATGGAAAAAAAAATGAAAAAATTAAGATTATTTGGTAAAAAACCGTTTTTAATAATATTCTTCTAATTTGATGCAAATTATTTGTTTTTAGACATTAAGTAGATAAAATATTATTTTTATTATTCTATATTGTATCAAATATCATTAGAATAACTATTAAAAAAATCTACTCCTTTGATTAACGTATTGACTTTGGTTTGTTTTTTTTAACACAGTATTTTACTACATTTTTTCATAAATTGATAATTAATGTTTTGTTTTTTTGAAAATTTTTGGTTTATCCTACATTGATTACTTATGTCAACACAATTTTTGCATAGGACTTGAAAGTTGTACTATTATATTTTTTGAAAAAAATAATAGTCGTTAAAAGTATTTCAAAAATTTGGCTTGTATTTTGCACATTCTATGTATACCATTAAACGTGAGGTTTCTTGTAAAATAAAATCTTATTATAATCTTAATTTTGTATTATTTGACTATTTTAAACTATAAACTCATAACTGTTATATAATAAAACAGTACTAATCATACTTCGAATTAATGTATTTTTTTTTACTGCATTATAGTTATTATGATCATATGGACTCCTAGTCTCTAAGCTTCCAACAATCTCCAAGTTTTTTCCCATCTTAATTTTTTTTTCACGGAACGACCTTTCAAGGCCACGCGAATGTCTACTTTTTCCTTCTCCCTTTCTCTCTTCTTCTCTCCCAGCATCTCTCATCACTTCTCTCTTCCGACCACGCAGTACCCTTATCTTTATTTGCTGCAAGAATATTTATTTCTTTCAATTGAAGATCTCATATTTATTATTTTTCCATATATATGTATTCTGTTTATATATATATATATAAGAAATATATATTTGTTTATTTTTTTTTTTAAACAAGCTAAAAAGTACTAGTGTCCTGCACTTTGTACAACGCTACCTCTGGGCGGACTTGGTAACTACAACGGCCTTATAGTTTAGTTGATGTCCATAAGATGGCAGCACCACTAGCCCTACCCCTACCACATCGGCGGGACCTTAGTCAATTTTAAAACAAACACCGCCTGGCTGTTGTCAAAGTGACATCGTTCGCGCCCCCGCTCTACTTCATCTACGTAAATTTCAGGTGAGCATTTTTGATTAATGCATCATTTAATTGTAAACCATAAATTGTAATTAATTTATTTTAGGAATCGCAATTGACCTTATCTGTTTTTTTTATAGTATAACAAATAGCTGAAAAAATATTGCTATTGAAAAAAAAAATTGTTTAATACTATTTATCTCAAAGTTTTAACAATATATGTCTGTCGGATGGAGCACAGGGATATTCTATTATAATACTTGGTTAAGTGTCTAGTATCCTTCTTTTATATTCAACCATTGCATAATATTGAACCTATCGAAAAGTTATATACTTTTTTTCATAAGAACCAAATTTCATAGAATATTAACAGTTTTCAAAGAAGAACAAATAGACCAAATATCAATGAAGAAAATACCGTTTTGAAATTCTATATACAAAATACAATCTGTGTATTAGTAGATATTTCAACAATGGTAAAGAATAATATTATTTCATGAAGATTCTTTTAAGAAAATATTTTTAAACTATCTTTTTTTAAGAGCAAAAATAAATGTGTTTTGGTTGCAGTTGCAATGCCGCACGTGTGACTCTAAAGAATTCTTAATCTTTATTGAGTTGTCAAAAAGATCATTTATCTTGCCTTTCCATCTGACGTGAATGAGTCAAGGTCTTTAAAGCTATGACCTACAGTTTATTTTTTTTATATATATCTTAATGCACTTAATTAATAAAATGAACCTCTTTCATTTTTTTTACAGTTGATAACGTTTAAAATAAATTTAATATATTTTATTGTTGAATTTGGATTGCAAAATGTTTGAAATGCCTTTTTACCTCCTAATATAAAATGAATTAAAATTGTAATTCAGGTATCATAAATTAGTTTTATTCTATTATTATTTATTTATTTTGTAGCTCCATAATCTGTGAATCGGTTTTGTAAATAATCTGAATTTTTAAATTTTATTGTATCCATTGTTGCCTAGAAAACCACTAGATAAGAAAAATGAGTAAAATTAAAAATAAATGTTTTGGTTGCAGTTGCTTATATCTTAATGCACTTAATTAATAAAATGAACCTCCATTATTTTTTTTTAACTTGATAACTTTTAAAATAAATTTAATATATTTTATTGTTGAATTTGGATTTCAAAATGTTTGAAATGCTTTTTTACAATGCCACTAAGCTGTAATTTTATTACGTTGTCATTTTAACCATAGTGTCATTTTATTGCTAATGTTTAATTATCTTGCATAATAATTTGATTCTTTGTTCTTTTTGTGTGAAATCCAACAAAAATATATTTTTTTAATTTGAAATTTAAGCGAGCTGCTGCTAAATTATTGTATTTATTGTTAAAATTTTATTAGATGGCTGAATTTAAGCGGTCTCCAAAAATTATTTTATTAGTGGTTTTTAAAAATATATTAGTAGATATTTATAAATAAATCACTTTTCAGAATTTTACTATCATGATTTTGGACAAGAAAATACTTTGAATTTCGTCCATTATTAATATTAATATATATCTTAGTAACTTTTTGTATTTTTATATTTTTTTAGTTTTGTTGTACTAGATGTATATATATTTTTTTCTAGGTATATTACAATTGACCACTAATAATAACTATGGTCAATTGTATATAATAATAATTGTAAAAAATTGCTCTCTTATTTTATTTAATTGAATATATTTAGTTGTCCTTAATTACGGAAAAACTTGTACTTGGCTTAGGCTGATAATAGCATTAATTACCTCGAATTACTTATCAAGGTAGTCTACCACTGATCTCTAGATAAGAAACTAAATCTCTTCAATATATATTTTTTTCTTGTTTCTGATACATGAGTTCAATTTTTTTTTTATTTGTAAAAATATATATAACTTATTCCCTCACAAGCAATTATTGAAATATCATGCAAAGTATATTTCTATACAATATTTCTCTATTCCTAAATCTTAATGATGTATCTACTGTTTACTTATTGCATGCAATAATTTTATTATCTATTAATAAATTAACATTAATTTTATTTATTAAAATAATGTGTAAAATATATTTCTACATGCTATTCTTAGCAAGTCTTACTTATACTAAATATTGAGTAACTAAACTTTATTTATATGCTTATTTTAAGTTATTATTTAATTTAAATAAATACTTTTCCTCACAATGTAATTTATAAATTTAAATTACATTATTAATTAATATTTTGTATGAAGATAGTTTTAATTCACGTTTATGGAACCTAATTTTATTTCATTTTTACTTAATTCTCTCTCTCTCCTATTATTCTCTGGATCTAATAAAAAATAAAACAGATACATATACATCTATACAGATCTGAAAAAAAAAATTAAATTAGAAATATATTAACTAAAGACTTTGGATGGATATTTAATTTGCTATGTTTATTTATTATTTTTAAAAATTTAAATCTGTAAAAAAAATAAAGACAAGGATTAGAATACTTATGGTTTAAAATTGTAATTCTATCATAATTTTGTTTCATTCTATTATTATTTATTAATTTATTTTTTTGTAGCTCCAAAATCTGTACATCGGTTTTGTAAATAATCTGAAATTTTTAATTTTACTTTTTGGATTTGTTACCTTGATGCCAAAATTTGTTTCAAAGTTTTATAAATATTTTATAATATCCATTCATAATCCACAATCTAGTGATTTTTTATGTATTCACAACTTCCATTATATTTTATGGTAATTATAAAACTTTTCGAGGACTAGAAAGATTAGAAGACTTATGCATTGATAACAGTTGGAACTTTTGAGGAAAACAGATATAGACCATCATCATAAGAATAGCTTTGTCATTCGTCGCTTTTCAGCACCATATTCTTTTTTTTGATTAATTATTTAATGATTTTTTATTATAATTAGTTCAGTGGTGCTTTTACCTAACGATTTTTAATTTTATTTTCTACTAGCAATTCATTATACGATGCAGTTATGTATAAAATATATTTGATTCATATATATATATATACCCTTTTTGCGAGCAGATTAATTGAAATGTGTTACATTTCAACATGTGCGATATAAACTCTACAAAGGCATACCTTATGCTGATTTGTTTTTTTTGCGTGCTCCTTCAATTATTATAAACACCATACCTCACTACATACTTTTGGGACACTATGTGGATACTTTTTCTCTTAGTAATTTTGTATTAGTTTGTTATAATGAATTACTGTAGAATCCCTATTATCCATCCTAGTCGAGATATAACCTGTGAAGTAGGGGATCCGATTAATCCCAACTGTATAAAAGAAAAAAATATATTTAACTTAATACAAATTTAATGTAGTACACATTAATATATAATATAATTAATATACAGGTGATTTTTATATTATATTATGAAAACGGAAAATTTTTGGAACAATTTAATATGATTTAACATAAAAATTATATTTCCGGTCAGTTATTTTAATTTTGTTTTACCGAGTAAGTGTGCTTTTAATACTTTATTATTTTGTTTTTATCACTGGTTAATCTGGAGAGCCTATTTGTAAAATCCATTTGAAGGGGACTTTCAATTCATAATTTGATGAAAAAAACAACGTTGTTTAGACGATTAAAAGTCCTCTTAAAATCATTTTAACAATAAACAATGCTCCTTTCTTTTAAAGGAAATTTTGTTGATTTTTTTTTTTTTTTTTTGTGCTGCAATTTTATTACTTAACTTAAATTTTTCTAGTTACCGCTTTCTATTCAACAAAAAACGTGGTTTAAAGAAAAAGATCTAGTTTCTTGCTATTTTGGCGGTTAATCCCATGCTACTTTAGAGGCCCACTATTACTTCCTTAAATATTTCCCAATATTTGTAGGACACCATATCAAAATATCCTACTCCAAACCACACTTCTGAGTAAATTAAGACTAATTTGAAATAAATCCTCGACCTTTTATACGAAGTTAAAGTATATGAGCTCTAGAAGATTTTCTAGAAGTGGCTTAGCCTATCAGAGGGCTGAGAAGAATATTTTAAAAAATTAAAAACCTATTAGTTTACTTGAAAAAATTATAGATTTACTTGATGGAAACCATATTCCTTAAAGGAAATTTTTTTCTACTTAACGATGCTGCAATCAGTACTTATTCACCTAGAATAGTTTTTGAGTAATACATAGCTTTCTATTCAGAAAAAAATGTGACACTTTAAAAAACATATCAATTTTCTCCTATTGTGTAGCGAGTCGGACCGTTATCCTCATGAATGTTTTTGTAGCTCTTGAGTTTTACTCGCAGCTCTGGAAATATTAGGATTTTGGGGGACCCTGTATGTATTACGTAATTAAAGATTTTTTTCGTTCTTGATTTTTCTTCTTATACGAGGAAATTCTAATTTCAATTAGAAATCATCCCTTTATGCGTTAAAAAAAAAACCCTAAAATTTAAAGAGTTTTAAAAATATTTTCCTTGTATTTTCGTAATCGATATTTTTTGAGCAAAAATTGTTTGTAAAACCCGTAGAGGATATTATTTTCTACTAATTATACTTACTTATTAATGTCCTTCGTAAGTAATATTTTATTCCACGGGCATTGGCTACGGCACTACATTCCACAAATTTATTTTACCTTGCTAAATGTTAAGTAACTTATAAATAGTAATTGATAATATAAACTCCAAGTTTTCAACATTCCATCTACTCCAACTTAACGAATCCGTATAGTAGTAAATTTTATAATCTACGATATCTCAAAGAAAATCTTTTTATAAGTATTTAATGGTAGATAATTTATAACTTTCTGTTTATTGAGATTTGACAAGATTTCGAAAAACTTTTTATATCCCATTCCTTCTGAATAATTTTATTCAACTTTTTTATGTATTCGTATAGAAAATAGTGAATTATGAGATGTTGGTATCTTTCTTTGTTTTGTTTTTTGTGGTTTTTTATTTATAACTTTCTTCACTACCATTATTATTAAATTTATATAAACCCTTTTCTTTTCGCAGCAGATTGAATGGGATGGTTAAAATATGTAGGTGTGAAAGATAAACTCTGTAAAGCTATATTATATTTTAATGTGACTAATGTAAGTTATATTCTCTTGGTTATTTATTACAATTTAATTTAAAATATAGCTTAGTTGAGTAATGAAAGGAGAATAACATTAAAATGTAATAAGAAGGAGATGTTTAGGGATGCGGTTAAGAAGCAACTAAAAATATTTTTTATCTATTTATTTATCAATTTTTCGACCCGCTTTGAAGGGCTTCGTCAGGACTTTCGTTTTGAAAGAAAGCGCCAGAATGTATAATTTTTAAGAATATGTAATGAATTGTTCTAAAGGTAGGGAAGATAATCTTGAGAAATAGTCTAACCAATTAAATATATGAATGACGTTAGTTAACCATGTGATGGAAGTCATTATCAAAATAAATTAATTTTAGCATGAAAAACTGGACATTTTTTTAATTTAACAGGACAATTTATTTTTTATTTTGATCCAATATGGTTTATTGCGTTTAACTTTATACTTTATCTGTGTTTCATACATTGTTTAATAACTAAGTTCATAGCCCAAGTGGTCACCATACTATTTATTTTACAATAAATACCATGATATCTATTTCAACATACATTTCATGTACAAAAATAGGTCATTTTAACATTTATTTAAAATATCGATTATATTTTATCGTGTCAATTTTTTTTTCTGTATGAAATAAAAACGGACCACCTGTGTTTAGGAGGTAGGAAAAAAATAAGGTTTATAATTTAGAATAAAGTTCGCATCTAGTCTTAAACAATGAATATGTTCAATAAAATTTTCATTATTTATGTACCTTTTATTAAAGTCAAATATTTTATAGAGCAAATGATACTCAACGTGTATTATTATTATCATTAGTTATTGTTTAAAATTTTCTTTATCTTTACGCATATAGTGTGCATTCCACAGATTCAAAATCCCTGTCGGATGTACAGTTTAAACTATCAGCTAACTTTGTCCCTTGTTTAAATCAACTGTTATTCTTACTTATAATAATATCCTCTAATGCTAAAATTTTTAGTAAACCAGAATTTTTCATATTTTAAACATTTTTATTATGTAATTTATATGCATCTATATGCACTTATTATTTATATGCACGAAAGAACAGTTGATCTATATTAGTTTCCAAATATAACATATTAAAAAAAAATATTGGTAAGAACATTTTAAATTTATTTTATTTCTACCTTGAAAACAAAATAATGCCTCTCTCCTGTGAACTCCCCCTCCCTCACTACTACCGGACCCCTTTCATTGAATAGTATGGCTAAGGTTGCTGCATGAAGGCCACGTGTACTCTATCAGCTGTATAGTGACGTCAGGGAACCGCACGTGTCTGGGGATCTACCGCTTCACCCCACTAAACGACCTAAATATCTATATTTTAAAAAAACTACAGACCGATATAGATCGTTGTAGCAGAAACTTTGTAAACAGGAGTCATTCATGTCATAAAACAACGTTTGAAAACTCATAATACAACAAAATTTCTAACTAATCTAAGCAATCAAAATTATTACAATAACATATAATCTCAACTGTAATAAAACGTAATTGAACAGAGAAAATTGACTACCGGTTATCTTTAATTTATAATTTTTAAATATTATATTCTTATAACGTTGCAAAAATATATAGGAAATATTTATTTGTAAATTCATTCGTATTAGTTCTTCAGTATTGCTTCAAAATTATTTACATCGCCTCCATCTCATCAAAATCATACCTGGTTTGTAGACAATATAACAGTATTTTTATTTATATAAAAAAAATTATTTCATATGTACTATATATACTACATTACTTCAGGATACTTCCTTATACAATTCGTTTTTATTAGCTACTTATTACATATTAACTATTTTTATATTTTAGTAAAAAATAAGTTTAAAGATATAATTTAAAATACATACTTATTTTTGATTTTTGATGATTTTTATAGCAATATATGTTTTATATTTGTATCTAAAAGTTGTTGTGTATTCATATATCAATATTGGGTGTTTATTTAGTTCTGACTGCATCATAGTTATATTGTGTAATATAGTTTTTAATAATTCTGAGGCATTTGTTCTGGCACGTGTAGTTTTTTTTTAATTAGTTGAACTGAAGCTCTGAATAGGACAGTTGGTCATTAAATATGTCATGATAGGTATTAGTATTGCAATATAAAGTAAAAATGTATTTCTAGGGAATAATTTTTAATTTTTTATATAAATATGAAAACATTTTAAACGTCATTTTTCTCAAGTTTTCTAATTTTAACTTTTTATGATGTTTGAATAACAGTTTATTCTCTAACGTGATTCCTCAGTATTTTATGGATTGGCAAAAGGGATTGATGATAAACTTCTCTTGAACAGTCAATATTAAATCTCTTTTATTGTGATTTAAAAATTGAAGGTTTAATGTCGAGTTATAAGGATTATCGTGAGGTGATCAGTAATTTTTCCCAAAAAAATCTACATATATATATGCTGTTATATATATATGTGTCTGGGGGAAACAGCGAAAAATAGCTATTGAAATTCAATTTTGGATTCTACGTATCTCGAATCTGAAAACCTTAATTTTTGAGTGAAATGGGAGATTAAAAATTGCTTTTAGTTAGTTCATTTCAACGGATCATTAGTAAAACTAATTTTTAAAAAAATATTAAATATTTTTTAATTCACCTGTTCTCATTTTCTCGAATTCCAAGGATTTAAACTTCATTTAGTACTATTCTTTGTTCATGGTGCAGAGCATTTTCTAACGCTCTTGAGGCAGAACTTCTGTATTGGCAAAATGCAACATTTATATTCCACAGCTGCCTTGAGCGTTCGCGCATGTAAATTGATGAACAAAAGGGCAGACCGGAAGTATGGCGCTTGAGTAAACACGAACACGAACTCTTGAATAAAACAGAAATGGTTGAAGTTCCAAAACTTGGATTTTTTGCGTTATCTCAAAGAATTACGAATATGGAGTTAGAAGTAAAATATATATTAAAAAAAAACTCGAAATGCTTGAAATTTGTTGCATAGTAACTAGGATATCCAAAACTTATATTTTTTTCTATGTACTCGCTTTACAAAATCAGAGTTAGATAATCTTTCGCTAGGTAAAAATCCTCTGTTTCCGATGCTACGTTTTTATTCAGCTTTCCAATTATATTTGGTCGTTTGAATTCTAATTATGTAAATATATAATTGTACAGGTACTAAATAATGGCAGGTGGAGGAGGTCCGTTGAAATGCAGTATAATGAATTAATATATATATATATATATATTAATTACTCAAATCAATTAAATAATTACATTATTTAAAATCTTAATTCTTATCACTTTAGAGAATCGCAATATTAAATGTATGTATGCTGAATAAAACAAAGCATAATATGAAATTTATTTCTATTATTTACATGAAAGTTTAAATTTTTCTTTTCACGTAGTTCGGAGGATTTACAGATATTGAGGGGAACTAGTGTGGTTGTGTCGGTATAAAGTAAGTAATGAAAGAATGTGTGCCTATTTTGGGCCTAGTATAAAACATATCGGTTATTCTGGGATTGTGAGATATTTTCAGATAATTTTATTTGAGACGAAATAAGCATTGGTGATTTTAGGGAGAGATAGGATTGTTGGGAGTAATTGTTGTTGGATTTGATAGTAAGTGTAGTGTAGTGATATTTTCGAAAATAAAATGTTTACTGATGTGTATCTTTTAAACAAATAAGGGTTTTTATTGTAACGGATTTTCTTCTACATCCTATGTACTGGAATTATTAATCAGCTAGATTTTTTAAGAAATCCATATTTATTGCTAGTAATTAATGATATAGCGCTATCATTAATAATAAAACATTGTTTTGTAAAATGATACTGTTTCGCTTGCCCTTGAACCTGCCCTTTATAACAGTTGAGGTTCATCGAGCACTGACTTCCGATCCCCCAATTTCCAATAATCGACACCCATCCACTATTGCTGAGAATACAGGATTGATGACTAAGGAAGATTTACGTCGTTAAAAAAAAAAATAAGGAACTATTGCTGAGCGGACGGAGGTGTTTTTTAGTTCATTATTTATAGATTTAACTTGTTCAAAAATTAGGACCTAGTTTTCTTGTTGTAGTTTAATAAAAGAATTGTATATAAACAGACTTTTTTTTAATTTTATAAAATATTTCTTTTAACACCTATACTTATTATTGTTGGACAATTTGAATTATTGTAAAGTTTTGAATACATTTTAGTTTTTTATTAGAAATAGCGATTGATGTTTAACGAAAATTGGTCATAGTTAACAATGTCCCGATTAAATGTACTGATTGGTAATTTTTGTGGTTCTTTTTAATTTATAATTAATTATTATATAAATATTTATTATACAAATATTAATTATTTTTTTTTAGTGTCTTTGATTCACGTACATATTCTAAATTTTGTATGAGTACTTACTTATCTATACTTGAAGTATCTATGTAGTAAACAACTTTTTTCAAATTCGTATTTAAAATTAAAAATATTTAATTTTTTTTAAATATGTAAATTTTGTCATCTTGAGATTTTAAAAACTTCAAATTTATGACGAGTACAAGTGAAAAGTGAGTTTAGTGCACTTTTTGTAAAAATTATAATTTTAGTAGATATTCTGTTGTTCAATGGTAAAATGTTTTCCATTAATTTTGTGGAATTTATGCCGTTTTTCAATTTTAGGCACTTTTTAAATATTGCTCGATTTAACTATCTTACTACTTTCCTCTTCCCGTTTTAAGCTAATATTTCAAAAGTGATATAGGACCGTCGCTCACCGGGGGTCTTGGCGGGGCGGGTCCGGCTGGGAAGGATTGCCCTTTTTTGTGTTATGATCTCCTCTTGTGAGATTGTGACATATCGTACATCGACCAACCTACTCACTATAATTATCTGTTTAAAAAGTCAGATAAGAAAGGCTACCATGGAGGGCGGGAGTGGAGGGTTATGGAATGGAATAATGGAAATAGAGGGTTTCATTCCAAAAAAAAGCATAGTTGATTTTTAAAAAAACTACACTTTAAAAAAAAATTCATTAAATTTAAATGAGGAATCAACATTGAGATAAATAATAATAAAACATACAACGATTATTCTACATATTTTTTACTAATATACTTAAATATGACTTAATATATAATTACTAAAAAATTCGGCCATTTATCGAATAGAATCCCCAACGAGACCTTTCTTGCAGTTCTTACCCAATTGCTGTTAGCAGTAGTTGTAATGATATGTACAGTGGTCGGTCATCCAGAAATCCTAGGAACCTTGGTAACATTTGCCAGACCTACCGTGATTTTTACATTTAACTTGTAAACTAAACTTAACATTACATTGGATTACTGGTAAAAAAATATTAAGAACCATTAAGCATAATTGAAAAAAATCAGAGAAAATATTCTTTCTTTCAAGCTTAGGGTTCGGAGTTTCTTTTTGAGAAATTTGTTTTGTAAATATTTTAAGTTTTTGAATATTTTTTTTCAATGAACTTTGAAGTTTTGTTTTTGTTTCATTTTTTTTCTATGCTTGGGACTGTTAATTAATATCACTCTTATGTAATTAGCCCTATGCAATTTCCAAAACATGATAATTTAGTTTTTAACTAACTTCTCAGGTGTTATTTATCTTAAAAAAAAACCATTAAACATTTTCATCTAAGAAGTATTGAGGATCAGGAACTAGCTCATCATAGCAAGTTTCCTATATAATTTATTATTGTTAAAATATTCGGTTTGATAAAACTTTATTTTCTTATAAAATAAATTATACCATTCCAAGAAGACCCTTCGTGGATAGTACGAAGGGTCTTCTTGTAAAGAAGTAATGTTTCTAGACCAAGGTTTTTCCTCTATCAAATGATTCAAACATTTGTTTGTGAGGACGAAAAAAAAATCATCTCCCTTTTACTTTTCCTTCTTCTTTTTTTTTTTTTAAATACCTTACTTCCTGCCAATGTTATTTTGATTGATACCCCTTTCGCCTCCTATATATTCATCTATTTTATTTTCAGTATTAGGATCAAGTACTACCTGACCTGAATTCTTGATTATTAAAATAAGCTTGGCCAGTGAGGTGACTCTGTGCTACCTCAGGGCCTGAGTTAAAGCAAATAAATAGTTAGTTTTATCTTCCGCGGTTCGGCCTTGGGTTCAGGATACCCTTCTGGAGATTATTTAGCTTCTAAAGTGTGGTCACCCTTGAATTGAAGGAGAAAACTGAGGATGGAGAGTGGTTCCTGACGAAATTATCTCCTTGAACAACCTTTGGTCTAGGTATAGAACTTCTTTACAAGACTCCCCCTCATGGGATGTTGTGGTACAACAGGTTTTGGTACGGAACGCAACATATGATATATTTGATGAAACTGGATATTTTAACTGCAATTAATGATACGGGTTAGCATCTTGCTCTGATGAACTAGTTCCTGGTCCTCAGGATTTATGGAGGACTCCTTAGATAAACAAGGTTTTTAGACTCCTGCTGTGTAGCACTGTTGCGTCTGTAAAAATTCCCTGCCCTGAAACCTATCAAGGTTTCCCAGCAATATGTACCATTCACAATGAAGGCGTTATGTCGTAAAACGCAATTTAAATATGAGGGAGACCTTTTGTGCCTAGCCCTTAGGCAGCTCTGACGCTCTTTCGAGATTATTACATTGGAATTGAGTTATCGCTGCTACAACAGGTCTTTGAATTGGAGTAAAAATTGAGTTTTATCGATCGAACGTTGGGAGAAAGACATGAGGTGTTAATCTGGTTTGGTGCCGTACGGGACGCGACATCTGCCTCGGGATCAGGGCGGCCCTCCCGTGGGGGCACGTGTTTTGATGACGTCAGAGGGTCAGCTGATGAGCCCTCCACGTGGCCTTGGAGCGTACACGTGGGGCCGCGAACTCTTCGGCTCCGCTCGGCAGCCTCCGTGACCCCCTTCCACCAACTGGGCCAAGGATCCCCTCACAGATGTTCCTCTGTTTACACTCTTCTTCTCCTATCTCCTCGCCGCTCTACCTAACTGATAAGATACCACCCTCTTGATGCACAAGATAATCCAATAGTTGATAACCCTTGAGAGCCGAGAGCCAGGTTATCCTCAACTGCGAGATTAATTATGGGAACTCACTACGCTGTGCTAGCCAATATTATTACAAAAATTGAAATAAAGAATTGATTTATTCTTTCTCATGTACCTATTACATCGTATTATCAAGATTTAATACATGTTGCCAGTGCATCATCGTTTATGTTTATACTACCTAAGGTTTTAAGTTCTTAGTTTTTTTTATAGTACTTTAATTATAAAATGAACACTTCAATATAAATGAAAAAAAAATATTGCAAAATGTATGATGTTACCCAAGTTAAAAATATGTACTTCTCATTATTTTCATTTGACAATCTAACCCTAGGTTAAGGTCATTCCGAAGTATTAATACTACACATAGGAAGATGGTCAAGGTTGCAGTCAAAGGAAAAACAAAAATAGTTTACAACTATTTATTTTCCGACGTTTCGCCTCACTTTGTAGGGCTTCATCAGGGCTAAAAAGATACAAAATGATACAATGATAAGTATAAAAATACAATGATAAGAATAAAAATAACCACAACCCTAAACATCTTCCTATATATCAATTTTTACGGTCAACTATATATACATATATACAATATTAATACTATAAATGTAATACACCTTTTTGGTCCAGATATTACTTTTAATTTTTCCGAAATTATTTCTCTTCCTAGTGTGGCTAGTTCGTCTCAAAACTAAAATCATGAAACTACACCAGAAATATAATTCTAAGACCCCAAATTTTTTTCATTAAAAAAACAAAACAAAAATAATAATCTGAAAAGTAGAGCCTCGTCACTAAGTTGGTATTTTCTCTTCATTTTTGTATGGAAACAAGATGGATTTTTTTCATAACCTCCTTTATTATTAAATTTATATAATACATACATACAAATGCATAATACAAAATGACAAGTGTATACTAGCACACTACTGCCTTGGATTGCCTTGTGGCATTGTAAGGTTCGTTGCAGGGTCCTATCAAGGTAGTCAAATCATGCACCTATCGCCAGTGGATTATTGGAAACAAGATGGAAAGGTATTTTTTTGCTTCATTAATGCTTAAAATCAGGGGAAGATAACGAGACGGGAGAAAAAATTGAGGCCCTCAAAAAACACTTCTTTAACACCAACTCAATGTACGTACACATTTTCAATCCTTAATTAGCAGGATCTATTGAAGTGTGTAAACCTAAAAAAAATTCAAAATGCAGAATTTGAACGAAATTCAAACCATTTTTCTGCCTTTATAACAACAACTAACCCATTTATTTTATTGTTTCATTGTTTTGATTATTTCTTTGGCTTTCCATCATGTTACACGTTTGTTTTCATAATAAACGCTGTCTTGCTCTTCCTATCTCACAATTATTAGAACTCATAGAATTAGTTTAATTTCATTTTAATTTACGTAATATGATTAATTAAACATCACCGGTACTGTGTTGTAAAAAATTGTTATGTAAATCCATCTTGTGATAATGTAATCTATAAATTGGTACAAAAGCTATAATCTCCTGTAGAAGCTTTATTTATTGCAATTTGAATTTGATAGTAACGAAATCGTATTAATTGATTGTGTAATATATAAAATGAAATGATTCTTAAATACTTACACAACATTAAATTAAAATTGCATTAAAAAAAATTAATATTTCCAAATCAGTGAAAGAGAAACATGAAGAGTACGAAATATAGATTTAACTCATATATAATTTATTCTACTCCCTTTACTTTACTTCTTTATATTATTGCCAACGAAATCGATTTCATATTATTTTGTTAGTTTTTTTTTAACTAAGAGATATAAATAATTTTTTTTTATTACAATACTTGAGTACATTACAACCACTTGAGTCGTATTTGGCCGGTCACAGGCATAAAAAATAGATATATAAAATAGATAAATAAACAAGTTTTATTTCCATGCACCTTAACATCGTAAACATACCTGTCTAGTGTATTATAACAGTAAATAAAACATTATTTTTCCAAAATATTTTAATGGTTCACATTTATTGTAATTTCTTTATGAAATCATTTTACCTCAGAGGAATAAACATATTTGGGCTTTGCTTTGTTTCTTAGGAAGGTTTTATATTCTTAGTGGTAGAAATGTTTTATATACCAAAAAAAAAATCATTAGAAAAAGCAAGGAATCTTTTGGTTGTAATAATAAATCTTGATATTTAACAGTACATTTTCTAAATACTGAATCATGTACCCATGCTTAATTTTTTCTTGTTCTATATATACCTTGCAATTTAAACTGAAACGTTTTCCTTTTTAAATAATTTTTATAAAATTACAATTAGTGTTCAGACCTACTTTTAATACTTTTCTGTGAAAAAAAAAATAATTGAAATTCTAAATTATGTTTTCCAATTTGATGTTTCATCATTTTAATTTCTTTTACGAACCTTTATTACGCAAGTAATAATGGTTTATTAAAGATTCTTACTGATTTTTCTGTTGTTATTCTAGAAAAGGATAAACAAAACCATTAAGCTTCATAATTTTAAATAATTTAAAATCTATTTTTATCCTATGAAACCACATTAATTACGTTTATTGTTCGGAAATATTTTTATGAACAACGCACATTATATGAATGTGTATATATTCAGAATGATGGAAGACATTTAATAGAAATATATTGATAAGGGATTAGAGTAAAGCTATTTACAAACCAAGGACTTTAATAGAAAGTCATTTTTTAATTTATTAAAAAAAAAATAAGCCTTAGAAAGTATTATTTTTTGCATAAAATAAATAAATAAATACTTGCCTAATTAAAGGTATTGGGAACTGTGATAAAACAGCAACAAGCTACATTTGTTTCGTGTAAAGATTGAGTTTAAAAATTATCTTGAATTTCTTTATTTGGGCAACCCCAGAATTTATGAAATAAATCTCTTCTTCCATTAGAGAAAATCTGATTAGAAAATCTATTGGTCCATATTTTAAAAACAAAAATGTATGCAATTAAAAGTCTTTTCTTACTTCTCTAGCAGAATCTGCCATGTATTTAATTTCTCCTTGTCTCCATTATATTTATGTTCCGTTTCTAACTCTCTCTTCATCCCTTTTATATTTTGTAACAACTTAGACCGATTTATCCGCGTATTTCCATAACATAAAAACAAACAATAATTAGGATGAGAAGTGTATTCCAAATAAGAATAAGTTCGACATAAACAGATTTCACATGCAGAGTCCGCTCACACTTAGAATTTTCTATAATTGCAGTAAGGGTGTGCAATATTAGATTACAAAATAGTATTATATTATCCACGCAACTGATCGAATCGAAATTTTTACACTATTTTTCTGCGAAAAAGATCTGTGCTACCGTGGCATATATTGCAGCGACATTCTCAATTAAGGTACAGAATATTTAATTGTTAATTAAAAAAGTGAGAGGCTTAAAATGTAATAAGATGTATATAAATATAAATCAATAAATAAATTTATATGTATTTATATATGCACATAAATAAATATAAATTTATTTATATATTCAGTTTGGGTTTTTAATCATACAAATGCAAACTGTAGAGATATAGAAATTTATATTTTTATGATTCCATATTTTAATATTAGATGAGAGAAGGTAGCATGAGAATAAACTAGTTTCTATATTTTGAATAAATAGGCTTGTTTTTAAATTTTTTATACAAATGGAAAAAAAAAATTAATTGGTTTATGTTCTATAAAGAATGAAGCTTTTAACGATTTTATTTTAATTTTACAGCCTTATGAAAGAAATTGTTTAGTGTTCTCACTGAGTTTAAGTTGACTTGCCAGTTATTCAAATTTTTGTACAATTAGACAGAATCTCTTAAGTATCCACTCCAAAAATTATTGAGAGGTGGGGGGTGTTGTGATTTGAAATTACATTACTTTTCTGTGAATTTTAAGGTTAGTCATACATTTCAACTGCTCTACTGAGGGTTACAACTTATGGTTTATTTTTTGATAAAGAGAAATACTATTATTTACTGTCAATCAAAATGATTGAGAAAAAGAAACTCCTTAAACCCACATTGATTAAACAATTTAAAATAAATGTTTTTTATTTTATTTGAAACAATTGCATTTTATTTATATATTTATATTTTCAACATTTTAGTAAGGTTTCGGCCCTTTTCTTTGGTAATTTTCAAACTTTTTCCTTTTTCATTTTATAATAAGTTATACTATTCGAAAATAAAGTGTTACGCAAAATATTCGGACCGAAAAGTGATGCATTAACGGGAGAATTTAGAAGATTACACAACGCTGAATTAAGGGATCTACACCCGGTAAATATAATTAAAGTTATAGCATTACGGCGTATAAGATGGGCATTTAAGGTTGTAGGGCTTAATAAGCGGATCCCTAAAATGGTAATAAACACAGAACCAACGGGTAAACGTCCGAGGGATAGACCGAAACGTAGGTGGGAGGATTGTATTAAAACAGATTTAGTGGAATTGGGTTTGGAGGGGTATCACTGGAAGGATGTATGCAGAGAGCGTTTGGTGGTATCGGCATCGAACCTTCGGGTTCGTTAAGCCTTTATTATTATTATTATTATTTATAAGTTATACGGTATCATAAATAATACCCCTGGAAGTAGTACCTATAAGAGTAGATCATGTTTCCTTGAAGCTTTCACATTCCGCAATGAGAGTGTGTTGAGAATGGTGAATCAGGGATAAAATAAAAAATTGACAATCCACAAGCCTTTCTGGAGATTAAAAAATAACATAAAAAAACCTTCCAAAAATGAACTACACTGAAAACCAAAGACCTGTTGTATGTGGAGTAAAAAACTCAAGGTGTGCAAAATTGTGTAGCTAAAACCCAAAATGTTTTTAAAAAACAAAATTATGCAATAATAACCTTTATTGTTTAATTTATAATACTAATGCATGGAAAAAAAATTGAAATTTCTAGTATTTGTAAGAAAATTAAACAAAAGAATGAAATACTAGAGGCTGAATGGGAATCCAAGTTAAAACAATAACACTGAACATTCTATATAACAAGCTTATTCTAGAGAGATTTTTTCACTCTTACCCGAAGCTACTGATTGATACTATTCTATGAAAACTCGTTACTTCTGTTTACTTATTCTTTTTTTTTTTAGATTTAATTCGACTCTTTATATGTTAATTAGTACATTTCTTTACCTCAATTTCGACTATAACTTAAATAAGGAAAACAATAATAAAATTAATAAATATTGGTAAAAATAGGTACACCTATATGTGTATTATATGACAAATTTAGTTTGAGCATCAAATTTTAAGCAAATAAAATCAAAATTTAGCTCAAAAAAGAATAAAGCGAATTTTTCCAGATTCAAAATTTGTCCAGATAAAATTCAAAACCTACAAAATTATGAGAAAAATCCCCAAAAAGTAATTTGGTGCAAAATAAATTAAGTGTTGTATTAATGGCTTGTCAATGATTCGAATTTCTGTCGAGGTTTGGTGTAATTTGAACCTAGAGGAACAAATGGTGTAATTGCGCGAAAATCTGGCCTCTACTGATTACTAATATTTCTAAGAGAAAATATTTATAAAAATGAAATATAAATATTTTATTTTCAAACATTGTGGTTTTATGTGCTCCTAATGAAATGTTTTCCTCAATCATTTCGTATTGAACGATAGTGAATTATTAAAAATTAATCTCACTGAAAGAATGGGACAAGTTTTTGTTGTTGTTGATAAAGTTTTTCATAGTAAATATAAGACATATGTTTCCTCATATTTTTTGGTGGTATTTTATACAATTAAGAGACGTTGTTTGTTAAATAGTATTATTTAAGAGTTACTGTAGCAGTCGTCCTAAGATGCGTGAGATCTGAGTAATAAAAAATGCTCATCGGCTGCAGTCGATTAGCCAGTGCTGACAGCTGGGGAGCATTAGCCCCTGGGGATTGAAACAGTGCCAACATTAGCGGCTCTGCTACCTGTTCCACGTGGAGTGCCACGTGTCTCGGATGTGAAAATCCGCGGTGTAGAAATAGGCCAGTTTACATAAGAGGGGGCAGCCACGTGGAGCCTCTTGCCCAATCGCTAGTTGGGGATTCGCGCCCGTCGAGCACTTCTGCTTCCACGATACCATCTCCATCTTACGAAACGTTCGAGGTCGATTCCCTTATCAGATCTTGTTTCGTCATGGCGAAACCGAAGAGTTTTGTCTCAGCTCGCTACGTCGTAAGCTATGGTAATTGTGTCGAAGTTTCCTAAGCCGTTGCAGAACTTAAAGGAATGAAGGCGAAACCTATTTGTCTTGGCGATGCAGAAATTGGAAACTGCTAATATCTGTAAATCCAATATTTTTTATAGTAATTTGAAAAAAAAAATGTTCTGTGTTACTCTACTATCAATGTTCTTTTCCATTCTAAATTATTTTTAAAAAAATCAATAAAACCTAATCGTATATTTAAAATAACCCCATTAATTAACAATTAGTTTAGGTTAAAAAATTGTATTTCCAAAGCAATATTTTATTTTTATAAATCTTTAATACGATAAATATTTATCTGTTTACACGTAAATAATTTGATTTATTTATTTCTTTTGCAAGAGAATATGTCTGTCACCATTACGTTATCCAATATTCGAATCTCCTCAATATTTAAAGAATCAATACATAACTAACAATTTTTTTTTCTAAGCTCCTCAATATCTTTATTTATAAACAATAAATACAATATACATATACATGCATAACAAACAATTGATAATTTGAATCCTTATGTAACAGGTAATACCAGTATTGTGAGAAGAAACACTTGTTTGAATGTGAATAATTTATGTTAAGTCTATATTAATAGAGAACCTGCTAAGTTTGAGGAACAACTTAAACAAGTTTGTTTTAATAAGTTTTTGTATTAATTTATAATTAAAAATAATATTGCTCTTGTTGTTGTATAGCCTATTGCACCAAACTCGTAAACAAGTGATGCTGAATTTAATAAAATAAAATAAAATAAAAAAATAAAAAAACCGATAAATTAGTGAGGGGACAATTTTCCTTAATATTTATTTAAATGGGACTATAACTAAATGTTGTTTTAAAATATTTTTTTCTATAAACCTGAATAAAGAGAAAAAAAAAATTATTTTTTATTTTATAGTTGCTAACTGAAGGGGTAGTTAAAAGAAAAACTAACAAGAACAGAGAATTAATTAAGAAGCACAAAAATAAATTTAAAAGCATTAATAATTATCATTATCCACCTTAGATGAAAGTTTCATCCGCAAATCAATATTGTAAGACAATTACTAGAGCAAAATCATAAAAAATTATATAAAAAGAATATTTATTTTTTTTAATTCTTCTGTTTTTTTTTCTATCAAGATTTATTAACTTCAAACATAGAACAGGATTCAATCTGATTTTTTTTTTAATCTAATATATATTTAAAGAATTATATTAAATAAACATTAGGATTACATCCCTCTTGTACGTAATTTTCGGTGATATGCTAAAAAATGACTACTCTAGACGGATCTCTCCTTCCAAGTTTGTAGAAGCAAGTTTATGTTTTGGTTCCTGAGATACCTTTACTCAGGGGGTCCTTTAGAAGACGTGCAGCGGTTGTTGTGGTAGGCGGAGAGCCACGTGGCCATCTCCCACTTCGTAAGACACGACACGTGTGCCGGTCTCCCCATAAAGAAGAATGGATCAATTGGCTACCGCAGGCATCCGTTAAAAACAAAGTTGTATTTCGTTTAATGGAAACTAGTGAACTCGAGTGAAATGAAGTACAGTTTGTAATACGAATATCTTTGTATTATAAACATTGATTTCAACTTGAAACGATTTCTCTCTTAGATCATTTTGAACTTTTAGATTTTTTTAAATTTTTAGAATCACACATGTATATTTTTTTAATTTAATTTTTCAGTGCTTTTACATTGTACTTATTTCAGTACGTTTTTTAAAATATAAATATACAGGCATAAGTATAACAATATAGGATACCAGTTCCCCAAGGCTAATCACTGTCATGGTATATTGGTCCGTCATCGATTGGTAATGTTATGAGAACATCAGGAAATGAAAGGCATCCCATTTTTAAAATCAATAATAAATATCAGTCAGTCTCTTAGTAAAAATTTGTCTTCATTGTGTACTTTTTTTTGCAAAACATTTAAAAAGTAGATACAATTTTATTATAACTTCTTTGCTTTAAAAAACATCTCATAATCTCGTTAAAAAAAATTAATAAAAAAAGAAGTTAAAAAATCGGCCAATGAAATTACATTTAATATGTTTTCTTTTTTGTTTGCGAAAGATTCATATAGCAAAAAAATAATATGTAAAGATAGTAAAGCTGACAATGTGAACAAAATAGATTGTATTTTTGCTAATCGTAGTCCGATTACGATCATTTCTTTTTTGTTCTATTGGAAATTTAATTAACTTTTAATTGATTACTATAATATTTACAAGAGAAAAAAACAACAAAATTGTGCTCCCCAACTTCATTGGTAGCTATACGCATATTCAAATCTAATCTGACAATTTTTTAATTATACAACATATAGGCATAACATGTAAACAAAATATAATAATAGTATATGAATTGTTTTTCTTTTCTTTTTTTTGTTTCATCGCTTGTGTTCTTATATCTTCTTATTATTTTTTTCTTCTTTTTATACTTATTAAACTTTTTTATAATATTATATAAGGGCAAAGAAAATGATTTCTTCATAAATTATTTTATAATTTTTCTCTTCGAATTATTTCATGTTAAGGATGCCCAAAATTCTACAAAAAAAGAAAGAAAATGTTATTTCTTTAATGAGATCTTTAATGTAAATTATATTTTCTTCCCTTGTTTTTAATTTTTTTTTTATTAAGGACTTAAGGTTTGTGATTCAAAGGCACTTTAAAGTTTCCCTTTATCTTTACAAATGATTGTGATAAGGGATGATGAAATCATTAATCGGCCACCTTTTTGAAATAAAAGTGTTAATGTTTCATCATAAGTGGTGAAGGTCAATCATGAAAATGAGTGCTCACTCATTGGTTTTGGCGAAGTGGTTGTGTTGATTTTTATGAAGCGTTGGTTGTAGTGCTTAAAAATAATTAAATAAATAAAAAAAAAATGGGCATCTATATACATTTTTGCAAATGTTTTATCTTTAAAACCACACAGCCTCCTCCTTCTGACATTGACTATCCTTCTTTTTGTTCAAAAGTTTTAGTTTATGGTTATTCCTTAAATTCTACTATCGCTTTTCCTTTGTTGAAGTCATTGGCGATCTCGTTTCAAGACAGCGAAGTTTCAAGTTCCTATGGACGATAGAGGTATCAGACGCAACCTTGGCTTTGAACAATACGAGTATTTCATTCCATGTAATTATATACATATCCTTTGTTATCTAAGAATTTTAAACTAAGGTCAATTTTAAACTGATCTAAGGTCATGCACTATTCATATACTATTTTTTCAACGATTAAATTACTTCTAGCTGTAGATTTACATCAGGGGTTGCCAACCCAAATGATTACAGGCCACTTTGGAAATCCATCATAATTTCACGGGCCACATAGAAAATTATATCCCCATATAAGATCTAGACCAACTATAGATATTTTTTTGGTGGGAAAAGTTGAAACATAATGATGACATTATTATTTATATAGTGAGTTCTTACTCTTAAGCTCATAAATAAATATATATATTTTAAAATCAAAGTTAATTTTTTTTCTCATAATTTCGATAGTTAATTTTTGCATTATATGCACAAGCACAAATGATGTATTTATGTAATACATTGATTTTCACCTACTTTGGCCGGTGTAAAATAAATATATTAATTTTGTAAAAGTGTGATGAATCTCGTGGGCCGAAAAAATGTTGGCCATCCCTGACTCACAGGTTAATGGAGGAGGAAAAACTTTGTTAAAATACAAATTCGCGACGTTATATCACTCTAATGACGTTTTTACATTAGCTGGTCTCGTGACCATCTTCTTTTCAGGTCTCTCGGAGGATTATTAGGAATGTTAGAGGAAGCAAGGTTAGAAACTAGTGGGTTGGACAAAATTAAAAAAAAAAATTAATATGACAAACTTTAGATTAAAATTCGCCCATGTTTTATGATAATTCTGCAAAAAAAAAAGTTTGTGAAGAATTTCAGCCCATTTTATCCGATGGGAGACGGTGATATTGCATAACTCGGAACAAGTGGAAAACATTTATCATACTTTTCGAAGTCCCCTAAACGTTATATTATGAATCGGACTAAAAATAAGCCTTCACCCATAACACTTGATATAGTGAAAAACTTTATTATTTTCGGGAAAAATGTTCCACATATGTAATTAAAACTAGCTATTGTGTGTGTGTGAATCAAACAACCATGAAGGTGTTAATTTTTAGTTAATTATTTGATCAAGTTAGGCATTTGAAAACTAAACTAATCACCGTAGCTCTGATATTCGCACTGAATTGTATTTTAATTACTCTTATTCCTAAATGACGATGTAATTGAAAACGAAAGACCGGATGCCGTTCAACACTTTGCTTCCACAACCGGAAACTAGCCCCTTGACCGCCCCTCATCTTCACTTGGACATCCTGTGCTTGAGTCAGATCCCTCGCTTCCTTCCTTTAAGACATAATAAGTGGTCCTTCAAGTAATCGCACCATTTACCAAGCTCAACCTCCAGATTTTTTTTTTTTAGGAGTTATTTTTTCTCTGGCGATTTTCAGGAAACAAAACGTTTCTTAGCTTTTAGTAAAGTTGTTATAATAATATTTATAGTTTTTTATTAGTCAATAAATGATCTATTTAAATTTAATAGGCCTCTTCTCCCCAAATTCTTGACTGATCATAAAAAGACGGAAAGATCTCTATGTTAGGATGATCTTTAACTATCAAAGCGGTTAAACGGTTTTATCACTTACCATAGTGATATGTATCCAGATACTAACAATTATTAATATTATAACAGTCTTTGCCATATGTCTTGTCATACCAGTGCCGGGTGATGCATGAAAGATGCATTTTGACCAGACGAAGTCATAAGAAGGTCTATGAGGCCTGGACGCCATCCCTTATGAACAAGACGACACCTACGCTACTACATCCCACGACATGAATAATTCAAATCAGCAGCTATAAGTATATATTAGCCAATAAGTAATAATGTAATAATTATATTTTATGGCAAACAATTATTTGTATCATTTCAATCATTTTAATAACATCATTAAATTGTAAATAAATACTTATCAATCATTGTAAATACATACGTATTTCCTTTATGTAGTTTATTTACTATCATATTACACAATACCACCCCTTATTATATTATATAATTAATGGTAACAATATTTTATAAAGATAAAGATATTTAATTGGTAACTGGTTAACACACAACAAACCTTTGGAAAAGAATCCAATTATAATAATTGTTTTGCAGGGCTCAATATAAATTAATTAATTAACTTATTTTTGGATAATTGCTTTCAGCGATTATCCTGGCATCCCGAACAGATACATAGCAATAGTGATCATTAGCTATTTTAAATAGTTGAACTGCTAACATTGTAGCACCAATTGGTTGTTATGAAACCTTCTGATATTTCTGTAATATAAATTATAAGATCAAAATTCTAAGTTAAGAAAAACTTTAAATATTGTACTTATATAAATATTTAGATTAAAAGACAACAAAAACAATTTGAAAATTCGGCAGGTTTGATAATATTTCCAAAATTCTTTTTTTATAATAAATTAATTGTTGTCTGGCTCTTTTGCACTATTGCTGGGACCACATTGTGCATAAATGAAACAATGTATGTAGAATCTAGTTACTGTTATTAAAAATTGCTGCTTTAGATATCTTGATTAGTTATTTGTATATAATGATAATTTATTTAAAACTTTATAGAAATATATACATAAATTTGCTGTTAGTGATAATTTTTAAAATAGATTATTTGCCTGAATGGTAAAATTAGAAAGCATATTCTAGAAATATTAAACAAAAAAAAATTGACTTTTTTATTTAGATTTATTCTTAAGAAGATGCTCTCGAGACTTTCTAATGTAGAAATGTTATTAGAGTGCTACAAATAGGTAGTTTCTCTACACTCTTATATTATACTATTATGATCTAAATTTGCTAGTTGTATTTTTATGTAAATAGAGTTGTAAATGTCTGTAAGTAAAAAAAATAAAACAAGATTTATTCTTACTAATTTAAACAATCTATCCTATGATACAGTTTGAAATAAATGACTACTAAGTGACACTATCTAATCAAAGTTTGAAGATTTTGACTTTACGTAAATAAAGAAAAGTGAGCATAAGATATCATTGGTTCAATTCCTTAGCGGCGTATTTGAAAATTTGTTGGAACATCGTGATTGAATTATGGTTACAGATTCAAGGTAGCAGCTAATTTACAATTCTAATTTCAGATGATCGTTTAGCATTTTTAATAGGTTGTGTCACATAATTAGGGAAAGGTATGAAAACTCAAGGCAGAAAAATAAGGTACTTTGGTTTTTTCACGATTTTTTTTCATTTCCGCTACATCATCCATGTTGTTCTCTTTTTTATGATGCACATATTCATCACTAATAAAATTTTCCATTGTATCATCCACTTGTAATACTTCTTCAACTTGTCCATCATTCAGGAGACCCAGGAAACGTCTTTTCCACTGGTTTTATACTTCTTTACCAATGACCTCCACTTCTCCATCATCTCATTTAACTACTACATTTTCTTTATTTCATTTTTTTCTTATTCATACTTTCTTGCCTGGAAGAAGAAACAATTTTACCTCTTAAAGCAACGCTCTTCGCCCTTTGGTGCTAATAAATTTCATTTGCATCTTTATATTGCTTATTGCTTTGACGTACACTACCGTTCAAGCACTACATCTTTTAATTTTTTCGTTCTTAATTGCTTCCTCACATTCTGTATCGAACCATGCATTGCGCCTTCTTTCTGTGTTTTTGGACTTATTTCTTTTGCCGCTTTAAAAAATAGGTTTTTAAATCATTAGATTTATTTTCATACAGTTATGAAATATTAGTCAGCAAGAAAAGGGGGTCAGTTGATAGACGTCATTGGTAGCTCAGAATAAATACGCCTTTGTTATCATATACGAATTGCGTCAGGCACATAGAGCTGTATTCAATTACGGAAAAACGTCATTATTTTATTTTGAAGTATTTTATTTAAACGGTAGCCATCTAATTTAGAAATGTTAGATCACATCATGAATTAATGACATCAATAAAATGTATTGCAATAAATGCTGAAATGCCCATAGTGTCTTATTCATTAGAGGGAAAAAATTATGTTTTTTTCTTACCTCCTGGTGCAAAGGCATTTACAAATAAATATATATA
>NW_027108761.1:582433-595562 GCF_000696795.3 Halyomorpha halys | reverse complement strand
CATATACATATATACATATACCGGCTATTTCATTTTTTTGTTTTGCCGGGATGACATTATAAGAATGGTTGCCAGGTCTGCTGAAGGCGGTGTCAACAATGATGGCATATGTTTGCCTGGAATTATATGTGTCCTGTTAAAAAACAGTTATTAATGGTATTCAAATTTTTTAGTTGTTTTATTTAATTAATTTTTATTGAATTTGTAAACTTCTATGATACAGGTACAATAGCTGTGTGTTGTATAGTCACGTACATTTGAATAATTTTCCTTACTAAGAAGATTTAAAATTTAATGACTATTGGCAAAGTGTCTAATAAATATGTATGTTTCTTACTGGAATAAAATCACTATTTTTCATTCATATATATCTTTTTTCCCACCGGGTTGCTTTGTTTACTATATAACAGCTACGCATATACAGCAATTTGTTTTGATAGGAAGGGGAGGGTCGATAAGAGCTTAAATTTTTCAACAATTTTCACCTGTTATTTCAACGATGCTAAAATGTTTGAATATTTTCCACTATACAATATTTAAATTGTTTGAACTCTGAAACTTCATAGTTTTGAATGTTGAAACATGAAAAAAAAATGGAAGATTATTGATTGACCGTGTGTATAGATGAATGGAATATGGTCCGGGTGCGGTTAAAAAAAAAAACTCAAATAGTAGATAATTATAAAATAGTATAATTATCTACAATAAAAAAAATAAAATAGTATAATTATCTACAATAAAAAAAATAAAAAAATTGGGCGAAACGTAGGCTCAATAAAATAGTATAATTATCTACTATTTGAGTGTTTTTTTTACCGCACCCGGACCATATTCCATTCATGAAAAAAAATGTTTCTATTTCTTTTTTACTTCTATTAAACGCAACATTATATGTACAAAATCCCAATTTCTCAACTTAATCGAAATTTGTTTTAAATTATGGAAACTTATACTATAACTAATTATGGATAAAATGTTTTATGACAATTTTCGAAGTAGGTTCTTCTAAAATATTCATACTTTTTGGGTTTTCAAAACGGGCTGTCCTTTGCCCCTCCCGTTATGACGTCACTTCTTGGGTTGAAGGATTAATCCAATCTATTTTTATGGCTAATAATCCAATATTTAAAAATTTTAAAACACGTTCTTCCGCAACGGTATTATGGTTTACATATTTACAGTTGATCGATCATCTTAAACCCTTCAACTTAAACAGTCAGGCTATATGACTTTGTCTGATATACTCGATTAAAAATAAATCCATAGATGAAAACCTCTTGGAAAGATCTTTTTTTGTTTTCTTGGTTCTTTAAATCCTCAATTTAAGTTCTCTGGACATGCTATTACCCCATTAACCTACTCAGCTGTTCCCTCATACATAACCAGCCACATTTCGTCTAATACCCATCATCAGAACGAGAATCAATTTAAGTTCGACCCAGTTCTCGGGTTCAGAGAAGTGAAAAGCTTTTTGCCGGTCCACGTGCCGTTTTTTTAACTATTTATCTGCTCTGACTACTTGCCGAGTATGGTTGCCGAGATATCCAATGCTTTTTATATACTCATTGCAACAGCATTCGATAATTACCATACCTACATTATGTTGGAAATAATATGATTTTTTTTATTAATCTAGAGATTATGTTTCAAACATATTAATGTTGAAAGGAATATGGTCCGGGTGCGGTCAAAAAAACTCAAATAGTAGAATTATACTATTTTTTTGAGCCAACGTTTCGCCCCACGTTGCAGGGCTTCGTCAGGGCTAAAAAAAGAAAAAAAAACAGATAGAAAAACAAAGGAAAAGATTAGTATAAAATAATGGGATACAATGTGTGTAAGTAATTAAGAAACAAAATATACCAAATGAGCGGGGATACAGAAAAGTGTCAAATATAATAGAAAATTAATAATAAAGTAATTAATATAAGTACACTTAAGGAGATAACAGATGAATATAAATTAAAAGATAGATACATGAATATAAATGAAACACGTAATTTCTTCATTAATTAAATTAATACGGTAAATTATTCATATATAAATATGTATAAAATATTTTAATTTGTGTTTCGGTTATTGTGTATTCTTTATTTATTTTTAAGGCGAAAATAATATAACAGTAATAAAAATACACCGCAATATTTCATCAAATATACATTTTTCTTTAAATTAAGAGTATGGCTTTATATACTCATTTATAACTTGTGGTATTTATTCAAACTGAGTCTATCTTTCAGTAGGTCTTATGAATGCTTTATTGATAAAACGTTTAAACGTTGATAAAACTGTTTTAAATAAAAAATATACATTTGGTGAATTATTGTGCATTCTTTTTTATTATAGCAATATATATACCTTTTTGCATCCCAACCCATACTTTTAATGTAATATTATGTTGAATTTAGTTCGCTTTGAGGGGTCAAGCATACATAAAAAATAAGTTCTTTGGCTTAGAAGGTTAAATCATTTTATGCAAATGACTTTTTCTGAGTTACGACTTGACTTTATAGACTTTTTGAAATCTATTCTTGTCATTGACCAAACGTTTTGTTTAAACGTACCTTGCAGTTAAATAATTTAAAATACAATTATTCTTTATACTTATTTCGATAATTGAATACTTATCGTGATTTTAGTTCCTGAAACATGGGTAGTATAATAAAATTGGCTCTTGCAAATAACCTAAGAGTGACGATGGGCGTGGATGACTTCTAATGGAGTGTGCAGCTGTTGCATTAGCCACGCTCATCAATAAAAGATAGATAACTCAGCAGAAAAAGTAGTTCTTGCCTTATACAATACACACGTGCCGAAAAGTATTGTTTGCATTATTTCCTTGGTTTACCGGTTATATAATACAATGGATTTTTTTTGTAATTATCTTTGCGTGCTCTATCATACATGGTAAATTATTTATGAATTAGATAGAGTTTAAAATTATGGTTTCAGATTATGGACCAATATCTAAAACAATAAGAAAATAAAGCTCTAAAACGTTCTACAAAAATATTATGTTATAAATAATTGACATTTTCTGTATAAGGCAGTGAATTTCTTGAGTAATTTAGAAAATTATTGTAACAAATGAATATTCTTAATAATTTATTTCATCTAATTTTTGTCTAGATTTCTCCATTATCTAACCACCTTTAAATTATGAATCCCTAATATAGACTCTGCGTGCTGGTTGTATAACTCGGCTTAGTGGAGATTACGATTTGAATTTTTTATTTCTAATCTAATATATAATTCTACAAGCTAATTTCAATCTTCGATATTCCATCACGTTAATTATGTTATTATATTCAATATTTATAATTTAACGTTGTGTTAAAAACAAGAAATCTAGTCGTTATATATTGACTCTAAATCGAATATTGCGAACTTTTATACATCCTTAGTGTACCAACTGTTTACTTTACAAGCTCCAATCTACTATTGATTCGGTGTAGACAACTCTCTAAAAGGCAAATCAGAATTTCCTCAACGCATTATTGAAAATGGCGTGGAAATAACTGATAAAACTCAAGATGTTCTTAATTGCAAGTCTACTTACTGTTTTGTTAATGTTTGGGGATAATCATCAATAAAGCCAAGTATTTAAATGTGAAAAGTGTGAACTTCTGACTGAAACACAAACGGATTTGAGATTAGTATACTAGATATAGTCCATTCAACTTTAGCACGATCCCTGACCTGGTACAGCTTATGCTAATTTCGTAAAACTCTCTTAAAAGGCTGTTATCTCAATTATTACTTTCATTTACTGTTTCACATTAGTGTAAGCGCATTTATGTTTATGTTATATTTAAATATAATTTTTTGTTTTAAGTGAAATTTTAATTGAAAGAAATCACAAAACCTGTTTGAAGATATGGAACATCTTACTATTCCTATTTAACATGTTAGCACAGATGGGACATAGCCTCAAAACTCATGCTCATTGTTTAGAACAAGACATTTAGGATTTAGCATGAGCTGCATTAGTACTTCCTGTATAAAAGAAAAAAATCATTGCTAATGACTCTTATGCTTCAATATAAATGTTATTTATTTGGTTTTCTGATCTATATTCCTTCCTAGATTTTTTAGTCGGTCTTTTATCACACGATTGTTTTATTTAAATTTATGGACTCATTAAATTTTCCTTTTTTTTTAATATAAATTTTAAATTAGAAACAAGTCTAGCACGTGTGTTAATACAAAATGGTTTATGAAAATACTTCTATGAAAATGTTTACTCACGTCCAACAGATCATTTATTTTATAGCAATGTCCGCGTAGATGATCCGATAATGGTAAAAACAAATAATTATAAAACAATGGAGATAAATTATTTATATTATTTTGTTCAAGTTCACATTATGCTGGAAGAATAATGTTGTCCTCTCCGTGTTATTTGTACAATGTGATACCTGTTCTACTCGGAATCTCGTTTCGTGCTGTCTCCTTCGTAAGTTCGTTCTTGTAGTAGTAAGAGGAGAGATGAGATAAGAGTGATAAAATAAAACGACTATTCTCAGAATTTAACAATCCCATTTTCACGAAAATATTTTCTTAATCATAGCCGTGTAAAAAAAAGTTTTATTATTACCATATCAAACTTTGTTCCAGGAGTCTTGCTGTAAATGAAGAGTTAAAAAAAAAATTAGGGAAGATCTTGGACTGGGAGTTTTAAAGTGAAAATTCAGCTGGGGTCGTTGAAGGCAAGGGGTTGAAGGGCTTCAGTGGGTGGGAGGGGTGCGGAAGGGGGGGGGGGGTCAATCGTGTGCCAAGGTCAACACGTGTCGTGCTCGGTCACCGGTTATCCTCTTACCGGTTAGCATTTGGTTCTGACAGGGGAGTAAAAGTCGTAGGTCTTCTCTGTAATTATCATATCTTCTAGTATCACCAGAGTAACCCTGTAATTTTCATCCAAACGGACTCTCTCTTGAAGCTGGCAGTTCATAACGTGTAATTTTGTTTTTTAATTGTTTCTTTTAATGTTATAATTAGAAAATATATGTTATATTTATACTGTCATATCTCCTAGTTTTGTGTTTTCATCCTACACTTAACTTAAAAAGAAAACGTTCATTTGATTTTAATGGTTATTTTTTGGCATGTTAGCATTCAGAGTATAATTAATGTAATGAGGTTTACCTTGACCTCTTTAAATCAATGTATCTTCATTCGAATCTTTTGCATCTTATTTTATCGTGTCAACTTGAAGAAGAAAAAAAATAGATTTTTTATTGTCAGAGCGTTTCACTACCCCTGTTTATATACGAATAAATTATTTAGAAAAGAAAAAGATAAATTCTTATATTCATGGTGGTAAAAATTATAAATTCAGTCTTGATGAATCTAAATCGGGCAAGTAGTCAATGGTTGAAATTTCGAGTAGATGGTCCTTATAAAATAAATAAAAACTATGATACATAAATATAAGTAATGTTAAATCTTATGAATTTATATTTTATAGTAATTTTTTTTAAATGGCAATAAATAAATAAAATAAAATATTATCGTTATAAAATTGAAATAAATAATTTCAATATCCAAAATACAAAGAAAAAAAATGTATTAAAATTATCGAAATTAGATAGGAGTTACTTCCTCATATTTTTTCATCACACTTCAGACGCAATATGCTGAGGAATTTGCAGATACGCCACTTTGGTTTTGAACCGATAATTTTTTTACCATACCTTTTTCACTTTTTTCTAATATTGAAAATATTCAATCTTTGATAAAATAGTGTCACTTGGCAGTCGTTCATTTCATACTGCATTGTCGTATTGAAGATTTCTAGTTGTAAGACTGAACATTAAAAAAATAAATAAAATCAATTTTGAATTTTTTTTTCTTATTTTCCGATATGTTACGATTTAAAAAAAAAAAATTCTTGCTTTCAGATGGCACCTACAGTTAGTGACATTGGTGACTACAGAGATTCATTCTCACTTGAAGATCAACTGCAACGAATTTTGCGGTTATCCCCTCACAGTAAGTACTGTTATTTATCAGTAGAATAATAATTATGGTAACCGACGATTATATTTTGAAATACTTTATCTATTCCTTGGGTTAATCCTTGCCGTAATTGCGAATTCAAAAACTGCCTACTCAACGCATTCTCGACCTTATCCGGTTTACAGTTGGCATCAGCTTTACACCAGGTTCTGTATTTATTTTACTCATTATTATCAAGCTTAACTTTTCTTTTCTTTTATCTTTGAAATAAAGTTTGAGAAAATATAATGATTCTATAATGTTGTATGTTAAATTCTTTTTTTTTTATGAATGTTAACTAAATACTTCTACAATATTATTTATCTTGTGTATTATTAAAACAATATTATTTATCTAGTGTAGATTCCTATATGATTGTAGCCTCTGAGCATTTTTCAACGTTGACATTTTGTTTCTAGCTTACTACTTTTTTTTTTTGTAGATGAGTGATTTAAATTTCGTCTATATGTTTGCTACAGAAAAAAATATTAATGACGAGTAAATAAATTTAAAAATTAATTATTTGAATTTTCAATGGAATAGATAACGGTGCTTTTTTTGACTAGAGGCACATCTGACTTTTTTTTGTTAGATGTGCCATTGTCCAAGGAAAGCTGCGATATGAATTTTAATTAAAATTATTTGTAGGTTTAATTAATTAATGTCGCATTCTCTTTTAGTCGCTTGTAACTTTTTCTCTTAAAGTCACTAGTCAGTCACAAGCTAATCCAAATATTTAAAAGCACTTCAGAACACAGCAGTTAATTAAATAATTTTTACTTTCCTTTCCATCATACTAAGAAGGAGATTATTGTAATTAGGTTAAATTTTCTATGTGAAGTTTTCAATAGATCTATCCATTTTTATGTCCTCTAATACCAAACAAATTATAGTTTTGTAATTATTTTTGGAATGGTGTGCCGATTTCGTTGGTTCTTTTTTGTTCTATAAGATTTAGAATTATTTTTTGTTCCAGTACCTTTGTTTTAATCTAGGCAGCCAAAACGTATCTACCAATTGTGATATAACTTAAATAAATAATAAAATATTTTATTTTTAAAATACGTTAACATTAAAACTGAAATAATTAATTTCAATACCCAAAATACAAAAAAAAAAAAAAAAATGTATTTTTATCGAATTAGATATTAGATACTTCCTTATATTTGTCATCACAATTCAGATGCAGTATCATCAGGAATTTGCAGATACGCCACTATGAAGTGTCATAAGTATATGAGTCTATTTAAAAGCTTTAAGAAAAAAAATCAAATTATTCTCTCTAATTATTAAAAATGACCACGAAAGTAAATGGAACCATTATGTTTAGGAGTATCAATATATAGCCCTCATAATATAAATCCTCAATATTGAAATAAAAAATTGAAGAAAGGGAATTTTTTTTGAGAAAAGGAAAAGTTACACATTTCTTCTGTTCTTGAGTTCGCTCTATCGCGCCCAAAGAATTTTCACTCCAAAAAAATAAAAATGTTAAATTATTTATCGGTCTTTTTCCTGAAAGGATATTTTTCCTTTATGCCAATAAAAATTGAAATTTATTGCCTCGTGTATAAAATGAAAATTATATATTTGCTGATGGATATCTGTATCAAATAGAGAAAATGATTCCTCATTAATGAAGTACACATACAGCATGAACAGAATGTCTAATGGCCTTGTTTTGTTTTTGAAATCCAAATAGTCTTACTCTTATTGTTTCTGAAAATTAATTATGTATGACTTGTTTGCTAAGTCAGTTAATTTATGGCCTGCAATCCGATGTTAATACATACCGGTGGAGAGTAACTTTCCAAGGCTTACTTAATATTCTTGTATATTTATTCTTTGCGAAACCTATATTCTGTACCCACCATATACGGGATCTTACTTCTATAGCTGTAACTGCTGACCTTTTATAGTAACTTGGTTCAATATTTTTCTATAATCATGCTGTATAGATGCGAACAATTATTTAACCATAATTTCCCTGTATTGCGGCAATTATTTCTAGCTTGTCTCAGAAGATATTGATGTAACTATTTCTTTTCAAAAAAGTTAGTCAATTATGACGCTGTCTCAACTAATTAGTTCACTCTAAAAATGATTTATTTGAATGTAAATCAATTTTTTAATCTTCTTTCTTATTCTTTTTCTTTTTAATTTTAATAACGCCTATGATTTATATAATAAAAGGTTAAAACGTAACATTACATTTATTTATTTTTTCATAAAAAATTTGCGTTCAATTTAGTTTAATAATTTTAAAAATTGTGTAAGATTAACTTAAGAATAACACAAAATTGTTAATAAAAAAAAAAAATGCTGTTTCCCTAGTCATTAAAAATGACCTCGCAAATGAATTTTCTTTTAAAAATAAAACAAAATCAACACTTACATACAGTAAACTAAATGTTTATTTATTTTTTTTTTTTATTTAAAATTACTCTCAAAGCTTGTGTTGAATTAAGTTAATATTTTAGAAAGAACCGCTTAAGTAAGTAAATGAGGATATTGAAATGCATAATCTTGTAAAAAAATAAATAAATAAATCAAATTATTCTCCCTAATTATTAAAAATGTCTATGAAAGTGAATAGAGCCATAATTATTAGGGGTGTCAATTAATAGCTTTGGCCACTGAATCTGACAATAAGAAATGATTTGAAGTAAGATATAAAGGAAACAATTTATAAAAAGATTTTTTTTTTCAGTGATTAAGTTACAGAAAGAATACTTATACACAAACATTAAAAAAAAAAAAGAATATTCATTACACCCCCAATTCATTTTTAATATTTTTTCTATCTCATTATGCGTTTTTTTTTTATATCGATTTCCAGTGTCTTTTATCCCACTATCTTTTCCCAATTCTTAATTTCGTCCTCTTTTTTATATTTATTATTCGTTGAATAATCATTTCATTTCCTGTTGCATTTTATCAAATTATTTTACAAATGTGTCTTTATACATATTGACATCAATTAAACAGTTTTTAATACCTAACTTAAATATTTTACTTACAATTTTTACACATTTGCCATTGTAAAAATTTTATATTAAACATGAAAAACTCCTACTTTCAATGAAATAAGGTTTTGAAACTTGCATTTTTTTTTCTTGAAAATGTAATGTTGTGTGAGTAAATTATATTTTCAAAATATAATTTAAATTGATTAAAAATAAATCAACAGAGGTTTTTTATGTTTATTATAAAATCTAAGTGAATTTAGTCATGATATAATTTCTTAGGCGTACACATAGAATATATACTTCATATCATCGCATATAAATAGTTTAATGTATTCTAATTGACCCATTATAGTTTCAAAATGTTATTAATAAATTAAAAAAATATATTCATTCTTATTCATTAAAAAGAGGAGAGAATATTGAAAATAAGAGGACACATACTGTGTCCCTCCAGACTTGTTTACATTAGCCGGGACCACATAGGCCTGTAGGCCGTGCGTGTTGAGCCTACCCGCTCATCGAAGGGGCTATGAGTCACAGGCTATAAATATGTCATGTTGGTGTTATAAAGCCAACTTTACGATCCAGTGAGCGAGTTTATTGCGGACAATTAGCGGTTTCCTCCTACCAGTGCTGTTTCCCGACATATAAATGAAAGATTTCGGCAGTTTAATTTGTTTTATCCTTGAAAAAAACAAAACATTTTTTCTACAGCTAATGTTATATTTTTATAGTAGATTTTTTACTTAATAAATAAATAATAATAATGTGAATCACTACGACCCTTGAAGGATCATACCTCAAGGGTACCTACTTTATGAGGTTGGGTGGACCTCAGGAGGGCTCCATAACTCACAGGGTTGACTCACGGCTACATTGTAACAGAAAATTGTTATCTGCGCAACTGGATTTGAACCCGGGTCTTTGGAGTTCGTAGCATTGTGCCTTACCACAGTGCCACCGCAATCCCTAATAAATAAATAATAGTAAAATTTGTCTTCCATTTTATTTTCTCTCTTTTTAATTCATTTACTCTCAACGTTTCAGGGTTCTTTTTCCGTTTTAGAATTAGCTATAATTTATTTTGTTTTTCTATAACAATATTTTTTTTATATCTCATATATTATTATTTAAACTTAAAGCGTTCCTTTGTTGTTAATAATTTGTTTTCACCATTTGCCGAACATATTAAATAGGTGTTTATATAATACACATTGGATCCAGAAGATGTTTATGAATGCTTATTATAGCATGTATTTAAAATTTAATAAAGAAGATGGGTAGTATGGATATAAAGTATAATCTAACCGCTACGAAAATCCTGCAATGTTCTGATTAAATATATATTTTTCTGGCTTAATAGTCTAGGTCTAATTGTAAATTATTTATTTGTTATAATTGAAGACTTGAATAGAGAAAGTTTTATTTTACAATCATATGAACCTGAGATAAATTTGAATAATGTTTATTCCTCTCATTATATAGAAATATGTTATAAGTCAATTTTTCCTTTAAAAACAAGAAAAAATTGTTTTCGCAATCCAAAGACACATCCCTTCATGTTAGGACAGGAAAAAGTTTCAAGTATTTTTCTTTAAGTTTATGGCGCGTGTCGAAATGTAATATTTAATTCAAATGCAATGAATTGATGCTGGAATTTTTTTTTATAACTTTTTTTTACTAAGCTTGATTCTTGAAGAGATTTAAAAGTGTTTCATTAATTTTTTCCATCCGAACGCAGTTAATATAGCCTTTGGAGGATTGATAACCACACTGTACACAGCCATGTCATTTGCTAACCCCGTAGCTGTTGATTTATCACCTTTCCCGTATGACAACTATGTATGTTTTAAATTAGATTAATGATGAAACACCTTGTGGTTCTCCATATGTTAAGAGTAGTAATTATTAATGGATCTACTGTGATTCCAATTATAATTCCGAATTCAGGCGAAATGGGTTGTGCTGTTTTCGAAATATAAGTGTACTGAAGAAAATTCGTTTATGGATCCATATGCGACCAACCAGAAACCAACCCACACAAACTCTGAATATTTTATTAAAATCGAATTGAGGGTCGGACCTATTATGTTGAACACAAATTTGACTACAACGTGAAGGATACGGAACCAGTTTTGTTCCTTGATGACCAAAATCTAAAACACGACTGTAAATTTTTGATTCTGAGGAGATATATTTTAAATTAAAACATAAATTTGTTATCCTTATCTCTCAACTTTGTTTATTTTACCCCTACTTTTTGGTCCATAGGCCCTTGTGATCTGTATTTAGGCCTCTGATGATAACGGCATAAGGGCCGAAATTTCGGAGTAACATGGACAAAGTCGAGAAATAAGCATCAAAAACTATTTGTGCTTTAATTTAAGTTATCTACTCTCAAATAAAAATTTTATTTAATAATGCATCAATAAACTATTTATCGAGCTTACTCAGCCTCCACTGGCTTTCCATTATCAGTGAAGCGGTAAGATGGCTGCGCTTGGATCTCGAAGGGCCCTATTCTACTCCTCATGCGTGGGGGATAGAGTGGCCTCGGGGATACTTAAGTCGAAATTGTAAATATTGTATATAATTTATTTTACTTAGTTTGATTATGTCCATTTCATTTATTTATTTTTCTTCTTATATACATATAGAGATTTTATGTATTTATTTTTATATATTGTTTTAATTTTATTTTTTCTATTAATTTACTTATTTTATTTTATTTATTATTATTTTTTATTTTGATTTTTTTTTTTTTATGAAAGTGTACAATTATCACTATTACCCATTGCCCAAGTTTGTGGAAGATAGTAATATTATCAATAAATAAAAGTTTGCAAATAAAAAAAAAAAATAATAATAATAATGAAGATATGCATGAATATAAAGTTTCCCTATCTTCGACAGCAAGGAAGCAAAAAGTAATATTACTTAAATATAAAATAATATCACAACCAATTTAGAAATTAGGAATATTTAGCTAATTGAGAATAGTTCTTAATTGAAGGTTATTTTAATATTCCAATGCAATATTTTAACATAGAAAAACATTCTTTAGTTTCGCTTTGAACTTTCTTTTTGAAATATATTAGCATGACTTAGTATTTATCTTTTTTGTTTTCCAAAAATTCTTCTTTCTTTTTTCCAAAAAGTTATGAATCCAAATTCATGACAGTGATTATCTTGTATCAGTTCGAAAATCATTGAAAAATATTAAACTTTTTCTCTTTTTTAAATATAAGATTATGAGTGGCATTTTGAGTGGGAGTTCTACCGCTCCGGCTTTTTTTATTTTTTTCATGTTTTTAAGGGTCCTGCGTGTGGGATTTGTGCGTGGGTGGTAGGCTTACCAGTTGTTGCCAATATTTTCTAAACTGGTCTTCTAAAATTTATTACATAGGTCAATTCCGAGAAAACAGATAAAATACATAATAGATACTCAACAGAGCAGAAAAGACACAGCTAAATGGAAATATCTTGATGTATTTTTCATCTCATCTCCATATGCACTGTTGGTCAAATGTTTAGGACACCTATTCTGTTGTGTAAAACTTTTCCAAGATACTTTCACATTTATAATATAATATATATTTTTGTCTGTTTTTACATGATCATTGTGAGGCCTATTTGTACTTGTCGGCTGAAGTACATAATTTAACCTTCATTGTAAATATTGTATATAATTTATTTTACTTAGTTTGACTATGTTCATTTCATTTATTTATTTTTCTTCTTATATACATATAGAGATTTTATGTATTTATTTGTATATATTGTTTTTATTTTATTTTTCTATTAATTTACTTATTTTTTTGTATGAAAGTGTACATTTATCACTATTACGCATTGCCCAAGTTTGTGGAAGATTGTAATAATATCAATAAATAAAAGTTTGCAAATAAAAAAAAACTAATAAAGATATACATTTTTTTTCTGCATGAATATAAAGCTCCCTATCTTCGGCAGCAAGGAAGCAAAAAATAATATTAATTAAATATAAAATAATGTCAAAACCAATTTAAAAATTAAGAATATTTAGCTAATTATGTATTGTCCTTAATTGGAGATTATTTTAATATTCACATATAAAAATATTTTAATTTAGTAAACCATTCTTCTTCAGTTACGCTTAAAACTTTATTTTTTAAATATATTAG
>NW_027108761.1:565864-582383 GCF_000696795.3 Halyomorpha halys | reverse complement strand
TTTGCAGCCAGATTTCCAAATTCTCAATAGTGATTATCTTGTATAAGTTCGAAAAATCCTTATTTTATCACAAATAAAACTATACTTAAAGACCTCAATGTTCCATTTGTTGCATATTTGGAGGGAAATAGGTATACATTCATTATTCCAAAATCCTTAACCATACAAACTTATCTCAGGTACAAACTTTATCATAGGTAATTTGAGAACAAATTATCTTAGACTCCATTAAACTCTTTATAAAGTTAGAATTATAAAATTATAATTATAATTTCTTCTTAATTATTAATTATATCACTGTCGTTAATACCTTATTCAATAACGTCAATAAATTTAGTGCTTATAATAATAATGCAATCGGCGGCTAATATATCGCAAAGCAGAAACTGTTATTCAGGCTGAAAAACCTATGCAATTCTAATTAATCCTATGTAATATGTGTATGGAGCATACAGCACACAGATAAAAATTACCAAAAAAAAATGTCATACATACGAAAACCACAATATTTTCAATCAGAAATATGGACATTAATAACAGGAATATAAATTACAAAACACTACATACCGACATTTTTTAAGCGCATGCGCAATCTTTTTCTCTGACTCTACCAATACCTACACGCGCTTACCAATAGATTGGGAAGGGAAATAGCTGATAATCCCGACAATACGAGGAGGTGTCTGAAAACGAGTCTAATCTGCGTACACTCATAGCCAAAAGATGACCATCTAAAGCATGATTGAACGTTTTTTATGTGTTCCTTTGGAGTTTAAGAACTTTAAAAAAAAATTGTACCTAGAAGCCTCTTTCTGTTAAAGTAGCTTTTTGCAAACGCTCAATCTCAAGTATGGGTGTGTTGCCACCTTGAGTTAATTAAATACAGCAAAAGAATAAAGACAAGTGTATTTATTGCTATTAAGTCCACAACTCGGGGAATTATTCTATAAGCAAACAGTCAAAGGGTTTTAACCATGATCTCTGAGATAATTGTTATCAAAATCGTTTTTAACCATTTTGGCATTATTTTATAGGAAAATAAATTATTAGATTTTTTAGAAGGTGTTATCTACTGTTTACTAACACATTCCAATGAGAGTAGGAAGGTCTTGTTTTTATTTTATAGGACCTTAAAGAAATAAAGTCAACCCGCCCAGGTCAGAATCCACCGGCGCCGTTGCATTTGAGGTGGCTAATCGATGCCTCACTCCTCACCTACAGCGGCCTCCCATTTTCCTACTATTGCTGTGTACCCAATATGCTTGATATACTACAGAAACGAAAACTCCTGAAACAAAACAAAAGGGGAAACGACAATTCTTTTGAGTGCATTTACAAACATAATACTATCAACATAATGGCTGTTTCACAAAAGATACCGAACAATGAAGATACCTTGATTTACCTATAATTTATTTCACAATTTCTTTATCAAATTATATTTCTGAAAAAATATATTTACAACCATTAAGTTTGATGTATGATGACAAACGAGGACATGATAGCATGTTATTCGTTATTTATATGTTTCCCCCCCCCCCAAAAAAAAACACTAAATAAACTGTATGGTTTAAATTATAAATATAGAAAAACGTTTCTTATTAAGTTAGTTTAGAAATCATTTTGAAATCGTTCACCAAATGCACATTACCAATTTCGTTTTTATGAGTACTCTAGAAATATTTGTCACATAATTACATTCCGATGTTTTTTGACTAAACAAAACACTAAAATCATAAAATCATCTATACAGCTGTTAAACATTGCCATTCAAATACCAGAAAGAAAATTATTACTTCATAAAATGCAATAAATTTAATCTCCACCCAATGAAGCAGAAGCGATGGTTTAACTGGTGCACTGGTTTTTATTTAGTAGACAAGGTCGAATATTTGCAATAACAGTTTTTATATAGTTGGGCTATTTGGACCAGACACGTGTTGGAATGAACGGTTATTATTATGACCCTTTTTTTTAAATCGACATTAGCTATTACATGCTATTTCGTGTAGACGATAGAATATACATTTCAAAATACACATGTGATTATAATCATATATTATTTATTAACAAATAAATAATCATACCAGGAATTATTCACGCTTAGTTATCGGACAATTTAACTTGTCATTAAAATTAAAATAACGCCACACAAGAGAGTTATGGATTAGGTGGTCTGAGCCAGCACCACAAAATAAAATGAAGGATAATTTAAAAACGCTGATGTTTGTCAGAAACGAAGAAAATAAAATTCTACCTAATCAATAGAAGTTAAATTTATATGGATTTATTTATTAATTTTTCTTGTGGTTAGCTTTTTTATAGTATTTATGGTAAGATATCACCTTGAATCCAATCTTATAAAGATATGTAACATTATGAAATAGGTAGCCATTTGAAAACATTTCCTCAGAGGAAATGTTTTTAAAAATAGTTCGAATTTTCTTTTAGAATGTAATTAGTTTAAAATTAAATAATTACGTCAGTATCATTGTTACACCATTTTTAAACGGTATTAATTTTAGCCTTAAGGTCCTTTATAAAAATGAAAAAAATTGATAATTTGTTATTATAATTTGAGTATAATGTTATTATATGAGAAACTGTTGATAATAACGGTTATTTAATAAAAACGTTGCTCTTTCTCACATTATTAATTCTTTAATAATGTTATAGAAATAACTTTCCCATAATTATTAAAAAGCCTTGAAAAAAATTATTTTGAAAATTAAATTGAGAGCCTGACGGAATTGCAAAATAACCTAATAGAAAATTGCAGCCCAAATTTTGGACGGCTTAGTTAACAATCAAAATATTCGGTCAGGGACTCGTATAATTTGACACTGTCTTTTCTCAACTCTGGCACTAATTTGGAGGAAAAGGGTACCTTCTTCTTGCTGCTCAAACTTTTATACTTTACTAAACTTACAAGTTTTTATTTTATTTTTACAATGAGGAACCATTATGTTTTTATTTATTAAGTTTTATAAAATTTATATGTATATTTTGCTTCCTCTCTAGCGAAAGCTTTTTATTCTTGCAGAAAAAAAAAATTAAATATGTGTTCTCAGAATCGATAATTTACTCAGTTTTTCTCACAAGCATTAGACATCAAGGGACAAATTTCTGTTCCATAATTTTCTATAATCAAATTTGTGCTTGGGCATAACTATTAAATCGTTAATTCGATTTTTATATTTTAGAGTTGTGCGGATTGGGACCTATATGTTGCAGTACCAAACTGGTGCATGTCATTTTAGCTTACACAGGCGCAAAAATATTTTCCTTCAAACACTTATATTGCAAATAGGGTTCATCCAATTTGATTCGAAGGTGGAGGAAAGTTGGGCATGGTTTACACAAATCATACAGGGTCTGATAAAAATCAAAATTCCCAACAATTTTTGACTACCGAAAGTACGATTGAAAAAATGGTGAAATAATTTTAAAAAAAGAAAAGAGAAATATGGACTAAAATGTGTAATAATTTACAAAAATATGAACAGTGATATATTTAAAAATATGTAAAATCAAAGTGGTTTGAAATTGAAAAAAATATCAAGAAATGTTCAGAGAAAGTACAAACATGTACATAGAATTTATAGAAAAAAATATGTGACAACATAAAAATCTTATCTCAAACCATAATCTTTTTGTGTTTTTCAATAAAAATTGAAATTTTAAAAATTATAATAAAAATAATATGATAAAAATAATCGCTCTACCTAAGGAGTGAATCGTTAGGAATCGGTCCAGATAGAAGCATAAAAATTCCCATCTCTGCTTAAGTGAAGGCAATTTTTTTTTCTCTTGTGAATAGGGAACCTACAAAGTTGTAGGTGTTTAACAAGGTACAGTCTTAGGGCAGTTTTTATCTTCTATAAACTGAAAATTAAAAAAAAATAGGCGGTATAACTTGTGTTGATAATAACAGACTATCGCCTGTATCGTTTTATTTTTTCGGCCAATTACCCCGAGGGTATAATGACGGCCATATTGGCAAAGACAGAGCGAGAATGGACCAATGAGAGAATGATGTGATAAGAGGAAGACAGCACGTGTAGGGCGATGCCATTATGGCGGACACCCCCCAGCAGAGAGTGACCTTGCACAGAGCGGACCATCCACGTGCCACCCCTCGTAGCCACGCTCCTCGCTCTTATCACCTCTTATCTGGACAATTATTTGTGTCGCCCTTTCGCTGCCGAGCCTTTCATCATGGATTTCGAGGAAAAGGCTGTTTACTCATTATTATCACTGAATGTGCATATTGAGTTTTTTTTAAACAGTGTATTTTATTTATTTTTATAAATCATCTTTTTGTTTCCCTGTGATAGTATTGATATCTATCTATCCATATTTAAAAATAATTATTTCTATCTTCAATGAAATTAACTCTAATTATTTATTTGTTTTTCTTTCAATTAAATAAATATGAATTATATAATAAGGGATATTATTGCAGTCGTTAAAAATATCGGATCCTACCATACACCGGATATATAGGTTTTCAGATCGCCTCAGTCTAAATGACCAAGCCTCTATGGAGAGACAAAAAAATTACAAAAACTAAAATTATTTATTCAAAATAGATAAATTGTTGGGTGTTATAGAAATGTCTTTGCTGAAATCGGCTTACCGAATATAATTACTTTATATTATTATTAATTGGATGTAGGTCGTCTTCCAATCCAAACCTGATGATAGCTAGAAATTCTGGCCGAAACGTTGGCACAAGTAAATAAGTTTTTGTAACTTGTTTTATTCTCAGACCGCTTCCTCAGCCATCTTCTCAGATTTATTATAGAAAATGGTCCGATTTGACTGAACTCTTTATACAAATCTTAAATTAACTAGTCATTAATATAAGCTATTTTATTCTCATTAAAATATTCTGACATGGTGTTAATGCCAAATTTCCAAAATGACTTTCTAATTCTAATGGTTTTTTTAAAAAATCAATTCTTATTGCTAATAGTAAAAGGTAATGCATAAAAGAATTTTTTAGTTTCTGCTGAAGAAAAAAATGGAAAATATTTTCCCAGGTTGAAAACAAATTTCAGGATATAACAGTGATATAGAAATAGAATATACCATTGGTAAGGTAATTATTTTAGAAGTATTATTATACAACAAAAATAGTCCTAGAAGATAATAAAGAATGAGAATAAATATTAATAATATATATAAAGAAAACGCATTAAAATATTTTCTCGTTACACAGTTTTTATGTCAATCGTAAGTTTTTACGTTCACTTACGTATCTTATTAATAAATAAAAAAAAATTGATCATTTGTTATTCTAATTTTGAGAAAATGCTGATAATAACGGTAATTTAATTAAAAACTTGCTGTTTCCCACATTATTAATTCTTTAATAATGTTATAGAAATTACTTTCTTATAGTGATTGATGTGTATATAAATAGTCCTTGAAAAAATGCATTTTGAAAATTAAATTAAAAGTCTCACGGAATTGAAGTACGTATGAAAAGCTTAATCACAACTCTAAATAGGGTGCTAAGTGATAATCTGAGAGAGCCAGATATCTTAAATATAAACAACTCTCAAGGAAAGGATTCGGACGTGGGAACACCAATTATTGTCAAAAAAATATTTTACGTAATCATGGCAGTTTTATTATATTAGCATTTTCTGGTTTTGTTATGTATGAATTTAAATTTCAAATCTTTTTGTATTTTTCTGTTTAAAATTTAAAAAAAATTTTTTTGACGTATTAAACCAACAAAAAGACGCTTGTAAAGTAGACCAACAATTTTATTTTCAAGAACTAAGTCAAATGAGATTAGTTCCATGAAAATCAATAATTAGAAATTTTCAGAGGACATTTTTTTCCTGCCAATGTCCCACGTTAAAACAATTTTAAAAATAAATAGGAACAAAAAATGTTTTATTTCATGCACTAGTGAAATATCCGAAACGGAATTTTTATTGTTAGCAGTAAAAACATCCTAAAATATGCCGTAGTAAAATTTATTAAAATTTACAATAAAATGCGCAGCAGAAAATGTTAAAATATGCCATAAAAAAGATACAAATACGCAATTAGTATATAGGTTTTGAGAAAACATATTTAATAGAAGAATGAATTATAAAATATAATTCATTTTCAAATTTATTCTGAATGATGATCCTTTGGGGCCTGAAACAAAAGAAAAAACTTATTTTTTTTGGTTGTGATTGAAATAAAATTATTATTCACCTAATAAAACAAAGTTTTATTAAGGCGAAAACATTTTATCTTTAAAAAAAAAATGTATTTAGCACCGCAATAATGCAACAGAAAATCTTAAAATCGTTGTTACTTTACCACATATACTATTTTATTTTTATTCAATTATCTTTAAATTTATAGATAAATAATTATTTATTTAGAAAAGAAATAATATTCCTAAAAAATGTAACAAAATTAAATTTATCGAACTACCCTATAATAATAAATTTGGTAAACTTACATTAAACTACATGGTACCATATCTGTTCAATCGCTTACCAGAAGAACTAATAAATAAATCAATCACAAAAAATAAAAAGAAAAAAGAAATATTTAACTGGGTATTTTCTTACCGCTATGATTCCCAATAACAGATTTTGATTCAAAAAATTAACATATCTGCCTGTATTTTTTTCTTTACTCCACAAAATTTATTTTTTATATTACAATTTGTATTATCATTGTATGAGTGTGCTTAGTAATACATATTATTGGATCCTTATTTTTTTCATATTCTGTATCATCTTGTTTTAATCTCATTATTATATTAATTCACTAATTGTAAATTTGCAGCTTCATTATTCATTTCAAAATCTTTATATTATTATAATTTTTTTCTATAATTATCAATTTATTTTTTATTTCTTACTTTATTTTTATTTTAGTAGTTGTTAATTAAAATATTAATTGTATCCCTTTAGACCAATTCATATTGTACTTATCTACCTTAAAAAATGTATAGCCTCCACAAATAGTCTTTACTGTAGTATTTACATTTTACTTATGTCTATCATTTTTAGTAAGTAATTACTATAAATAATTAATGAGATTAGTAATCTTGTATTTATATTTTCTTAATTTAAAACGAAATCATTAATAAAGTGTATTTAAACGGAAATAAAAGTTATTGGTATGTTATTTATTTTTCATTATTCATTGTATTATTCATAATCCAATGAATAACCAGATACTTTATAGAGGCTAATATAGTTTTTCAAAACAAAATTCCGCCCACGGCTGAGATAACAAAAACCAAATTCGTATTAGATGCCAACTAGACCAAACAGCAAGTTAGGAGAAAAGTGATTTCCTCACTCATTCAGTTTCTCTTTTCATTTCTCGAAAATGCCGGTTATAATAATCATAATTATATTATATATGTTAGAACTGTTTAATAATTATTCTTTTTTTTCTGCTCATGCAACCAAAATGGTTCAATTTTTTTTTTGTAGTAATGATAATAATAATTAAAATATTTAAAATTCCTTTGAACTAAATATTTCGAATAATTATGCATCAGAAAACATAGGGAAAAGTGGCTTACTAAAAACGTGCCATTCAACAAAAATAAAGTATAAAATACGAGTATTATATTTTGTTTTCGATTTGGCATTCACTCTTCATTTAAAATTTATTTGAATAATAAAACTTTTTCAAAACGTATAATTATTACCCCACTCACCTTAATTACCCTTTTTTTTTTTTTTTTTTTTCAATTTTTGTTAGAAGAATAGCATTAAGAAAGCTAAGTGGTGGAGAGATACATCTGTTTTAAATTGCATGCTCATTACTCGAATGGCCAATTTTCTAAAGTAATCAAACTTCAAAAATGCTAGAAGAGTTGTAATTTAAAACTCAACCATAAAGATAAATTAATGTTGGGCTTTTTCTACGTGATATAACAATTATATACCAACACTTAAAGAAATTGAAGTAACTTCCTTAAACTATAAAAAATAATCTAGAAAGTTATTATATCTAAGCCGGGATGAACCTTTCTAATGTTCAATTGCTTAACAACCCACGACGTTATTATAGGAATTAATGTGAGATATTATTCCGTGACTATCACATTTAGTTACTACGTTAAAATTGTTCTGATATGACGTCGATTATACTCAGCAGTTTCACTGATATAGAGCGGGTGCTAAAGGTTAAATTGAGACAATACAGATTGCCGCTGGATTAGAAAGTGGGTACCGCAACAGTCTCACCCTTTCGTTGCGGTCACCGGGTAACGGGATTCATTGTGTTTTAGGTGATCAGGAGTAACAGTTCCACATCCAGTTCAAGTATCAAGGTGGGTACTTCCTGTTCCGATATACTTTATCTTAGGAAGACATAATTTTTTATTTTATTTTTAATGATAAATCCTAACCACCATGGTCAGCTCGAAAAAAAAACTGATATGAATTATGCTTTTAATCAATTATTTTATTTCTGTAATGTGGAAAAAATATATATAGCAACCAAACTAAAAAAATATAATATACTCTTATATTATTATGCAGTTTTTTGGGTGACTACACTAATTTATCCATTTTGAGGTGTTTTTTTCTTTAGTTTTGACTATGAACTCATAGTTTCACTGTCAAGTTTGTCCTGACTCATGAACAATTCAAATAAATAATAATGTAACGAACCTAACAATTAAATGATTCATGATACAAGATCAATTAATTCTATATCAATTACTAGTTCTGGTTCGGTCTGCGATCAGGGGTAGGTGCATTCCCTCAAGAACGGAGGACTATTAAAAAATCATTCATGAAGTTTAGATCGGATGTTATCGCATATTTTACTCCGTTATGTAACACATTTTAAACCTGTTATTTATCCGTTCGCGGTCAAAGGAACAGTATAATCAATCAAATTTAATATTGCATATGTATAGCTCTTTTGGAACAAAATTAAACGATTTTGAATTTAATAGCGTACAATTGAATGCTCGAACCGTTCCTATGCAATACAAATATAGACATGTAAGCCAATACTTATTTATTTCATTGTTTTTTCTTATTCAGTTTATAGTTCAGTATAGAAAATTATGTAATTATATAGAAAAATAATTAACCAAAACATTGGTTAAATTTTGAGTAAGACTTGATGTGACGCATTAAACGTGAATAAGAAATGAAACAAACAAGTAAACACATGTAAAAAATATTCTTAGAATAGTCAGGTCTTGAGTTACTATGAAAAACACTTTCTAGGAATAAACTACAAGAAATATTTTTAAGTACATTTACAATATGTATTTTAGATATGTAAAATACATAAGAAAATATATGTACTTTCTAGATTTTCATGTGTTTTATTTTTTGTTCTTCGTTCTTTCTTAATTTCAATATTGCGTTTTTTCTTATATAGCCTTTATTTTCTTATAATACTTAGACTATACATTTTCTTTCAACACGATTTCTGTGTCAATGTTGTTGGTTATTTTCTAATCATTCTGTGATTTCTTTTATTTGAAAATGAAAAATAGTTTATTATTCTGGGACTAGGTTCCTTTAGAACAATTACAAAGGTAATTTTAATTTTACAATAGCATATCTTGGCCAAAAACAATGTCACCGCTCTTAATTCAATTTTAATTTAATTTAATTTGCATCCTCTTCCATTCCTGACAATCCTCCGAGGCGCCTGAAAAAAAGATGGCCACGAGACCAGCTAATGTAAAATGTCATTAGAGTACTACCAATGGGTAGTTTCTCTACACGCCTGTAACACTCCAATTTAACTTAAATCAGATTTACTAAATCTATTATAATGTATAGTTGTAAATAGCAATAAATAAATATTTAAAAAAAAATTAATTTAATGTCTTATAATAAAATTTTATGTAAATAATTTTAGATACAGAGATAATAAAAAATAAATTAATAATTTTTTTATGTATATTTTCAGTTATTTTTATTTTATTTTATTCATTATTCATCATTATGATTGTTATCTTGTTTTTTATTCTTAGCCCTAATGAAGGTTTGAAATTCAGGCCGAAACGTTCGCACTAATAAATCAATTTTTACTTATTTGTGTTCTCGAACCCAACGAACCAAATGAACCCCCAGCCATCTTCTCATTTATATATATCAAAGTTCTACGATTAAATCATAATTAATATTATAAATTGAATTATAAAGTTAATTCTTGCAGAATGTGGGTGTTTATTTTATTTATTTTTTATTTTATTCATTTAAAAAATTTCATCCAATATGCTCCAAACAGCTGACATGTATCGATCAGTGCCAATATGATACATAAAAATGGCAAATTAAGTGAAATTTATCAATTACAATTTTGACTATTAGGGCGTTGTGAAGGCTACAATTTATAAGTTAGATCAGTACAATATAAATTGATCTGAATTGAGATAACTAATAATTTAATCAACTACTAAAATAAAAAAAATATATTATTTAAAAAATTAAATTAAATGAAAAATAATAATAATAAAAATAACACAGAGGGCTTTGAAGTGAATAAAGCTGCAAATTTACAAATATTGAATTAATATAATAATGAGAAAAAAGCAAGATGATACAAAATATGATAATAATATGGATCCAATAATATCTATATAAATAATTTCTATTGCTAAGCATAAATACATTGCTAATTCTAATCGTAATATAATAAATAATTATGTGGAGATAAGAAAAATAAAGGCAGATTCGGTATGGTGAATCAAAATCAGTTATTGGGAATCATAGAAGTAAGAAAGTACCTAGTTAAATATTTCTTTGTGGATGATTTATTTATTAGTTCTTCTGGTAAGCGATTGAACAAATATGGTACGATATAGTTTAATGTAAGTTTACCAAATTTATATGTTATAGGGATAATTTTTTATTTATTGTTATAGGTTTTGTATATATATATTGATTTTTTTGACTGCATGTTTTTAGTTTTTTTAATGGAAGTAAATCCGGTCACTAATTATAGAAAATACTCCGATGTTAATTTTTAATAAACCTTAAGGTGTGTATAACTTAGTCTGTGCCACGTATCCGTTCGTATTTTGTGGCAGTTTTATTGTGGGTGAATGATATCCTTCTGTAATAAAAACAATAGCTACTTCTTATGCTTGGGCATAAGTTCGAATCCAGCTGTAATAAAAATTTTATTATATATTATAGATTAAAAATATATATTAAATTAGATATGCCCCACCGGCATTAGTGAAAAGGAGTTTGTTGCCATTCTAGGAATTGTTCTAGCACTTCAAAGCACTTTTGCTGAAGTCCCCCAGCTCCTCTCGTTAAGTTGGCTTCTATCATGCCGATACTTACCTATCAGTAGCCGTTTTCTGATCGATAAGCTCATTAATCGACTGCGCTAGATATGGGTGCCCCAATAAAGAGGATAGACAATGCGGCGGTGGTGGGGAGCACGTGGCTAATATTTCCATTGACCTCGCTGTTTCCACGTGTCACCGGCTTCAAGGCCAACCCACCTCGGGCTTTGACTCCATTCCTTCCGTCCTCTTTTCGGGGCCCAAAATAGCAATCCTTGGTGAAATGAAAAGGCTCTTATCGAAGAAGGATTTTATTCAGCTCTTTGTTGGGGGAAAAAAATTAAACACTCTCTTTTGAGAGATTTCGAACAAATATTGAATGCTTCTGACCGAATCAATCAGTTTGAAGCATTGATCTATTTGCAGAAAAAAACCTGATAAGCACATCAATGCTTTGCTTTGATACTGGGACATCTTAAAAAAAGTTTTTTTATTATTTATTTGATACATTCCATAGATTTCTTACTTTATAAAAGCTCTATCATGAATTTATAAAAACAAAAATTATTTCATTTGGGACAATCTATAGGAGGACACCAATGGAGAAAGTATTCTCACGCCTACGATACTATCTTAGGAATATGTTCAGTTCAAAGTAAAATCTATACTTTTTTTTTTTTCAAGTTGTGCTTCACCTTCAAAGCAAAACAGCGATATATTCTAATATTTATTTCATTTTTTTCCTTATTAACTTTATAGTTTAGATTAGAAAAAATGTTGTGTGAGGCCAAATATTGATTGAATTGTGTCTTAAAAGTGTAGAATTGTACTTCAAGTTTCGAATTAAGAAATTTTTTTAATCAATGGTCTTGACTAACTATGAAAAAATCCCTGTAGAATAAGCTTCATTGTTTCTGTTTCTAATTAGTTTTATTTTATTACCGTTCAAACAGGTAATAATAAAACCACGATGCGGATCCTTATGGAAAAATTTGTGCATAAAGAGGGAAAGATATTTTTAACTTAAATGCGGGAAGTGTTCTGTAGTTTTACCTCACCTTCTTTAAGTTAACTCCTTAGTTCAATTATTTTAACATGTTTTTGCCTAATAAACTTTAAAGTAATCGGGTTATATATATATATATATATAACTGAATCGTGTTCTATTCATTTATTTATTATTTGAAAATAAATGACTCAGTCCAGGTTGATTCATTCTATTTAATCTAATTCCATTTAAGGTAAGGAAAATAGTCAGCAAATAAAACCAGTGGAAAACAAGGATAAACTTCCAAAAGGATAAAATAGGCAGCAAATAAAACCAGTGGAAAACAAGGATAAACTTTTTTTTTTATAATGGACATAGCAGATTTCCTCAATATCTGTTTTAAAATGGCTTTTTTTTATTTTATTTTTTTTTAGTTTAAACTTTTTAAATCAGATTCCATTATCCTGACATTCAGAGTGATTTTCCTAGTCTTTAATGACACTTTGAATCCTTTTTTTCGAAATGGAACACAGGGCAATTCATCTCTGAATGAGTGCAACCTTTATAAATTATACAACAAATTGAGACAGATTTTCTAGATTTATAAATGACCCTTGAATAATCAGATTTGATTAAATCTAGATTCGTGAATGAAATATCGCAGTAGAAGAATATGCTATTCTCCCTTCTTGATTTATTGAGGAGGAATGCATGAATATGTATTGTGTCCAGTATATATATTCTGGACCCTAAAGATGGTCTGGCCGTCATTTCTTTTTTCTACTAGCTTTCTTATTATTTTGAAAAATTGACGTCTTATTACATTCTATATTTTAAGGGTAGGTTGGGAAAAAGCGTTATCTCATATTATCCTAAATATAACACCAATTACACTATATATAATTCAACGGAAATTTTGAGCAGTTGAAGCTCATTTTTGTCCAGTGTATTTTCACCATCCTATCTGCTACCCAAAAAATCTATTAGGAACCGTTACTCATTTCTGAAAAAAAAAAAACAACTAGTTATCTCATTTTTCCTCTGTATTTATTTGATATGTTTTTAAAATTATGAAATTAAAATTCATTACTGGCATGCAAAAATTTTGCTTTGTTGGTAACCTTTGAAATCTGTTTTAAATCCCTTATTCTAAATGAGATGTTTTTAGGTCTACATGTATTTTTAAGTCTCGTTTGTACATTTTTCCCCCTTGAAATTTACAGCTGTATTTAAGCTCATAATACTCCAAGTAAAAGTGATAATCTATAATAATATGATAGAGTTATGAAGAAACAATTCATTCGTAGCACTTCAATATCATTTCGACATTAGAAGATCTTAAAGCAACCTCCTTTTCTGGAGTCCCGGAGGATTATCAATAATATAAAAGGAAACCTGGTCGAAAACTAGTACGTTTGGGTGGATAGGTAATTATAGTACAATTAAAAAAAAAATTAAATAAACTAGCAAATGACGGAGAATTGTTTTGAAATCCAAAATGCAGGTCCCATAAATAAAAATAAAAACGGGAAATAAAAAAAAAATTTAATGACTAGTTTACAATTTTTTTTTTCAAAGCCTCTATTTGAAATAAAGTTTTGTGTTTAACAGTGTCTGTGTAGGGGGTTTTAGTTTTTATCTGAAACGTTGTTACATTTTAAAACATGAATTGAATGAGTATTCACTATATTTGAGTTAATCTGTGTGAGATTTGGTGGTATTGGATTACAAATGAAATTATTTTTTTAAAATATAGAAATACATATTCTTAATATTTAGGAGAGTTGATTATTCATAAATTGCCTATTGGAAGTACAACGACAATTTATGAAAGTAAAACATAATGTAGTATGTAATAAACAATAGAAGGTTACGATACCAACTTTCAAAAATGTGGAATATCAAGCCGAATTAATTTATAATACAATAATCTAGATTGTGGAAACAGTAACTCCTTGTAACCTTAATAGCTTGTTTTGGGTTCATTTAATGGATTATAACTAGCCATAAATTGATAGGATGGCGACGCACACGGCCGTAACATTCTTTTTGGTTTTATGATTCTTGTTGTTGTTGTTGTTTGTTGCTTAAAGGCGTAAAACCCTCTGGTCATCAACGGCTATGGAATGATAAAAGTAAAAAAAATAAATAAATAAAAAATAGAAAAATAAAAAAAATAAAATAAAAAATAAAAGGAGTTGTAATTTATAAAGAAGGCGATGTGCTTATGATTCTTGATTCTCCAACATTGTGGAGATAAACCGTTTTATTTTGTTCCAGATTGGAGGGGAGGGAGAACTTTTTAGTCTTTCATATTTTCAGGCATTTCTCTACTTAAAAATAGAATTATATATAGGGTTCTCTGGTCGAACAAATTTTTGTTCAAATTTTGGTTGTTTCGTTTTGGGCGTCTGTTAGAGTAGGACTCTAGCTTCAACAAAAGACTCAGTACTCCATTTGCTCAAAAATTCTAGAACGGTGGGTTATATCTAGTATTTTAATTTTATTTATTGTATTTCATTTAATATTTTAAGATTTAAAATGTTTACTTTTGCGGAAGTAAAGACGAAACTGCCGTAATTCATGTTATTAATTATTAATGCCTAATAAACGCGGAGCATTGAGTGGTTTTCCTATCTCATCCCCATCTGGGCCCTTTTTCATAATAAAGAATAATATTATTCCATTAACTACTAAGAAGAAGAAGAATTAATATTTTTTGCTTCATGATAGAGAGGGCCATTAGTGATATTACAGAAGTTAAAAAGGGTAAGTCAGAAACTGCTCCAAGTAAAAACTACAAATTAGATAACTAAGTAAAAAATATTTTGTAAACTACTAATAGTATTATTTTGTGCTTTATCATGGTACATGGCCCGGATGTTCCCTAATTTCATAAGTATCTTCATTCTATTTGTGATCTTAGAAGCTGTTCCATATGAATAACCAACTTATTACTCTACCCAATTCAAGAACTAAAAACCGTATAAAAGAAATAGAAGGTATTTAGAACGTCTTGTAGTGAAAAAAGGGTTTCCATGGCGGCAAAATTATAAATAGCTTGTCTAGTCTGTTGAAAGCTTAAATCCCGTTCTTTCATTGAAAATGAATTTATTTACTGTCTTCTGAAGATTGGTTTTAATGTATGTTCAGAAGCAAATTATAGTGTCCATGCAAATAAATTACTTGTGGCGTTAGGTGTCAGTGTGATTTTATCGGTTGTCGCATACAGTTAGTAATTATTTATCGAGTATTGCAATTGAAAACAAGGTCTTGCTCAATGTTCAATAATAGAGCCTTGAGGTTCTGTAATACCGATAGACTTTTTTCAAGAAATTATTCTTCCAACCATTACTATAATGTTTGCAAATAGACATCATTAATAACGCATAGATATATTTCTTATCCAGCCTCTTTGTCTATTGTTGAATGTTCACTCTGTAAGAAATGTGAACCATAATCCTCCCTGATAAAAATCAATTAAAAGATAATGAGTTTTAAAATTCCAAATTTGTTTATTTTATGAGAGCCGATGTGAACCATGACTAAAGAGCTTTTATTTCACAACGGAACGAACCTGAATGAGGAAAAGATGAATCAGAAAAATACCTAGTAAATATTGATCATTTCGTTTTGATAAGATATACGCGATCTAAGGACACGTGTACATCCAACTACAAGTACAGCTAACGAAATGGAGTGTCATTTATTCATCAAGTTATTGCTATGTAATTGTTGGAATTAACAATTTAGGGAATATATTCAATTTTCAAAAGGATAGGTTTTTTTTTTTTTTTTTTTTAAAGTTTATTCAGTTTAACCACGCTGGTAAAGTAACATCTGAAATAAGGTAAAAGTCAAAGCAGATCTTTTTTGGCGAAATGAATAAATCCCATAAAATCACCTTTACCCTTCATCGTAAACTAACCATCTACTCTACAGTCTCCTTTAATAAGTAGTACAAGAGCCGGGAAGAAAAAAAGGCAGTTAATTTTTGATTACTCTATTGAAAACTATGTATAATTACTAATCAAAATTGATGAGTCTACCAAGTATAGGTAGGGGGAATAAAAAATGGCGGCTGTTTCAAAACCGTAAAAAACATTAATTTTTCATTCGGAGCTCTATATCTTAAAAACTACCAACAACACTAGAAAATCTAAGAGAACATTATTTAAAAAAAAGTAAATTTGTTGAAATATTAGCCCTAAAAGAGCTATTTACGTCCAATAGTTCTCGAGATATAGCTTTTTAAAAAGCAAAATTTCTTAAAAATC
>NW_027108761.1:561859-564734 GCF_000696795.3 Halyomorpha halys | reverse complement strand
TTATAATGTTACAAGAATATATAACGGCTGAAATAATTACATAGTATTTAGCAATAATTTATGAGGACCAGTGGTGTAGCATATAAAAGTGCAAGAGGAGTGCCTGGGTTTGCCAACAAATATCAGGCAAAGTTTTAAAACAACATTAAAGTTTAATAGGTGCTTAAATAAAAAATATTATAAATTTACTAAATGGAACTTTTGGCTGAAATTTATATTTTTGGTGTGCTGAAACCGAAACTGAAAATCGTTTTCTTCCAATCGAATTTTTTCCAGATTCATAATATGTAATACCAGTTTTATACCACAAAAATCAAGAAAAACTATTATAGCACTTTGGGCACTCAATCGATCAACTTCAAGAAACCTTTTAAAATTTTATTTGATAATTTCACGTGTATAAAAGAGTTTTTTGAATTTTCGTAGCTAGAAACATTTATTACTCGGATATCCTTCCACCGAATTCGAATGTCTGGGACATTTGGAAAAAGAGTTTTCCATATTTTTGATGACAGGAATAAGTTTTAGATTTTCCTGATTTTTAGACAATGAATATTCACTTAAAACCAATTTAATCATTAACAATGCGTTGTTTTAAATCTCAAAATCAAATGGACATAGTAGGGTCCTATTTTTTGCATTTGATATTTATTTTTGCAAGTCCTTTTGAAAGTATAAAAATTTTAAGTTGATCGGTTGAGTACACTAGGTGTTATAAAATATATTTTAGTGCTACAAAACAGTTTTTGAGTGTTTTTTTTTACCTACAATTAGTATTTCTTTTTCGAAAATATCTATCTACGGCAATGGTTAGACGTCACCATTTGAGCAGCACCTCACCTATTGTATGAGATTTTCAATTTTTTAGTTATAATATCGAAAATCCGCTAATTATATATAAATATATTATTTATACTATATGAGGTAAAGATATATTGAAATCACTGTTTACATTAATAGAACATAAATGCGTCCCTATGGAAGGGGATTAATAGGGAAAGTTCGTTCTTCCTAATAATTTAGAGTAAATATAACTTCATAATAATAATTTAAAAACCTTTTCAGGTTTTCAAATTGTTCAACTAGGGACCTTCCTTCGTAACCCCCTTGTACCAATTTTTTAAATTTTAAATTAAAAAAATAATATAGCAATAACACACTACTACTATAACACAATGCTAATTATCACAGATTTATTATGTATCTATATAACTATATTAATTATGTATCTATATAATTATATTTATTATGTATCTATATAGCTATTTTTCACAGTTTTGTGTTGTTTCAGCCTATATATTTTTCCATTTTCAAACATTTAAAAAAAATGTTATATATATACGAAGATAAAATTGTGGAAATTGTTCGTTATTATTTTATAATTTTTTATTAAAAAAGGTTGCTTAATAAGGTTTTTAATAATATTAGGATAAATAAATAATAATATAATTTAATTAGAAGGCTTTATGTTTATGATAAAAAAGGATCCTACTAATAAAGTTAAGATATTTGTAAATAATAAAGATGTTTGTAATTAAAATATTTCATAATATAGTTGGGAAAATAGAATTATTTTAACATAGTTGGGAAAATTGAATTATTTTAACATAGTTGGGAAAATTAAAATATGTTAATATAGTTGAGAAACCATTGTTGAATAATTTTAGATCTTGCCACACCACATCTAATACTGGTAGTAATGTCACTGTTGGGGAATTATCTACAATAGATAAATTATCTGAGGATGAAAAAACATTATTATTCCATCAGAAGCATAGAGGAGAATAAATACCAGTGGTATACATGGTATATATGATATACCAAAAGATACCAAATTGTCTAGTGTTGGCGAATCTGCATCCCCACCCTCCAGCCGCGGGCTTACCTCAATATCTCAGTACCAACCGTGCGGTCTATGGAACAGGTGGGCATTACCATACCTCTCCCAATAATTGATTCAATTTCTAATTAATTAACTATACTTGTTAATTGGAATGTTAATTAATTCAAATTTAACATTAGTGCTTTTAAATTTATCTTAATGTATTTTTTTATTTTGTGACCGCTTGTCAGAAAATAATTTGAAAGTTCAAGCGTTTTTTGAACTCGTAGTATTCGTGTAAAAAAATTCAAAGAAAAATTTATAGTTGGTAAGTAAAGAATAATAATTTTAAAAAATAATTAACTTAAATTCAATGTACAATTTGATGAGCATTAATTAATTTAATAAATTACTTTATCTCTTAAAATACGATAGACTTTTTATGAAGTTGTCACAAGTGTAAAAATTATTATTTTATACATGGGTGTGAGCGTTTATGTATCTATTAGTTACAAAGAACTTCAGTAAATAACAAATTTTTAATTGGATAATAATTAATGTATCACTTCTGACAAAACCTAATGCTTTTTAATTTTTTTTTTTTAATTTTATAGGCATTGCTCACACCTGTCATAAAAATAATAATGGTTAGAAAATTTGATCATCTTCACTGTTCTAAGTTTTTTTTTATAAATAGTAAAGATTTAAGATCTTAAAAAAACTTCTATTATATAATAAAAAAAAGTTACAATAATTTACATTTATAATAGATGGATTAAGTATGTGTATGTAAACCCTTTCATGTTGGCGTCATACCGTTATTGCGATTATGCAATATACCTAATGGTACTTATTGCAATTCACCAAAACAGTATTATTATGTTTTTAAATAATTATAATCTATTTCTAAATCCATATTTTTTTTCATAATTAAAAGTAGTTTCACTAGTCCTACCTTATAAGTATTTTAAACTTCAAGTTTAAAATACTTAGTTATTACGTTTAAACCATATATAATAAGCTTACTTTTTAAATAATATATTTTTATAATTA
>NW_027108761.1:539542-561799 GCF_000696795.3 Halyomorpha halys | reverse complement strand
ATAGAAAGAAGAAAATTAAAATAAATAAATAAAGAATTATTTATTCTTCTGTAATCAATTAAGATTTAACTATATATTTCTTATGAAATATTGATTCTGTATCACGTAGCAACTTGTTATATTTGGCTACAAAATCTAAATTGTGATATTTTCCATGACTGAATTTTTATAATTTTGTATACTATTTGTTGGCAGGTATAATTAATAGTAAATACAACTTTATATTAATTAGTCTCTAATAATAATCGAGGTTCATCATTTTCATCTCCCATGTACAGAAAATAATTATGATCCTTTTCAAAAAGACATTTTCTTGAAAATTGCTTCTTGTCATGGCACACCTTCTGAAAAGGAATCTCTGCTACTTAATGCTTCACAAAAATAATGATCGAATTAATTTACGATTCTTGAGAAAAAGGTTACTGTTCATTTCCTTGACTCCACCATAAATCGCTTGGCGAGGATCTGAGACAATTGCCATACCATAACAGAACATTTTGAAAAAATTACTTTTTTGTTAACGTTTTACAAGTGTCTAGCGTACGTCACGCCTTCACGATTCCAATGTACTGAATTCGGATACTAAGTTCGTAAATTCCATTTTACTTATTTTTAAATAGAAGAATTAATAATATTGGTTTATAAAAAAGAAAAAAAAACTAGAGATTTATTTATTTTATTTTTATTTATATATTTTATTATTTATTTTATTTTTTATTTTTTTATTTTATTTTTTATTAAGTTTTGTTTTCCTCAATTCGCCTCTTTGTAATTCACATAACTTTTTCTTAGTTGTTAGACTATGTTAACTAAAGTTTAACAAAAAAAAATGGCCGGTTTATAGCTTATTTATTTGTTTTAATACATATTTTTCTAACCACCTTTCCCCCAGTCAGCTTATCTAATACTATCGTATAATACTATTTTCTTTTTTTCTCAAAACATCTAGTATTTCTTATTTCCACTGGTCGATTATTAGTACTTCTGAACACAAAACAAAAATTAGTGTCTAATATAGATTAATCAAATGAAGAATTTACTACATTAAATTATTTCTAAAAAAAAGGCTGGAAGTTGTAAACAAAATGTTTTAGATGAATTCCCTTATTCAGTCAAAAATATAACATCAATTTTCTTTCTAAAAAAATCCCATATATATAAAACTCTTAACAAAATTTATATTTTATGATGCTACTAATTTATATTTAAAAATACTACTAGTCAAACCAGTTACTAAACAAGTTATCCCCAAAGTTCTTATATCTATTTTCTGAATACAATTTAAAATTTTGTTGAATCAAGAAATATTCGTTCTCCCAATACGGTTTATTTTATTTTTTCATACCGAAATGACACCATTAAATAAAGCAAAATCAAACTATGGATGGGAACCTAATCAAACTTGAAGGTAAAAGGTTTAGTTGAGTAAGGAAGTGCGTGCCAAACAGATTAACTTCCCGTGTTCGTCAAGTTTGAAATATATTTTCGTTATTTAAATTTCAATTTCAATGTCCATGCTTTACGCATTCAAATACAATTTATTTTAAAATTTTGAATAAAGTGTATGAGTAATGAGTACAAAGTGAAATCAAATATCACCCAGCTCAACATTATTTATTTATTTCATCATATTAAAAACTTGGAAGAGTTGAAGACAAAGAACTATCATTTTATTATTTTGAAAATAGAAACTATTTTCTTTAATGAAAAATTCATAAATAGAAAAAGAATTAATTTTTTCTTGTTGAAAAGATACTCGTAGTTTAGATACGTTTTATTACCAACTTCTTTCATTATTTTATTTTTAATAATTTTCATTTTGTACATAAATTTACTGACTACATATTTATATCTATTCTATTAATTATTTTATATAAAATAAAAATAAAATCCTGAATAATTATTCATTATTCTTTCCTCTTACTTAATTTTCATATTACTCTTCTACAGTCTTTTTCTTCGTATAACACTTGAACTACATGTCTGTTAACACTAATTAGTTGTTTTTTTTTCTTGTTTTTTTTGTCTGTAGCCCTGATGAAGGCTAGAAATTCTGGCCGAAACGGCATTGATAAATAAGTTATACTTATTTTTGTTCTTCACTGACCAAAAATAACCAAACCATCTTCTCCTAATATAATTTTTTATTATTGCAAATACTTGTATTCAAACTGTTTTGGGTATGGATTATCTGTATTCATCGTTAAGGTTTTTTTTTAGTAAAAATTTCTTTGTTTGTACTAAACTTAAAATGTTTTGAATATGAGTACTTCGTACTCAAACATGTCGAGTACATTTACATTTAGCTAAGCCTTTTTAGATATAAGAGGTATTATATTTTGTTTCAAGGACATTTCTTTTATTTTAATACTATTCCTGTTGCAGCAGGTAGGTGAAGTTAAAGAGAGGGGATATAACATATTGCGGACACTACAAACAGCAGATGCTGATATGTAAATGTTTTGTTGACTGTATCCGGGGAATATCTCTGCACGTGTGGTCTGCTTATTTTAATCTGCTTTCCGTTAAGGTCGAACTGCCTGGCAGCTGGTGCAATTTCAGACAGTTCTAGCTTGGATCAAAACTCAAATTACATGCTATGTATTTTGAGACTAAGTCAGCGTGTTACTGCCATACTTCCCTAACGATGTATTGTTTTATCCCGAACAATGTATTGACACATTTGGCAAGGCAAATGATCACTGCTTTCTAAATATAAATCTTTGTTGCAGCAGCATTCGATTGCAAAACCTAATTTAGAGATGTTGCAAAAGCTTATAGAATCTTTGGTAATTTTTGAATGTGTAATCGAATGGATTGGATTGGAAATCATGAGAACACTCAAAGATAATACATAACAGAAATAGCACCTCTCACATCAATAGTCTAAAAAAGACCAAGAAAATTTTAAAACATTTCAAAAAATCTGTTGTGAGTGAAACCTCGTATCTTCAAAACGGCGGAGAGGATACAATTTTAAAACGCAGTTATTATTCATTTTTTTATGAATCCAATTAGGCACATTAAAATACATTTTTTTTAATTTACTTGCTCGACTTTTCTTCTCTGTTAGTGATAGGACAAGTTAGTTATAGGAAAGTTGTTTATTCATTTCTACTAAAAATACGAGATCTCAACAATCGAAAGTACGTAGTTTCATAATACTACATAAGATCGAATCATAAATCTAATTTTATGGTTGTAACAAATTATGACTTTTTAACCATAGGCATAATGTAATATATTAAAAAATACAATGGATATTGCTTATAACGGCCTACGAGGGGTCAGGCATATTCCGTCATTATAAGTGATAGTTAATAACTATAATTATAAATTCTGTCATGTTTTAGATGTAATTGAAGGAAAAGATGGTCCGGACGGTGGTTAAATAAGAGTGCTCGAAAAATAATTAGAGAAAAACTATTTATTTAAAATCTACGTTTCAACCCTCGTTGCAGAGTGAAATAAAACATGACACAAACGTAGTGAAGTTTGGTAGGACAGTAAGATTGCGTATGGAAATTTATTTATTTATTATTAAAGAGGATATACAAATACAGCAATGAAAATGTACCTCTGGAATAATAATTAGTGAAAGTAACAAGAAATGTTATAAAATTAAATGACGAAAAGAATAATTGTATAAGTATGATGTCAAGGCATTAGTGTATGGTCAAATGAATCATAGGTATGATTATTTAAAATTAATGGATTAAATGTAATATGTTATTTTTAACTTATAACTACGTGTCATTCTTTATTAATAAACAAAGTAAATCATTTTAGACAATTATATTTTGAAATTATTAACTTCACTGGAAGTTGAATTGTTGCTTTAAAATTTTCTAGCTAACTTTAGTGTATGCCTCAGAACTCTAATTTACATTACCATGACGTCAGTTTAAAACCATTTTAAATAGGATCACAATATAACGGGCAAATATAACCACAGAAAATTAAAAATAATTGTGAAATAGCCGAATATAATCTCGCACAAGTCTCCAACCAGAAGACTGAAGTGGCTTAAAAATAATTCTCGACTTATTACAGACTCTAAATTCGGACCTGAAACCATTAATGAGAATTCTTAGGATTGGCTTACACTTATTGCTGTGTTTCTATTTCAGTTTTTATTTTAGTAAAACTGGTAAATATCAAATTCAGTGTTTATTAGAATTATTTTACATTAATTATAATCAGTAATAAAATAAGATTTAGGATTCTAATTAGGAATGAAGTACATTCTAATTAAGTACTGAAGGCAAAATAAAATAAGTAAATAGGGACACAAAACAAATGAAAGTTATTTTAAAATTAACAAAGTTGTAAAATTTCAAGTTTTATGCTGTAAACACCATTATCGGTTATGTGTTCATATACGGTATTAAATATCATCTATAAATAATTACAAAGTTAAAATACGCCCCATCACATAATGAAAAATCAATTCATTCCCTAGTTTATAAAAATGAAAAGCAAATTTCAAATTGTGATTTTTATTAAAAATAATAGTTTTTCAGTACCCTTTTTGTATCAATTCGTTATTTGGATAGTATCAGAACTAATTACTATAGTTCAACTACTGTTGAAGTCATCAAAAGTCGAAAATTATGATTTTATTGTTATTTTAAGATGATATAGTTGTATCATTTACAACATTTAGTATACAAGCTCCATGTACTACACTATAATAAGTAATCGTTCCCCCAATATAGGGAGAATCTGGAATGAAAACCACAATATCAACTATGCAGACCAGGGGTTGCATATCATCCTACAACCCCCTTTGGATCAAATGAACTGGAATTAGATATTTAGGGCTGTTCTCTAGGGAGGACAATATCATACAAGTGGAAGTTAATTTCAGTCGAAATTTCGTCATGTCTAGATGTTTTTTTAAGGTTTTGCATACCACTAAGGTCTCTTTAAATTGAATTGGAGCGTTGAATATGAAGTGACTTTTCTCAAACTTTTTGTGGTTATTTTTGGCGGTATTTTAGAGTAGGATAGCTCAGTGACTAAGGTATTCTATTGGTATCTCCCGGGCATGGGTTGGAAGCCGGCTATAACAGATATCTATTTATTTTGTTTCTGTTGCCGTGAGTCAAACGTCTGGGTTCGGATAGGAAATATGGTGCATGATCTGAAACAAGTCGCTTCCTTGCACAACCGTTGTTCAAGAAACACACCTCATACAAGGTTCTGCGGCACATTTTTTTTTTTTGGCAATTTTTAAAGTCTTGTGCACATTTATAGCCGCTCAAACTTGACCTAGATTATTTAAAATTTGTATATATTACGATATATCCACCTCCGGCTCTAAAAGGGTTTAATGTATGATTTCTTTTTCTTGCGACTTTTCGTTTTTGAGTGAGGATGTTCACACACACAGAGACCATTTAGCAAAACTTTGTCATTTAAGATTCCGAGACTTTATTTCCGTATGTATTTAAGTATATTTCCGTTGAAATTCGAATTCGAAATAATAGTAAAAATAAAGGTTTATTACTCTTTTTTTTTTAATATATAATTATTTTCAATAGTTTAATTCATCTTAGGTGCACCAATGAGCCGTATCTGAAAATTTCCGAGATCATTTTTTGAACTTGTCAATGCTAACATAATATAAGATAAGGTAATAGCTGACTTCTTATTTTGATATAAGTCAATTGATCATTTTATACTTTTAATTTGGTTTTATGTGATTGATTAATATAATCCTTTTTAAAAATTATTTCCGTATCTCACTATGCATACATACTGTCTCAATTAAATTCTACATAATACAGGAGAGTGAATTGCATACATGTAAAATTCCAGTTATTTTTAAAAATTTAAATATTAGATAAATATTTATTTAAATGTTTAAAAAATTGTTACTTTCTTCTTTTTTGGCCTAAACTGTTTTGGGCTATTCTGTTTATATTCAAGGATATTCTAGGCGGTGGGCTTGTTTATCTAGGTTTCTAAAAAAAAAATAAATAATAGGTAAAAAAATAAAGGTGTATTCGGTGAAACGTATACCCGAAGGCCAGAATGTGTCCGTGAAGACCGCCACGTGTCAGTAACTTGCACAAGGGGCCACTTCCTTGCCAATGGCTCTATACTATTTATACACCATTTTATCAATTATTTATTCAGTTTTTATCCTCTGATATGTTCACCATTAAAGCACTCTAAAATGAATAGTTTTCTTGCAATAATACATTGGAAAAAAAAAATATGTATGATAGTTATTTATCTTATTTTTTAATTAGATTTGAATAGTTTTTTTTCACTATATTTATACTTACTTTCTTTTTAAAAAGCCGCGTGTTTTTACTTAGATGAATTGTATGCACTTCTTAGTACTGACAATGATAATTGTAAATACTTTCTTTTATGTTGTTTGTATTATGACTATTAAGAGTTTATAATGGTATAAATCGTTTTCTCTCGTCGTAAAATCTTCATGATTTACCGAGACGATAATAAAAAATGTTTGATTTTTAAATTCTTCTTTATCTGACATCTCATTCTCTCTGTTTCCTCAGCGTTTTACCAATTCAAAGTAATTTTTAGTCAGTCTCTAATAGGTGTTGGTTGTTCCATGTCTGTTACCCAGATTTCACAAATCAATCCATAGTACAAGAAAATATAAAAAACTAAATCAGAAAGCAATTGAGGCTATTTAAGAAAATAAATAAACAAGATTAATATACACTTTTTTTCTTGGTTTATTAAAAAAAAAAAAATATCGGCACAATGGCAGTTAAAAAACAAATAAAATAATAAAAAAAAATTATGAAGCTGGGTGTACCCAAGTAGGAAGTCCAAATTCCAGAATCGTTAGACCTGATGAATCGTGATGATCATACATATCAGAAAATAAATTATCAATATCATCAGCAACAGCTGTTCTTTTTTTTTGTTTACCCCCTTCATGGTCATAACCCCCCATATACTGGAGAGTAAGGAGTACCCCATTGGTAATCAACCTATTCTAACTAGAGCCAGGGGGTCGAGTTTTCAATCCGTGATACCGCCACGGATTAAAAGTCAAAACATCCATGGAAGGGTTGTTAAGGTACATGCCACAACTTTCTCAGCTATAACAACCTCAACGAATACTGTTATTTTTGCATTTTGATACTTTATCCAAACAGTTCCTCTTGTCTAAGCAGAAAATTTAGCTGGAGGTAGCACTGCGGAACCCCATACCTTAATTAAAATATTCCTAACCATTACTAGCGCGTTGATTTACTTTTTCGTCGAAAATCAGTAAATCTTAGGAATTCTTTTAATATTAATCACTCTAAATATATTTTTATCGCTTTCTAAACTTTACACATAAACTTATATTGAATTAAATTTAAAAAAAAAAGTTGATATTTAAATCATGGACTGGAGTAACGTAACAATTCTTCTGGAAGATTATTGATTGACCGTGTGTATAGATGAATGGAATAATGGTCCGGGTGCGGTAAAAAAAAAACTCAAATAGTAGATAATTATACTATTTTATTGAGCCAACGTTTCGCCCCATGTTGCAGGACTTCGTCAGGGCTAAAAAAGATACAAACACTATAGTTACTAAAAGGAAAAAAAGAGAAAAAAACATAAGTGTAAAATAACAGGGGTATAAAATGTAAAAAAGTAAGATATAATAAGAAAAATTAAAGGTTGTAAATAGTAAATGAAAAGGGTAATAGTAACAGATAGATAAGAGAAGAAATACCCCTATTATACCCCTGTTATTTTACACTTATGTTTTTTTCTCTTTTTTTCCTTTTTGTAACTATAGTGTTTGTATCTTTTTTAGCCCTGACGAAGCCCTGCAACGTGGGGCGAAACGTTGGCTCAATAAAATAGTATAATTATCTACTATTTGAGTTTTTTTTTTTACCGCACCCGGACCATTATTCCATTCATCGTAACAATTCTTCCTATTATCATCATCTCCTTAATCTATCATTTTAAGTGTTTTAGTGGAGTATTAAATAATGCAATGATTTACTAACTATAAAATGTAGTGTGTTAATGTTTTTCATTATCGTATGTAGCAGAATTCAGCATTGGATAATGATATGGGTTACTTTCCTTATCTCATTTGAATAATACAAGATGACATAATGATCCCAGTTGATGATAAAAAAAGAAAAGGAAAATAGGTTAGACAAAGAGAGGCTGTTGGGAAACATTATCCGCCAAGGTGATCCGAGGGTAACGAACTTGCACGCGATTCCTTCCTTAGGCTGTACATCCTGGAGGTCCCTACTACTAGGATAGCTTATTAAATAGGTTTTACTCGATAGAACTCCAAAAGCCAAAGTTGGTTCAAAGGAATACCAAATCCAATATTTTGTCCTAGTACTAACGTTACGAATAGTACTCAACGCAGGAACTTGATAATGTAATTTCCTAGGAACTTAAACTCGAGGAAATATTTCCGCAAAGCGTTCCTTCAAATTTTCAGAAAAATTTTTCTACGAACTGAACATCGCAATACCTGTTTTTTACATAAACCAACGCATATAACATAGAATTGTTCAATTATATTTTTTTTAATCATGATTAAAATCGTTAACATCGAAGATTCCAAGCGATACTTTTTATTTTATTGTTGCTATAAAAATTCGTATCCAAGGTGTGAATAATGAATATCAACTTTGTTCCTGTCAAGAATACAGTTTAACAAAATATAACAAAACCGTGTACGAATGAGAAGTGTTCGGGTACACTCGGCTTGCTCCGACTTATCGATCTCTGAACTGCTGTCTCTAATTATCCTTCAGTTAATTATCAAATTCACATTTATACATTTTTTTGACTAATGTTAACAATAATAACAGTAATAAAAATGGTTAATAATGATTTATTTCACACCATTTTGATTTATTTCACATTAAAAAAAATTATAAGCACTCTAGAAGATTTTTAAAAATTCGTCATTTAAGCCCTGTTAAACTATTTCAAGAGGAGAAGACCTAACTGATATTAATGATGGCTGAGTTTAATCAATAAATGTTTTTTTATTTAATAATTTGTCATTATGTCAACTTTAATATATACAGATTAAATTTTATGGAAATTTAATTATGCATTTGATTCTGTTGCAGGTAAGTTACATCCTTCCAACATAGCCTATGTAACATCTAGAACATTCCTACTTAAACGTATGTAAATAGTTTTATATAAAAAAAAATTGAATATATATATATTTTTTTGTTTTTAGTAAACATACACAATTATTTATGATATTTAAATATTCACTCAATATATTTAAATAAATCTGAATTGTTTAGGCTCCATTTTTCACAGAAACAATTTCCAATATGAAATTCCATATGGGGTATTCTATTATACGTTCTAGGTATCCAAACTCTGTGAGTTAGTTGTATATCTTTGTACAATTATTGTAAAATGCAGTCAAATAATTTTAATTTTCTCAAACACTTTAAGTGCTCTTTCACCGAAGTTCTTTTGTAAACGAATCCTATGATTTTTCCATTTCTTCAAAAGTTCTAATTGATTAAATTTTTTCTGTGCAGAGAAATTATTAAAATTAGAGCATTCTTATCAATCCAAAAAAAAAAGGGGAGAGAAAGTAATAAAGAGATTTTGACTTCTTAAAAATATAAAAATTACGTCTCATTTTCGGTGTAATTTAAATTATATAAAAATAAAATTTATGTAAGTGTAAAATATCTCATTAAAAATTAGAAATATTTGTCCTAATTCAGAAAGTTTCTCTGGGGAGAGAAGGATTAATTATTAAAATTAGTAGTTTTATTACTCCATAATTTAATAATTAAAAATATACCTTTAAATTGACGTTTCGACAGTTGTATTTAAATTAATAAGAGCGAAATTGTATAAAGTAGTACTTTATATAATTTAAATATTGGATTAGTAGTATATTATTTTAACGTACAGTTTCTTCACTGAACTTAAAAAGTACTTTATAATACTGTAAACTGTAATACTGATGTGCTTTAAATACTTGTAATATTGAGATTTAGAATGAAAAAAGTTCCATTAATATGTACAAATTTAAATATATTATTAAAAACATCTCGTTTGTACCACTACTAATTTTGGGGTCATAAAATATATCTTAATAGTATACAATATTAGAAATATTTATAATGGCTATGATTGAGAATTTTAAAGAAAAATTTTATTTTCTATTTGTTATCGATATTAGTAATAACTGATTCGGAATTATTCATGATGAGTATAGTAGATTTGAATACCATTCCATTTGTTTTTGTTAGATTAAATAAAATGAGATGCTGTATTTTGCAACGAAAGCTTTATTTGTGGGAACATATTGTAGAAGACTGTTCAAATTATTCTAAAAGCATTGCATATTCATTACAATTAGTAGTGAATAATTATATGTGCTTATATTAATAAATAAATTATGAATTTCAACCAGCTACTTTATTCAAAATAGTTGCTTAATTTTCTCTTAAATTATCAGTTAACAAATTGATTGTTTTATGTCATTTACTTATTTTAAACATTTAAACATATATTCATTATTTAGATAATAAATTTAAATATTTAGCACATTTGAAATTTAGATTTTAATAGGAGTTTTATTTTTACTTTCCTGACACCTGGGTTTATTTTGCAATATATTTAGCTAAATGTCTTCTAGAAAAATAAAAACAAATACACTATCTGGTTTTAAAGATTAATTTAACCAATAATTCTTAGAATTTTAATATTCGAATAAAATTTAGAATGGAATGTATGTTTTCTTGTTTAAATTAATCCTTTTGTTTTTGTTTTCTATGTTTTTTAATTATAATTTTTAATACTCGATCAACACGAGATAAAAAAATTTCTCATTTAATTTACCATACATCAAATACATGATTAAACAGTTTTGTAAAAAAAAAAAAAATTCTTTGTTATTATTCAGTACCAAAAACAATAATCAAATAAATATTATAAATTAAATATTTGGAAAGGTGCCTAGATAGATTCGGAATGGAATGCCTTATTTACTTTTCTCCATTGTTTTTAACCCTTTGATATTATTATTATTATTAATAAAGAGGCTAGTGTACTAAATAATTTATATTGATTGTCATCAAATTATAATTCATTATGAATCGACTTGGTCATATTTGCCTGTTATTGAAAACTTTAAAAGTTGGATGTATCAAATTAATGTCTGATTGATAATGGTATAAGGTCCGAAAGATTGGAGAAAAATAAAGATTAGTTAATTAATTACCTATCATAAAACCAGCAGTTAGCATATCAATATATTAATAAACTTATAATTATCCTATTATTCTTTTGTTAATTTATATTCATATCATAAAATTAATTATATGTCATCATATAACGTGCGCATTAAATGTAATCTATTTACCTGAAAATATTATTATTGTAAATTTAAATGTCGTATTGGTTTTTAAAAATAAATAAATTATTCTTGAAATATTTTCTTTTGAAGCTTTTTTTTTTACAAAAAAAAATATAAATAACAATTTACTTACTATAAAACATACAAGTATTTATTTTTTAACAGTATTTATCCTTTTATTTATGTATTTGTTTGTTTATTAATGTTCTTATAGAAGGCTAGATAGTTTTTAAATTTGCATTGACAGTTGAAATGTTTAGAATTTTATTTCATATTTTCCTTTTGTAAAATATCATTGTCTTAAAATGTACGCTATAAATAATACACATTTCCATCAGCAGCAGCAGTATATTGGAAAGCATTTCAATCTATCGCTACAGCCTGGCGTATTGGGTTTAATTAAACAGGAACTAGATGGGGGGGGGGGGGCAATTACCAAGATTACATGCGGCCGATGGTTTGACCTACACTGTTCAACCAGCCTGTTGTAGCATTGTGTGGATTCTGGCATTTAATCCATAACCTAGCTGATCGTAATTTATTAATTGATATGTTAAACATTGTTATATATTAACATGAACATTTTTATTTATTGGGTAGTTTCGTCAGCCAGTTAATGAACAAAAAGCAATGGAATTCTGAGGATAGGAAATTATTAATTCCATCTTCATAATAGTAATCGTCAATTCATACAGTTATCGTAGAATATTATATTCATTAATATAATATAATATTTTAGAAGTTATTTTCTGATTTTAGAATCCTAAATTAAAAAATAATTTATTTTCCGATTTTCATCCGTTGGAGATCACAGAGGCATTATAAAAGAAATTGATAAAATATTTTGGGTCCGTAATTAAAGTTTATCTTTTTTGTATTAAGAGAATTAAATATAAAAAAGAAACATTATTTGTAGATGTGTATTTGATATCATGGTCAAAAAAATAAAACCTGTTTTTGACCATCATTACTAATTATGCGAGATAGTTGACCGTGGATGACTTATGCGAAGAGATGGTTGGGGGTGCGGTCAAAATAAAATACAAATAAGTTGATGTATCTTTTTTAATCGTGCCAACGTTTCGGCTAGAGTTTCTAGCCTTCATCAGGGCTAAGAACAGAACAAGATAACAACCAATGAATATAGAAAGTAAAAAATAAAATATAAACAGAATGACATAAAGTGAATAATTTTACATAATGGAATTGATAAAATGAAGTGATGAGATAAGTGGAAAATAAAATGTATACATAGGTAATTGAATAAGTAGGTAAAATAACATAATTAAGGAAATAAAATAAAAATGAAGTTATATAATGCAAAGAAGTATGAATATATTAGTTATTAATAATTTAAAAATTAAAATATGTTAAGAAAAATAAAATTGAGAGAAAGAAAATATATGTAACCATAATAATTGATAAAGAGGCAAAATGTAAGTAAAGTGTAACAAAAGAAATGAATAGAAAAAAAAATTATTTTGAAAACAACAATTATTATGGTGAACATAACTAATAACGTGGGTAAGGAAAATTGAGAAAAGAAGGGGTGATAAAATTAAGATAGGGAAAAAAAGAGAATAAAACGAACCTGTTAGCTTGAAATCTAACTGCCAAGTGGTATTCTGCGCCGAGAATTGTTTATATTGATGTGAATTTTTATATTATTGTTGAACTTACTAAAAACATTCATTTCCATTTCAAACCTAGGTACATCGATATATTTTGAGATTTAGAAAAACCAAAAAATAAAATAAATAATATATTACTAGCTGTATAATGGAATCTTAAAAAATGAAATAATGTACAAAGGGTTCATTTTTTAAAAGTTATTTCATCGATACAATCTTCGGATGCTCCTTTGAGGAGTTGTGTTGCGTGCACAATGCCTCCGGTAACTAATATCGCACGGTTGGGGGTGGAACACGTGGGCCGAATGGTTGGCCTTGAAAGATGACGTCATTGTTACACGTGGCTACACGTGCCCTAGTGCGAAACCATCCAGTCAGCTTTCGGTTTCCCTTTTACCTTCACCACCCTCTTCACAAGGTCTTGGACCTTCGGTTTTAAAGGAAGCTGTTTGGAAAGTCTTATTACAAGATTGTTGGTTGAGTAAAAAGTTTTATTTACTTTTCCATCAACCAATGATAGCACCATTTTTTTTTTCAAGAATTTTTGTAATGACGGAACTTTAAAAAATAAATTCATAAAATTGACTTAGATATTTATCTACCGTATAAAAAATAGAAAAGAAGATCCTTTAATCGATCGCTTTCACAATATTATGTAAATGTCGTGAGAAAGTTGAAGACTTGGAGGGCATGCCAGTCAGCGTAGCATCAGTTCGTTGATCACTTCAATAAATTATGAAAAAATATTTATTTTACAAGAAATATCACTTTAAATTTCCAATCGCCTCATTGGTTACGTAGTGTATTTATCATTGAATTAAAGATAGGCTGGATTCAAAATTTATTTTTATTTTCACATACCTATATACGAAATACATCGTAAGAAGAAATGTCACTAATAAAGAAATAATATGAATAATAAAGAAATTGATGTTTAGATGCGAACGAGGATTAATTTAACTCAGTATGAGGGGAAGGGGGAGGGGTCAATTATTATGCACGCACTGCATCAGTTTTTTAAGTTCACTTACCTATATATGGAAATAAATTGGGGGAAACTACTGCCCTCGTGAAGGATAAAGAAATGACCGTTACAGAGTTAGCGATAAAAAAAAAATTTCACTATCTAACTAACGTTATCACAACTTTCACAAGCCGTACTTGAGCAGAAATCAATCCCTACTTAAAGCAAGTTAATAAGTGAAAGTTGTGTTATGCTCGCACTGCACAAGATATTTTACAAAAGAGTTTATTTGGTGTAGGACAGAGTCAATCTTCACTGGTTGGTTCGTTTATTAAAGAAATAGTTAATAATTACCCTAACTGGGCCAAAAAAAAGAAAAAAATAGAACTTATTGGTATGAATAATTTAATAAAGAAGTTTAGAAGTTAATAGCACGTTTTTTTTTTTTAATCAATTATATAGGTATTGATGATTTATTAATTTTTTTTCGTTTTTAACAGATAAAGTGAAAAAAAAATTTATAAGACGAAATTGGCTGTTATTATAGTTAGTTATTTTTAATGCTTTATTAATTAATCAGAATCTTTTCATGTTACTTACTATGACATTAAACATTTGATAAATAGTAGAATAATCGTTTTTTACTATTTAAGAATCAAGAATTAGCTGGTTATAAGACATGATACTGGAGTTTTTTAATTTTTTAAAATCTCAAGTAGTGTGATCATTTAAGAAAATAATCAATACTACATTAAATTGTTTGAAACTGAGAATAAATTTAAAATGAATAAAACAATACTCAATCAGTTAACTAATAGTATATGAATTTTTACTTTAATAATTAATAATTTGTACATTAAATCCGATCACAATAATTCAGGAAAAAATCTATTTTAAATTTACATGGTTTAAAATATAACTATATAAAAATTATTGTTTTAATATAATTTGAAACAATTCTATTTTATACACAGATGTATATATATTTTCAACATTTTAACAACGTTTCGCCCCTTTCCTTTGGCCATTATCAAACATTTAAAATATTTTTTTCCAAATAAATTAAAAATAATATATATTTCCCCAATAGTAGGAATGAAAAAACTTCTTAGTTTATATAGTTTTAACAATAATTTATTTTTTTTAAAATAATGGTATATTAATATTATAATTAATGTTATATTATTGAAGTATAATATTGTATTATAAATTGTGTAAGAAAAGGCCTTAACGTTGTTAAATGTATTAAATAGTATTTTTTAAAATAAAATAAGAATAATTTATTTTTATATAAGTTTACTTTTAAACAATGTTGATTTACTGTGGTCCTAAGGAGATATTTTTCTTCAATCATTTTGATTTAATGATTAAAACTGAATCCCACTTAAAAAATAAACGTTCAACAATAATGTTCATAATAAATATCAATAAATTAGTTTTTAAAATTAAATAATGTAATCATTTAATATTCTGAAATTACATTAGCACCTAATAGTAATTATTATTATTTTATTAACATTCCGATAGCATACTTATTGTGTTAATAATGCTTATTATCCATTGGTAGTAATGAAAATGATCAAGTGAATAGGTTACTGTGAGAATATCTGCTCAATGTCAGAAACCTTCAGAAAATGCTAGTTCAGCACATTGAGAACTCGGGTTACGAGCAGATCTCTAGTTTCCTCAAATGCAATTGTCCGTTTTTTTTTTTTATTCCTATCTCATATCTTCATCTCCCATTGATAATCTATTGAACCCATTTATAATTAATCTGTTTGAGAAGAATATGAATGCTCTAAAATCTAGAGTCTAAATTAATCCTAACCCTAAAAAAATAACAATAATTCGAGAAAAAAACTTTTGTTATTATTATTGATAAATAAAAACAATTTCTTGTAAATATAAATATTCTACATATCATTGTTAGACATATTCCATACCGTTTTTATGGATTGTCCTTGTGGTTTTTATGAAGTTTCATTGATTAGGGAAATAACGAAAATTAACTTTTTTCCTGCCAAAAATACAACAATATAATAAAATATAACGCAGTCGTAAACATACGCTTGCAATCGGGAAAGGTCGTTTTTTTCCGATTCGAACCTGCCTATATTTTTCCGCTTTTCTTCTTTAGTTATTTATCATTTTTTAATATTTTGTATTTTCCCATTATTTAGTACTTTAAACAATGAGGACTGATTATTTATTTTTAAAAAAAGATTAGAGAGAGTTAAGAGGAAGATTTTTTCAAAATTCATTATTCAAGTTAGGTTGAACTATTTGAATGGGAATAAAACCTACCTAGTATTAAAATTAATTTAATTGCCTAATGATTCACCTAGTTTAATCAAAATTGCTAGAGCCTTATCCAAGAAAATACAAAAAATGTGAAAAATCGATTCTATAAAGGGGCACTTCCAGTCGAACGATTTTACATTTATACATTTGTAGTTCTCGAAGCCGTTTTTTTTTTCATTTCCAGATTTAGATAAAGATGTAGCAATTATTTTTCTGTTTAGAACTGTAGTTAACAAGGATATATAAAATACATTTTAGAGCTTGAATCATTGGGTGTTGATTATGTAAGCTGTTTATTATTTATTATTTTAGATAAGAAATGATTTATTTTTGAAAATTGATTATTTATTTTATTCAATTACAAAATTCAATTTTGGAACAGATCACGATTATTATAGAAACATCAAACAAAAATATGTTTATGTAAAAAGTATTTTTATATTCGAGCTGAAGACATCTAGGTTTAAAGATAAACAAATGTTTTTCTTCATCCAGAATATATGTCTTATGCGTTTCTTCATGATATATATACATGTGACATTTTTAAGTATTAATAAATTCGACCTGAAGACATTTAGAGCTACAAAAAAAAAAAATGTTTTTATTCATCTAGTGGAATATAAATCGCAAGCTTTACGATAGTCTGAAAATGCTAACCTGTCTTTATCTTAGGTTGCACCTGGGGCGCCAAGGATTTAGAACCGCTAAAGAGGACACCGTCATCTTATTTTCGCCCGCATGGTACCCAAATTGTGCTCGTTGTGAAATAGGTTGGGGGGAGTGAGACACGTGGCGATGGCCGGAACACGTGGAAAACCTACTCGCAACATTGGCACCCGTCGCGGGCGACAACCTCGTCGGTCCGATCCATTATAAAATTAAATCTGCTTCAGGGACCTTTCGAATTCTTTCCACTCTAAATGACCCTAGATAAATATCTGGCGTGTCCATCTTTTCGAAAGATTGAGAACTTTCCCTAAAGTGCAAAAATAAAATGAAGTCATATATCTTCTCAATTTCGTGGATCTGCATGCATCCATTCAGGAGTCAAAAAAAGAAATTTAAAAAAAAAAAAAAAAAAATATATATATATATTTCTCTCAAGAATAAACTTTTAAAATTCTGGATCGATTTACGTGTTTTTCTTTTCAAAATGTTCTATTTCGTCGCGGGAAGCTATAAAGCTACTGAAATCCTGAATTTATCCCTAAAAAAAGTTATGAACAAAATTAAACGTTTTTGTATACAACAGAAAGTATAGATTCTTTTCGCGGTTATTATATACCAATCGATTTGTCTAGTTCTGAAGAACAAGAAAGGCATATTACTGATTCCTTTGAACGATTACATATTCACAAAAAATTATAAAAACATAATGAGGCTTGATCTAAAATATCCCCATTTTTTTTTTTTTTTTTTTTTGGTGAAAGCAAACCATTTACCACTGTTTATTATTATGGTAGGGTTGTCAGGTGTTTTGAAGAGCATGACCCGTTGGCAACAAAGGATGAGTTTCACGCCCCAATAATTGTTATTTCTTTATTGAAATCGAAATATTGATAAATAAAACCTTTGATAAACATTAGCTACATTATTTTAAGATCTTATACAAGGTTACTTCATTGGTTTTTTCTCCGTTTCATTAAAGTTAATAATAGGATTATAACCTCCGAAAAATTTAACACATGGCTTATAAAATTTTAAAGCTGTTTCATCATTCGAGCATTAAGATAATCTTTCGTGGACGTAGCAATATTGCATCACGTCAACTGTGAAAACAAATTTCATGATGCTAACAATTTATTTTTTTTCAATTCTTGCGATTAAAGAAAGAAAACGTGAACACTTCTTTTTGCTTTAAAAAATCAGATTAATTTGTTCTTTATAATGACAACAATCTTTAAAATATTTAAAGGAATATACGTTATTTTCTTAATAGAGAAAATTGTATTCACAAAAAAGGGTATACTCTTTGCAAGGGAATTTTATTTATTAATTGTTTCTCCGTCTAAAATTAATATTTTTACAAATATTTATTTATATTTTAGTTTTTAAATTAATAAATTTAAAATATTTCGCTCGTATGGCAAGTCGGCTTCTACTTGATAGCTGTAATGTTCGTAAAAATCACAGTAATACTTTATATTACAGTAAATAATTTTTTTGGCTACTTATATAAACTAACTTTAGTTGACATAAAATAGCTAATAAATATGCCTATAGATCAATATAAGAATCGTTATTTTCCCCTAAATATACATTTTGCACTGAATTACTGAACATGTAGTTTTTAGCTAATTTTTCTTGGGTCATATCAGTCTGTTTTTTTTTTTTGTTTTTTTTGGAGCATATGTTTGTGTTGGCATTTCTTCCTCACATTACTGACGATCTCTACATCGCTTTTTATGTGATATATTTTTGAAGTCCCCTGAAAGTTACGGTAAAAATATCTGGAAAATGATAATATAGCACAAAAAAACAAATCGAATGACTGAAATCAATGAAGAGCCTTTGAAATCATTGATGCCTTGTGAAAATATCTGGGATTTGTAATAATTTTTGATCATCATAAAAACTCCAATACATTCCATAAGGAAACTCATAAATACTAATTAAATTCGAATTAAAGTGCAAATTAATTTTTAATTTAATGTGAACAATCGACTAATAAGTTAATTAGACATATTCTAAGAATTTCTTGTTGACAAAAATATATATTCCCTATTGTTTTAATGTCTCATAGGGTAATTTGTGAACTAATACAAATGACCTGGGAATAGCCTGCATAAAGTTGTTTTTAATGATGTAAACTTATATTAAGGTTTTATAATTTATTAATAATATTGTTATTTGTTTAAAATTGTTAAAGATCATGTGTGTAATAAAACCTGTTTGTGATAGATTGTCCTTGAGGATGGCCGAATTGGCCGAAACGTCGGACTTAAAAAGGAATAAAAAATGTTTTGAGACTAAAATAGGATATTATTTATTTATCTAAAAAATATTAACCAGTCTCAAGAAAGTTTAATGATTATAAATAAAGTGCAAATTAATGTAAACTAGCCTTTTTTGAGGATTTATAAAACGTCGGTCTTATAAAGGAATAAAAAGTTTTGAGACTAAATTAGGATAAAATTTATTTATTTAAACAATAGTAACCAGCCTCAATAAAGTGTAAATTAATGTTACTACTTTTTTGAGGATTTATTAAGGTTATAATCATGTTTACACTTATTGTAGGTTCAATACACTATTTTTGTTTCTTCTCTGATATTTACTGTCATTTTTTTTTCAAAGTTTATTCGATTAAAAAAAACTAGTTGTTTATTTTGTAATTTTTAATTCACACCTGTTGATCAATAATAAAAATGAAGGAAAGAGCAGGCATTAATCAATAAATTGTTTAAAAACAAAAAAAGTCAGCAAAGTACTTAAGTCATTATAGTTTCCTCACGATTCTTATTGGTGTATAACTACCTATAGTTCAAGGTTGATGATTTTTTTAAAATCTACCGAACGAGTCATATTTGTAACATGGGCGTGTCTAGGAAAATACTTATAGGCATACGTAAGTGAACGTAATGTACTTAATTCGATAAAATAGATTCTGGATCATTTTTACTCTAATCCCCTACTTTTCTCTAACTTTTGGCTCGATCAGGAGAGCTATTCTTGAAGTAGAGGTGTGAAGATAAATAAATCCATTAAATACTTTTTGTTCTCTAGTTATTTTTGATTAATATATATTTATTTGATAAAAAAAAAAAATGTATACACTGTTCATATAAAAAATTGCTTAAACTTCGTTTTATACGAAATTGTATATCCTCTTATTCCTAAGCAACAAGTCCTCCATGATTTCAGTAATTGAGTTCCTTTGGGATAATGCTGCTCCAATTGGCCCCACGTGGCAGCGTAATGGAGAAGAGATCGTTAGGAGCGTATCCTCGGACGGTACACAAAACAATCCTCCCCAGCGGGTTCTTGCCTCTTCCCGTGAGGATCCCATTGTGGCCTGTCGGCACGTGATGGGGTCAGGATGGAAGTCCACAAGGTCGCCGTAATTCACGCTCATCACAATAATTCACGGGTAACAATTATAATTGCGACTTGATGAAGCATGTTAGAAGTTAGAGAACAACAGTACAGAAGGAATCCTGACATTTTTTCCCGTTATAGTTTCCTTCAAATTTAAATATCGTAGACACTGATAATTCAACGTCATATATGTGTGTTATAGTAAGAAATGTAAACGAAGGTTTATTTCAGACTTCTGAATACCTAATAATTAACAACATTGTGATTTGCAAGTAATTTAAATTTAATATAATTTTTTTTCTTTATTGTGTTAGTATTACATTCTAACATCAGTAATTGACCTGAGAGAGCATCCACACAATATTTACAGAAATATATAAATGAATGATAACAAAATAATAATTAGGAAAACAAAATAATTCAAATTCATATATGTAATGTATTTAAGATGTTATTTTTTTTATTATATACACCTAGGTTCCTCCTACGGTAGGTGAGGGATCGTAATGATACATTAATGAGCTATTTTTACTATCTTTTCTGTTGCCTATTACTCGTTGTTAAGTAAAAGGGGTATGGGAAAATAGGGGAAATCTTATTGTTAAGTGCATTGTTACCTCAAACCAAAAACGTCAGTGATAGCAGTTGTTGAATAAAATTGAAAACACTAGTTAATTACAACAGAAATTGTTTTCAGGGAATAACCGGTTGCTCTCTGAAAAAGTTCCTCTAACAGTAGGGGTATTCAAGATGTTGTGTTAAATGTAAAATGTTTTACTATGTTAAATTTTATTAGTATAGCATTGTGAGCAGCCCTGTTTAAAGTCATGTTAAATGGTAAATGCATAAGAGCTCCTAGTGGATTTCCTGGGCAACTTTTGTAGTAACCTTTCCTTCCAAAGCTTAATTTTATTTATTAAATAAATCAATTTTATATCCAAATCAGTCTCAACACTTTATTTATTCATTTGTCCAACGTTTCGGCCTTTCTAGCCATCTTCAGGGACATCTTCAATATAAAAATCCTTCTCACATTAATTATTATTTTCTATTTGCAGGCTATTCTGCCCAGGTCAATTTCTTTATTTAAAGTTAAAACCTCTTTATTTAAATTTTAAAACCATTCATTTATTTATTCTACAAGATTGTCCACAGTATAAAACACCACACCATATAACCTATATATAACCTATGGTGTTTTATACTGTGGACAATCTTGTAGAATAAATAAATGAATGGTTTTAAAATTTAAATAAAGAGGTTTTAACTTTAAATAAAGAAATTGACCTGGGCAGAATAGCCTGCAAATAGAAAATAATAATTAATGTGAGAAGGATTTTTATATTGAAGATGTCCCTGAAGATGGCTAGAAAGGCCGAAACGTTGGACAAATGAATAAATAAAGTGTTGAGACGGATTTGGATATAAAATTGATTTATTTAATAAATATTACCTTGTCTCAAAAAATTTTTGAAATAATATAATTAAACTTAATTTTATTGTTTACTTCTAAGTTTTGATTACAGCATGCCTAAAATAAGTGAAAAGTAGAAGTATAAATGTTTGGCTACAGATTGTCTTTTTTCCAGTCCAAAACACTAGACAAAAAAAAAACACAAACTATGAGTAAGTAACCTAGCACAACAAATAAAACGGTGACAAGCTCAGCTGTTCTGTTTCGTGACATCATTCTCCCCATTTAACAGACCTAGTAACAGACCCTGAGCCATGTTACATGTTATATCGTTTTAACATGGTAAAATAAGGAAATATTTCTCCATTTAACATAAGTTTTTCCATTTAACACGCTTTAGCATGTTAAACTAAAGAACATGAATACTCATGGTATACTGAAAGAACAGGTCTGTGTAAAATTGAAATATTTTTATTTATATCCCTCTTGTCAGCTCTTCTCTCCAAACAATCGGTTCCTGAATAATCATTTTATATATATA
>NW_027108761.1:487900-539492 GCF_000696795.3 Halyomorpha halys | reverse complement strand
ATAATTAAGGAAATAAAATAAAAATGAAGTTATATAATGCAAAGAAGTATGAATATATTAGTTATTAATAATTTAAAAATTAAAATATGTTAAGAAAAATAAAATTGAGAGAAAGAAAATATATGTAACCATAATAATTGATAAAGAGGCAAAATGTAAGTAAAGTGTAACAAAAGAAATGAATAGAAAAAAAAATTATTTTGAAAACAACAATTATTATGGTGAACATAACTAATAACGTGGGTAAGGAAAATTGAGAAAAGAAGGGGTGATAAAATTAAGATAGGGAAAAAAAGAGAATAAAACGAACCTGTTAGCTTGAAATCTAACTGCCAAGTGGTATTCTGCGCCGAGAATTGTTTATATTGATGTGAATTTTTATATTATTGTTGAACTTACTAAAAACATTCATTTCCATTTCAAACCTAGGTACATCGATATATTTTGAGATTTAGAAAAACCAAAAAATAAAATAAATAATATATTACTAGCTGTATAATGGAATCTTAAAAAATGAAATAATGTACAAAGGGTTCATTTTTTAAAAGTTATTTCATCGATACAATCTTCGGATGCTCCTTTGAGGAGTTGTGTTGCGTGCACAATGCCTCCGGTAACTAATATCGCACGGTTGGGGGTGGAACACGTGGGCCGAATGGTTGGCCTTGAAAGATGACGTCATTGTTACACGTGGCTACACGTGCCCTAGTGCGAAACCATCCAGTCAGCTTTCGGTTTCCCTTTTACCTTCACCACCCTCTTCACAAGGTCTTGGACCTTCGGTTTTAAAGGAAGCTGTTTGGAAAGTCTTATTACAAGATTGTTGGTTGAGTAAAAAGTTTTATTTACTTTTCCATCAACCAATGATAGCACCATTTTTTTTTTCAAGAATTTTTGTAATGACGGAACTTTAAAAAATAAATTCATAAAATTGACTTAGATATTTATCTACCGTATAAAAAATAGAAAAGAAGATCCTTTAATCGATCGCTTTCACAATATTATGTAAATGTCGTGAGAAAGTTGAAGACTTGGAGGGCATGCCAGTCAGCGTAGCATCAGTTCGTTGATCACTTCAATAAATTATGAAAAAATATTTATTTTACAAGAAATATCACTTTAAATTTCCAATCGCCTCATTGGTTACGTAGTGTATTTATCATTGAATTAAAGATAGGCTGGATTCAAAATTTATTTTTATTTTCACATACCTATATACGAAATACATCGTAAGAAGAAATGTCACTAATAAAGAAATAATATGAATAATAAAGAAATTGATGTTTAGATGCGAACGAGGATTAATTTAACTCAGTATGAGGGGAAGGGGGAGGGGTCAATTATTATGCACGCACTGCATCAGTTTTTTAAGTTCACTTACCTATATATGGAAATAAATTGGGGGAAACTACTGCCCTCGTGAAGGATAAAGAAATGACCGTTACAGAGTTAGCGATAAAAAAAAAATTTCACTATCTAACTAACGTTATCACAACTTTCACAAGCCGTACTTGAGCAGAAATCAATCCCTACTTAAAGCAAGTTAATAAGTGAAAGTTGTGTTATGCTCGCACTGCACAAGATATTTTACAAAAGAGTTTATTTGGTGTAGGACAGAGTCAATCTTCACTGGTTGGTTCGTTTATTAAAGAAATAGTTAATAATTACCCTAACTGGGCCAAAAAAAAGAAAAAAATAGAACTTATTGGTATGAATAATTTAATAAAGAAGTTTAGAAGTTAATAGCACGTTTTTTTTTTTTAATCAATTATATAGGTATTGATGATTTATTAATTTTTTTTCGTTTTTAACAGATAAAGTGAAAAAAAAATTTATAAGACGAAATTGGCTGTTATTATAGTTAGTTATTTTTAATGCTTTATTAATTAATCAGAATCTTTTCATGTTACTTACTATGACATTAAACATTTGATAAATAGTAGAATAATCGTTTTTTACTATTTAAGAATCAAGAATTAGCTGGTTATAAGACATGATACTGGAGTTTTTTAATTTTTTAAAATCTCAAGTAGTGTGATCATTTAAGAAAATAATCAATACTACATTAAATTGTTTGAAACTGAGAATAAATTTAAAATGAATAAAACAATACTCAATCAGTTAACTAATAGTATATGAATTTTTACTTTAATAATTAATAATTTGTACATTAAATCCGATCACAATAATTCAGGAAAAAATCTATTTTAAATTTACATGGTTTAAAATATAACTATATAAAAATTATTGTTTTAATATAATTTGAAACAATTCTATTTTATACACAGATGTATATATATTTTCAACATTTTAACAACGTTTCGCCCCTTTCCTTTGGCCATTATCAAACATTTAAAATATTTTTTTCCAAATAAATTAAAAATAATATATATTTCCCCAATAGTAGGAATGAAAAAACTTCTTAGTTTATATAGTTTTAACAATAATTTATTTTTTTTAAAATAATGGTATATTAATATTATAATTAATGTTATATTATTGAAGTATAATATTGTATTATAAATTGTGTAAGAAAAGGCCTTAACGTTGTTAAATGTATTAAATAGTATTTTTTAAAATAAAATAAGAATAATTTATTTTTATATAAGTTTACTTTTAAACAATGTTGATTTACTGTGGTCCTAAGGAGATATTTTTCTTCAATCATTTTGATTTAATGATTAAAACTGAATCCCACTTAAAAAATAAACGTTCAACAATAATGTTCATAATAAATATCAATAAATTAGTTTTTAAAATTAAATAATGTAATCATTTAATATTCTGAAATTACATTAGCACCTAATAGTAATTATTATTATTTTATTAACATTCCGATAGCATACTTATTGTGTTAATAATGCTTATTATCCATTGGTAGTAATGAAAATGATCAAGTGAATAGGTTACTGTGAGAATATCTGCTCAATGTCAGAAACCTTCAGAAAATGCTAGTTCAGCACATTGAGAACTCGGGTTACGAGCAGATCTCTAGTTTCCTCAAATGCAATTGTCCGTTTTTTTTTTTTATTCCTATCTCATATCTTCATCTCCCATTGATAATCTATTGAACCCATTTATAATTAATCTGTTTGAGAAGAATATGAATGCTCTAAAATCTAGAGTCTAAATTAATCCTAACCCTAAAAAAATAACAATAATTCGAGAAAAAAACTTTTGTTATTATTATTGATAAATAAAAACAATTTCTTGTAAATATAAATATTCTACATATCATTGTTAGACATATTCCATACCGTTTTTATGGATTGTCCTTGTGGTTTTTATGAAGTTTCATTGATTAGGGAAATAACGAAAATTAACTTTTTTCCTGCCAAAAATACAACAATATAATAAAATATAACGCAGTCGTAAACATACGCTTGCAATCGGGAAAGGTCGTTTTTTTCCGATTCGAACCTGCCTATATTTTTCCGCTTTTCTTCTTTAGTTATTTATCATTTTTTAATATTTTGTATTTTCCCATTATTTAGTACTTTAAACAATGAGGACTGATTATTTATTTTTAAAAAAAGATTAGAGAGAGTTAAGAGGAAGATTTTTTCAAAATTCATTATTCAAGTTAGGTTGAACTATTTGAATGGGAATAAAACCTACCTAGTATTAAAATTAATTTAATTGCCTAATGATTCACCTAGTTTAATCAAAATTGCTAGAGCCTTATCCAAGAAAATACAAAAAATGTGAAAAATCGATTCTATAAAGGGGCACTTCCAGTCGAACGATTTTACATTTATACATTTGTAGTTCTCGAAGCCGTTTTTTTTTTCATTTCCAGATTTAGATAAAGATGTAGCAATTATTTTTCTGTTTAGAACTGTAGTTAACAAGGATATATAAAATACATTTTAGAGCTTGAATCATTGGGTGTTGATTATGTAAGCTGTTTATTATTTATTATTTTAGATAAGAAATGATTTATTTTTGAAAATTGATTATTTATTTTATTCAATTACAAAATTCAATTTTGGAACAGATCACGATTATTATAGAAACATCAAACAAAAATATGTTTATGTAAAAAGTATTTTTATATTCGAGCTGAAGACATCTAGGTTTAAAGATAAACAAATGTTTTTCTTCATCCAGAATATATGTCTTATGCGTTTCTTCATGATATATATACATGTGACATTTTTAAGTATTAATAAATTCGACCTGAAGACATTTAGAGCTACAAAAAAAAAAAATGTTTTTATTCATCTAGTGGAATATAAATCGCAAGCTTTACGATAGTCTGAAAATGCTAACCTGTCTTTATCTTAGGTTGCACCTGGGGCGCCAAGGATTTAGAACCGCTAAAGAGGACACCGTCATCTTATTTTCGCCCGCATGGTACCCAAATTGTGCTCGTTGTGAAATAGGTTGGGGGGAGTGAGACACGTGGCGATGGCCGGAACACGTGGAAAACCTACTCGCAACATTGGCACCCGTCGCGGGCGACAACCTCGTCGGTCCGATCCATTATAAAATTAAATCTGCTTCAGGGACCTTTCGAATTCTTTCCACTCTAAATGACCCTAGATAAATATCTGGCGTGTCCATCTTTTCGAAAGATTGAGAACTTTCCCTAAAGTGCAAAAATAAAATGAAGTCATATATCTTCTCAATTTCGTGGATCTGCATGCATCCATTCAGGAGTCAAAAAAAGAAATTTAAAAAAAAAAAAAAAAAAATATATATATATATTTTTATAAACGTTTGCTAAACAGAAAATTAATTTAGTTTTTTTAGAGTGCCCTATTCCGGCCCTTACCATGACACTCCCTTCTCCCGTTTGTCATTATCTCAATAATGTTTTTCCCTCTCACAACTCAATGCCAAGTAGTATTTTTGCAAAAATTTAAACAAAAATCTACTTAAACAAAAGGCTTATATATTTTTTTCTGGAAATATATGTGGATGCAACATGAACCGCGTCTGTGAGGGCTTATCGCGCATTCTGTTGATTGATGAAGGAACTAACTCCTCCCTTACGGCAACCAGACAAACCTCTTACTGACTTTTGGGAAAATAACGATTCAGCAGGTTTATTGAAGTTTTGGTAAATGTTTTTGTTAATTTGAATTTTATTTTTTCTGAGATACTGATAAGTTACATAATAAATATTACCATGCAAATTTAAATCATACCTAAAAAAAATCTTTGTCTACATATTGAAATTTCAAATTTGTTTCGTAAGTTAAAGTATATGTCCAATTGCTCTTTGAGGTTGAGGTAAATATATTTTTTAAATAATACATTGTTTACACCATACTAATGAAAAATGGGAAGATATCGTGTCTTCAGGAGGATGGCCTCGACCGATCCTGATAATTACATTGTTGCAAAATTTGTTGATGAACTCATTGATATCGGGATCCGTTCTTATTGTTTAGTAAAGACTTCATTTAAACTTAATTTAATTTTATATTTATTTTTATCACTGTGACGAAATGGACAATCTTATTTTAGAATAATTGCGCAAATTATAGTCAAATTAGTTTTAACGACATTTATAAGAAAGAATTAAAACTGTTCAAGGATTTTTTTTATTAGTAATTTTTAATTATTTATATTACAAAAAATAACGCGACCTCTACTTTCTTCGAAGGTTTCGAAAATATCTAACATTCATATACATTTAACAAAAAATAATTACGAATTAATAAAAGTTAAAAATAAAGCTGATTTTTAATTATAAAATTTGTATTGTTTGATATCGCTTCATCTCGTAAAACGCGAAGGATTGATTCAATATTCTCAGAGGAACGATTGATGATAAAACTTCCATAAAATTCGATAGCTATAAATGAAATCATTCATAAGAGAGAAAAAACCATGGTCTTTTACGTACTCTTATAATTAATAATAGTAGATATAAAATGTATAAGTATTATGCAAAAACAGGGTACTTCACCATGCAAATTCATCCTCTCCCCCTAACCTTTAAAATTTTGGTTTGATTTTTCTTACGTCATATCAATAAGATGTAGTATATTTTCTAGGGGTATTCTTGATTTTATAACCTCTAGTTCTCCAGATTTGAGAACTACCAATCAACCAAGATCTTAAACAATACCCTCAACAGATAGACAACATGTTATAAAATCCATCAACATGAACTCAAAATAATAGTATACACTATTTTGTAAGGGTCATATATTATTGTTTATAACATGGACAGGAATTGGGCCAAAACGTCATCTAATTAATAAATAAAGAATATTTGAAGTATTAAGGGTATTTGATTTCCTCTCTTTGAAAATTCATATCATACCTTTTCTTTTTTATATTCAATTATTTATTTTTTATTCTTCTCTTACATTCTCATTCATTTTTTTTTTATAACTATTGTATTCAAAAGAGTATAATAGTTATAAATTAAAGTCCTTATTTCATCAGGAGGGTACGAAAAAAAAAAAGTTGAAAACTTCTTTGACTAGACAGACAATCTCAATACTAAATTTTAAAACATTTTAAGGGTGTAAATTTAACTTTCTATTTCTCAAATCTACAATTTATTTATTAATTATATAAATATATATATATCTGGCCCTAATTCATTGGACATTTTCAAACATATTTCTCTTCACCCGTCATATTATAAAAATATTTTTCCATACATACAGCTCGTAGAATTATTTGTTACATTAAAATTCTTTACTTCTCCTCAGCTGTATTTACTAGGTCATTTTTTTCGGGGCTTCTATATCTAAAATATATAAATTAGTGTTATATACAATATTTATTTTTAAAAACAATATATTACTATTAAAGTTATTTGGGATAAAATTTTTTTCACTGATATTTTGACAAAATTGATTACTTTCATAAAAACTTGATTGGAAAAAATGAGCTAGTAAATACAGCTTATAAAACGGAAAACATTTAAAAAAAATTTAATAAATACTTCCACGATTTGTATACGTGAACGTATGGCCATATATATAATATGGCTGAGGTGAGGAGGAAATGTTTCAAAATGCCCCATAAACAAGGGATGAGAAACGATAAATGAATCCCATTAAAACGATAAACTACCAAAAGAAAGTTATTTGTATTAAATATTTTTTTTATCTTAATTATTATTGTACATATATTACTTTACTATCTGTTTGAGATTCATAACTACTAATTCTATCGCCTCTGGACAAGTTGCTTAAGGTTAAAATTTGGAAGTTATTAAAGTTTAATTTACGCTCTATATAGAATGAATATTTAAGTATTGTAATTTTTGTTTATTTAATTTTTACTGTAGCCCTAGCAATTTTTAAAGGTTTGAAGTTATGGATGGTTATACAATAAATTACATCAAATTGTTTTTCTAGCTATAATTTTATTGCTGACACGTGCTAAAATTGATTAATATAGTCAATACTTTTAAATAGTACTCAACTAATTAGCTTAATTAGGATTTGTAACTTATAAATAAAAATTTTAAAATCTCAATTGTAAATGTGAGAGAATTAATAGAGAGTTGACTTGGTGCCAGGGAAGACACGTGCAGTTCTAGCCAGCAACCTCGGAATATTTTCGACATAAGTGCTGTTTTTTCCACTGAATCATAAAACATATAATCGAGAGTTCAATGATCCAGTTACGTAATTGATATCGTCTGCCACGTGCGATGAGGAGCCATATCTCCTTGCAAACTCTACTCATAAATTTCTAGCATCATCTTGGAGCGCCTCTAAATCTGTATATATCTAAATATACGGAGATGGCATCACCTCATAAATTAATAATTTATGTAATGTATATAATATGCCGTTTCAATTGTGATTCATATCCGTTGCGATGAGTTTACAGTTGCGGTCATGAACACTGGCGTTTATAGCCGTACTTAGCATGTCGTAATATTATTACCTGGAGCTATTAAAGAAAAGCTGTTATTGAAATTAGTGTTTTTACTAGTGGCTGAGCGAGTTGAAGTTAGTGCCAGAAAGAGTATAAGAACTCCGTTTGGATTTGTGTGCTTTCAATCTCCTCTGTGTCCTATAATATTTATATGGTGGCACTCATAAATAAATCTCAGTATTTCTGATCACTATAATAGGTTGGCAACTTCTTACACTCAAGATTGAAGTAAAATGTCCATAATGGATGTATGTCTCTACAAAATGTTTTGATGTAATTAATCAGGTTAGCTAATGTACTGTTTAAAAAAAAAAAATAAAGAAGAAGACATCTAAGAATTATTTACTTTAAATAAATAAATAACTTTATGAGCTTTTTAAAGCCAAGCTTTCTGAAAATGAAAATATTTTATTATATGAAAATTGTAAAGTAATATATAAAAGAGTGATTTCTAAAACATTTATTGTTTAAATGTTTTTTAAATTGAGTTACTTTAATTTATGTTTAGAAGATTAATAATACTCTTACTCATTACGGTACGAAAAAAAATAACATCAATATTACATATCAACATAAAATTCAATTTTAGCATAATGTTATAAAATCCACTGTTAAGAGAGAAAAATAAAGTTACTTACAAATATAAATACATAAATGATAAACATATACTTTAAAATGTTTTATATACTTAAAAAAAAGTGTATAAATTTAAATAAAATAAATGGCATAAAGTGGATATAAATAATATTATAAGATCATAATATACATATAATTCAACAAATATGTACAAAACCCAAGGTTGTAAAGTTAATTTAAGGTTTAAGGTTGTAAAGTTGTAAGGAAAATTTGATGTGTATTTAATTTCTAGACTTTTTAATTTTCATAAATGAGATTTATTTCTTCTTTTACTTATTTTTAAAATAATGTGGCTTTAGTCCTTGGTACGATATAAAATTTAATTATACCACTCTTCTATTCATAAATAAATTTTCTATTATAATCACCAAGGAGACAGCTGCTGTTGACTTTGACATGCGTCAGAACCTGCGAAACAGGAAATATCTTGTCCCATTGGGCTTTCCTCAAGCATTAGATCTGGAACAGTCATCCGTCCAAGTATTTTTAAACTACATTAATAAATAAGTTGTATAAGTTAAAATATATTTAAAGAAGAATTCCGAAAAGTTACTCAGAAATTGAGTTTAAGATCTTAATTTTTTCAGATCACCTAGAAAATTTTATCTAGAATCAGCTTTATCCACTGCCTTAGCGAGAAGAAGCTCTTGAGAGAATTTTTGAGCGGTCCCTTTCACTGCATCCAGAGAATAAGTAATTACTTAGGTTTAGGTCAGGTGTCCTAAATCCTATCCCGAGGGGCACCATTGTACTCTTCTGACGCCATTTTTACCCACGGGCATAATTGTGCCCTGAAAATCATCGCATTATTTTCAATAAAATATTCAATAATTCTCCTTGAAATATATAATGCTTAATTGGAAGTGTAAGACACTTTGTTTGAAAACAGTAATTTATTGATATCATAGTATTTAATGTTTTTCTATTAATCAACCTCGTTGTTCTCTTTTCCCTTTTTTAGGCAGTGTAAAATTGAATGAGAGTGTTAGTGATACTACATTTAGCCTATTTTATTATACTTAGTAAATTTTTACGTTGTTAGTATATGTTTATACTGAATACGGTATTCTTTTTTTTTTAATATGAATATGAACTTGAATTGAATAAAAGTACAATATAAAATGAAGAAAAAAAAAACCCCAAGAGATTGGGTTGCAGTAAATAATGGTAGACAATACTATGCTTCCCTTTATATTTATTTTAATGTTCTGTCACTTCTTGAAATATTTCTATCTTGTTTTCATCTAGGTCAGGTGCCTGGGCCAAGTTTGCCCCTTTGCTCCCCCCTTCCTACTCCTCTCCCTTTCTCTGTTTTCATCATATTTCATTGACTCAGTTAGAATCAATTGTTCTATTTCTGAAAAACGAATTGGAACACAGCAACGTCTAGAGATCGCACCTCTAAGCGGGATATTTCTTTCGCATTGTATTCTTCTTATATAAAGATATTATTTTTTGTCAAAATACGACTTCGTCATATTACTTTTTCGTATCGTATTCTTATTATTTTCGGTGGTGGGGCAGAGAATGCCAAGGTCGTTGGTTAGATTCGGATCAGCACGGCTTCTCTAGTCTCGCCGCTATCGTCCTACCATGCGTCAATCGAATGGCCAAAGGTATGATTTATTTTTTATTTATCATTGGAAAATATTTCCTATATTATTAAAAATAATCTATTTTATATTCTGTATTATATTAGAATAGCTTCCGCTAATTTTCGAGTATTTTATTTTATCCTATCAATGCCATAAAACAGTTATTTATCTCAAATGTGTTAGCTGTTATCTGTATCTTATTTATCTTTCAGGATGTAATAAAAAGGCAATATGAACTATGATGAAAGCCGCTATTCCAATATGGACTAATTTAAAATTAATCATAAAAATAATTTTAATATATAATTATATATTATAAATAATATAGTAATTATATAGTAAAATAATTTACTAGAATACAGGAAAAAGTATTATAGGTATTTTCGACCCCCAAAATATAAAAACCTCGAATTGCTACATTTAATTTTTTTTTAATATTCATATTGATTGACTAGTCTTCTTATAATAGTTATTGTTAAAATTTGTGTTTACTAAATATTTTATTAAATATCTTGTTACTAAATAACTTGTTTTTGTTCTTAATAACTAGCCCATATAATTTCAATATATATGTATATAGATTTTGACCATATTTATCTTTCTTATCAATGGCTCGTTCAAACATAATATGTTTTTTAGGTTATTTATGGATGACTGAAATCCTGAAGGCCTTGAAAATGGCCTACCTGGTTTTTTTTTTATTAAAAAGAAGTTGAAAGAAAAAGTGGATCATTAAAGTTTGTGTTAATAATAATACTTAATTTATTTGGAGATTTTTTTTTGTCTATTGTTCATATAATTTTTCATTACAGCTTTAATTGTTATCCAATCCCTATGTGTTTACTTTTTACCTATATTTTTATTGAGATTTACTGCCATTATAAGGATGAAATCATGCCGATTAAACTATCTTAAAGTTTCCTCTTCCCGTTTTAAGCTAATATTTCAAAAGTGATATAGGACCGTCGTTCCCCGGGGGTCTTAGTGGAGTGGATCCGGCGGTGAAGGATTGCCTTTTTGTTTGTACTATGATTATTATTATTATTGTATTGTTTGGTCCGGTGGGGAAGGATTGTCTTTTTGTTTGTATTATGATCTCCTCTTGTGAGATTGTGACATGTCGTACATCGACCAATCTACTGGCTATAATTTTCTGTCTGAAAATTCAGATAAGTAAGTACATATAAATCACCCCGTTTTTCAATTTCTATGAAAATATCACGGCCAACATTTCAGAATACTTGGATATATTTAAGAGTAAAAATTAACCGATAATTCCTCTTCAAAAAGGAATCCCTGGAGCATATAATTTACCATTACCTATATCCCACGTATTTAGTGCTATGAATTTTTTGTATGAAATAATTATTTTTTTCCTCGGAATATTCTATATAATAACATGTTTATAACGTTAGGTGTACTCATGCAATCTATGATAATTGTAAGTTTTTACGTTTTTTAAAGAAATTTACAATTTGTGGGCTAAACATGGACGATAGTATCCTCCACTTTAACATGGTTTAGAGTCTGCTAAAACGCGCTAAATTCGTTAACTACATAAAACCCGTGGAGAAGGTTATAATGAAGGTTTCTTCTCAATTGTTTTCTATTGTTTCGACTATTTAATTTCTGTTTTAAGTGTAATAGAATCTATCCAGCAAAACTTGTTTAAAGAGCATAGATAACCTTACAATTTACTCTTGGTAAATTCGGCAGGTTAGTGAGAACAGAGGGTCGATCACCCAAAACTCATGCTAACTGTTCAGCACTGTGACAGATTTAGCATTTAATAAAAGTTGAATTAATTTAAGTTTTTCCCATAAATTACTATATTAACAAAAATATTCTTATATATAGCTTTATCTTTCACTTTTCGATATAAAATTTTACTTTTTTTCTTAATATATAACTCTATCTTTTATACTTTATCTTTTAAGTGACAATAAAAGATTGTAAACAAGCTCGTTATAGAAGGCATAAAACATTCAATCAATATTCCCCATAAAATAAGTTGTTTATGAAGAAAGGTACGTATAATTTCAGATCATCAATTTGTTTCTTACTTTTTCGAGAATAAAAACATATTATTTGAATATAAAAATTAGTGCTATATCAAAAGAAAAACGCTAAGAAATATTTGTTAGTTAAAAGTTTTGAATATTTAATTTTGTATTGAATTTATTTCAAATGAAATATATTAATATATAGGGAGATGGTCAGGGTTGCGGTCAATAGTGAAACAAAAATAGTTTACAACTATTTAATTAAATAGTTAACTTAAATATTTAAATATTTAAATAAAATGTAAACTATTTTTGTTTCACTATTGACCGCAACCCTGACCATCTCCCTATATATCAATTTTTACGGTCAACTATACATACATATATATGAAATATATTAATGGTCATTTTACAGTAATAATGTAAATACTCTGAAGGGGTCCCTTACACCTTCAACCCCTATTGAATCAATATTATCGAAGCTGTTATATTAAAGGTGCTCCTCAAATGTGCCAATAATATTGTGTCAATATTACTTTCTCCAAAGACTTGTCAAAGCTCACCACTTCGAAGTTTTTTCTGTATGTCATATAAAATTAATATATAGTTGAATTATTAGTTTTAGGTATCAACTATATGATGTTAAGTATGCGAAAAATCATATTGTCAAGAGTAAAAACACAAAACAATAATTCTATTTGATTTTTGTTAGAAATAAATAAATTCGATTATATTGAAATATTTTTTGTCATTCGATGTTTTTTTTCAAATAATTTTTTCTCATTGCTTTTAAATTAAGACATTTTAATTTTATCAAACCAATGCCATCTTATAACAATATTTTAAACATAAAATAGACAATATCCTTCAATAGTCTGTCTTAAAAAATCTGTTGTGTTATAAATTTTTTTATAAATAAAAAAAAAATATCTTCCCATTTTACTCTACAAATTAACTACAGTTGATTAAAAGTCAAACTAAAAATAATACTTTCACTAAAATACCAGTTAATTATTAATCGATCATTATTAAATTATTTAATTTAAATAAGTTTGTGATGGTATATTTTTGTTTACTTTATTTCGTGTTCATTAGCTATGTTTATGTTTATACAACTAACATAATATTGCTCAATATACTCCTTACACGTGCATTATAGACACTACTTCAATAATATTGAAAGAGTATCAATAAATATCAAATTGCTTTTATTTTTATCCATCATATTGATGTCAATCGTAGTGCTTCAATAATTCACTCAAACGAAATTCAATATTGCGTCAATAATGATGTCATAATGAGCCCTCTAGGACAGTTTTATAATTGGTTAAGTATAGATAATTACCTAAAGAATAAATTGCATGTTTTAGTGGTTATTAAATTTTGCAATCAATTCTGCAAAGGCGTTCTTTGATATCGTGACTGTTCTTATGAGACAAAATAATTTAGTCATTAATTCATTTTGAAATCAATAAATTACGTAGACAAAACCAATATTTGAATAAGAAAAAAAAATTTCACCTCAATATTTTTAATATCATTTAATATTTTTGCAGGTCTTGTACAAATAGACCCTTCAGATAACTTGTTGACCTATTCAATTTTTGAAAGCATCTATTGTTGATCAATATCAAAACTGAAACACTTATAAACCTGTTTTCTTTGTGGGTCTGTCATAAAATAAAAATATGTTTATGCTTACTGGTTAATTTAGTTCTTGTTTCAGAATACTATTGCTCAAACAAAAAAATAATCTACAACATTAATGCGGAAAATTATTCTGATACGACGTTTCGACAACAAAGCCATTTCTCTTTCCATGTTTTAATGTCTTAATCTAATAATGAAATAAAAATAGATTACATACATTTATCGTCCTACTCGAACCAGTCAATTGCATATTCGTCTAAAATTTTAATATTTATTTTCTGATAACTTGTATATATTATAGTTTCTAATTATTTATCATTTAACCTATTAAATTAAATTAGGGATCTACTACCAACTATGATGCCAGTTAATGTTGAATATAGTTTTTATTGTCAATTTTATTTAGGGGAAAATATAGTTTCATGTCTGTTCAATATAGTATTATCATCAGTGCACCATTTCATCAATATTTCGAAAATTCGTCCACTGGAAGGCTCGTCTACTTTTAGCTAAAAATCTGTAATTAGTGTAGACTTGATCTAATATATAATTTATCAAATTCCATCAACTACTTTTGATGACCCAAGCGAAAAACTAATTTATTAACGGCTCCACTAAACCTTCGAATTCCTGTCGTATCCAATCCTTACAATCCAAAATCCTTCGTAATGCTCCTTACTTTGTCACAAATAAAATCATAAACAAAAACCTTAATGTTCCATATGTAACCAATCTAGCTCGAATCACAGATACCATTCCTTCCATTATAAACTCCCTCACCACCCAAACCAATTAGTTTCTAACCTCGCATCCTCTTCCATTCCTGACAATCCTCCAAGGCACCTGAAAAGAAGATGGCCACGAGATCTGCTAATGTAAAAACGTCATTAGAGTACTACCAATGCGTAGTTTCTCACATGCCTGTATAATTCCATTATAAGCTAAAGTCAAATTTACTGGTTGTCTGTATATGAATGTACAGTTGTAAATAGCAATAAATAGATTTTAAAAAAAGCTTTGAACAATGGCTCGAGCCGTACATTTTATGGTTAAATGATAAATCGTTAAATCTTTTAATATAGGCAATTATGTGCCCAAAAAATATATTAAAAAAAAATTTCAGATGTTTATTCAGAAAAGAAAATATGAGATTAAAAGAAAAATAGAAATAGTCAGAAAACTATACTGAATCATGTATTTGGCAGGCGTTTTAATTTGCTTTATGGAAATACTACAGAAACATTTGTCGTGAATCATTCAATACAGCTCTAATGTACAATGTTTCAGGTCGTTTATTTCTCCAAAACTATATCCCTTCAGATATATGTGTATTTCCTAAGTTTTTAGCCTTTAAAGAAACCCATAAATAAACATCTTATCATCGCTGCTCAGATGGTTAGGCTTAAGTACTGAGATCTGTGGGCGGTGCCTTTCGAGTCCGGCCTGGGACGTTGACTTTTTTCGTTAAGTGCCAGTCCCGCAAAATGAAAAACTTGACTCCTAACCATGTTTAGAATAGGTTGGACACCTGTCGATAACTTTGCCTAGTTATCCAATTAGCCATCACCTTCGCTGTGGATTGCCTTAAAAAAAAAAATCGTCTTAATAGCAATTATTTAATATTTTTTTACATTTATTTATTTATTTTTTGTTTGTAAAGAGAAAGTCTTGTAGTTTTCAGCTGTATTTTTTAAACTATATAATCGCCTTATATGTTATAAATAGTAATTATTATTTATTTATAAGAATGAATATTATAACAGTACTACAATGATTCTTGTAGATGTCATGGTACTAATTACTTTGATCTTTTTTTAGTTAATTACAGTTGAGTTTACCTATTAAATGAAACCGTAGCATCTTTTTTTTTAATCTACAAGGTAGCTACTGTACGCTAAAATTTACTTAAAAAATTATTATCCTAATAAAATAGATGATTTTCTATCCAATCTTTCATAATTTTATTACAATTATAATAAATCACTTTGCAAGGTTCATTAAATAGAGAAAAATAATAGGTACATAGCGAAATACGATACATTGTGATTAAATACAAATTTATTTCATAATTACATTACAAATTAAATGAAACAAAATATCTGAAGTGCTTAAAAATAAAAAAAACAAGGAAAGTAGAATAAAAAATATTTCCTGCATAGATTACATTTAAATATTTATAATTTCATTTTCTTGCATAAAGTAACTGCAAATTTTATTCGTTCGTATTTAGCTTTTAAATCTGTTAAATCTATTTATTCTAAGGATGAGTGAAGTGTGGCAAACTGATAAGGAAAAAATAGGGAAGGCACGTGTGACTACTTTTCCTCTCTAATTTGGTTTTATAATCAGTTCAGTGGCGTAGTGTCAGCCGATGGGGCGGAGGAAAATTATGCCGCCCCTTATTTAGATATTTTAATTTAAAAAACTGAAATATACAGTAATTCTAAAGAACTTTTTAGCAAGAAAGACAATATTTTTGGTTTATTGTACTGTTTCATATTGTTAAAAGTTATCATTATTTTTTGAGAAGTTTTTCCGCCCCCTAAGAGTGGGGGTCGGGTCCCCCCTTCTTTCAATGCAACAGAATCAGTTTCCTTACTGAGAATTTTCTACGCGCGGCGAATTTCAAGCATCTGTACACGTTTGTTCACGTTGTAGTTTGCCGCCTTAAGTTCAAACTGCGGCCGACAGATTGCATTGGGTGCTGGTTTTCGTTCTGTTCTTTACAATATAAGCTTCGAAAATTATTATTTAGGTTTTATAATGTTAATGTGTGCCCTAACACATTATACACTTTTATAAATACTCACTACAAAAATAATATACTCCAAAAGACTCCTTAGAATGTAGATGTTCTACAGTAAAAGTAGAAAGTACATTGTTTATAAATATGCCTTTAAAATTTTGTAGGGGTTTTGAAAAAAAAAAAAAAACTTACATTTTACATGACCTAAATGAATGTACTGTCAAAAAAAAAAATAATTGAATTAAAATAAATAACAAATTGATAAGGGATAGAAATAAAATAATACTATCGTGCTATTGTTTCTAAGTAATAAAAACTTCTACAAATTTTTCATTAATTTGTTATCTTTATTAACTAAGAAATTATTATTAAAAAGTTGTAAATTCAATCTAGTCTGCATTGGATACTTATGTAACCGATGTAGCATATTATATGGAATGCATTTAATTATAAATATTTAATTATGCGAGTTAATAGGAATATTTTAGTTCGTATAATATCTGACTGACTGATCATTCAGTTATGCGTGACAGAAGATTTTTTTTTTCCGCATTTTCAAAAGTAATTTGATCATGATTTCTTTCTACCTCTTATTTCATTGCCACACTCATTATTTCTTTTGATCTATAATATATATTTTTCTATTATTATTAAAATGATAATTAACACTGAACATTGACATCGTACTTTCTGAAATATGTTGCTTTATAAATAAGGAAGTGATTTAATTTGATCAAGCAAAAAAAAAGAAAGAAATAGAAAATTCTTAGACTAATTTACTAAGAGAAAATCTAAATACGTATAAATAATAACCATAAAAGGATTAAAATAGATTTCTTAATTATACAAGTTACTAAATTGTAGGTAAGAATTTGAAGTAATACTATTTTTTTGACGAAGATGATCTTCAAAAATGTTAGTTAACCAAAAAATTAACTTAACAAATATTTTCAATTTACATTTAAGTGAAATAATATCTTAAAAGCATAGCTAATAAATATTTTGAAAAATCTAAATTCCTTAAAATTTATATATATCTAAAATAATCAAGTTTTACTTGGTGAAAAATTGATATTTTGGTATCTAAAACAATAAAAGATAAAGAAAATATTTATCTTGAACAATGTTAATTTTTTATTTTTTATTTAGGGAATATAAAAATCTATGTTAAAACTGAATTTAATTTTTATTTTAAATAACTAACTTAAAATAAATGAAAAAAGCAAGATAATATAATATAGTGCACGAACTATTTAAAGTCATATTTCATATAAAATATACTTACTTCATTTACACATCGATGCTCAAATCACAAAAATATGAGGCAGAAAAAAGTCGAATTCTGTCGTTGTTTTTTTAAAATTCAAATCTTGAGATCATGCCCAATATTCTGTAATTTAGTTAAATTTTTTTATTGTTTCCTTCAATATATTGGTACACTTTTCTTACTAAAGATTAATTATAATATATGAAAATTTAATGGTTTTCTTTTACTCAAATTCTTATTGATACTTGATACCTATACTAATTTTTGATTGCTTCGACATATTCAGTTTGCTATAATGCAATAAATATGCAATAAGTACAGATAATATTTTATAAAATTATATTTCCATTTCGGCAGCCATTGCCATGGATTTATTATTAGTCGCTCTATAGTGCGAATTCGACTGCATGGAGCAGTCGGTCGTACAATGAATGCCGATAAGATTCTGTGACGCAAAACTCCACGTGTACGAAGTTTTCGCGTATCGAGCGATACCCAGCCCGATGGTAGGCGAATACAACCTTCTCAAACTCTCAACCGAACGAATTTCACTTTGTATATTCCAACTGCTTATTCAAAATATACTTTTGCAATAAAAAAAATTCGAAAAACAAAATGTCCTACTGTACATCAAATAGGCACAATTCCTTAAATAATTTAACGGATATTGATTGATTGAATAACAAAGGAGATAAACGCCACCCAACGGGTTTCGTAACAAAAGGTCCCATTATGCAAAGCCTTATATACAAAACAGCTGATCTTTACAAGTGGATTTAACATCCTGTCGTATTTGTTTAAACTTGGTATTCTGCAAATTATCAATAATCTGGAATAAAAAAAATTATTCAATAATTTTGTGTATTTTTTCTGAAGTATCTTTTCATTTCTTATGTTTTATCATTCTCTTTTATTCTGAACAAAGTTTCAGCTATTTTGGTGAAGTGAATTTATTTTTTATATTCTATTGAAGTTTATGTTTCCAGTAATGGGGTCTGTTTCTGACTGCACTGGGTAACAAAGAAATAATTTTTTTTCTTTTTTTTTTTTGGCGGAATGGGTTATGAAGTGAACTTTTTACATTAATGTACTAGAGTACACGAAATATTTATCCTTTGTTCTAACTGACTCTATTTCCTCCTTGTATTTAATTTAAAAAATACTAGGTTCTCATTATGAACTAACCTATGGAATACAAAACCGAACTAATTCGGTGAGCAAAGTGTATACACTAAATACAACACTGGAATAGAAAATACAGGTGATCTATAATAAAAATTGGTGTGTAAAAAGCTGATAACTTTCTGTTGTTTTTGAATGATATCAGCTTTTTAAAATAATAATTTAACATTTTATTTGGTCCTTGCTCTAATTTCTATTGTTTATTTTCTTAAGAATGTTATATGTTCATCAAAACTGATTGAATAATAAAAGTTTCTGAACCAAAAAAATATTATATTTAAAATATCCGTCCCCTAATATTATTGTTATTCATGTTTCCTTAATAATGATCCGTTGAGTGCAAAATTGGTGTAAGTCATTCTGTTAACATCAAGATTAATTTTCATTTAAAAAAAATTAACTAATTTATTAATTACTGAGTGTATATACTTTAAATAACTAAAAAAAATATATGTAAGAGTCGTTTCCTACAACTTACAAAGCGGATTGAGTGCCCATATCAGTGACTATTAATGTGATCTTTACGGTAGACATTCAATACTATAATTAAAATGCAGCTACCAACTAATTTTCCTAATTTTAAAGTTTTGTTTTTAAATATTTAATAGTGAGTTTGTTGTAGAACTGATGAAGCCTAAATTTGTGGAAAACTGATCTTATAGATATGAATTTTGACTTGAGTTTGGGATCTTCAAAATATTTGGTTTCTTATTGTAAACGTTATAGTATATTACAGAAGTAGTTAATTTGTTTTATAACTACTTGCGGATATGCTTTCGGTTTGGGAACGCCTATATGAGGTTCCGTTAGACTAACCGTACTTCCCCGGTGGACGACCCCCTATTATTGCGAGGCAGGAGGGTTGGGTGTTGCAAAATCGGGACATAAGAAGCATTGATGGCCCTAGAGAACTAGTTGCCTAGCAGTGTCGTAACCCGGTTGCGGTTCAATGGGAGGGAAGTAGGAACCTGGCACACGTGGCTTGGAGGCCAGCCTCTATGTCTTTTTTTAAATCGTCCCTCACCTTCCTCCTTGTGGTCTCCTTAGTTATCCGTTATGGTCTATCCCTCCGAACTAGGTGTAGTCGGGGTCTTGTTCTTAGCGGGGGTTGTCATCGCTAACAGCCTGTCTATGATCCGGGAGAAATCCACTAGTTGTCATGTTTAATGGAAACAAATTAAATTTTTATAAGCAGTGAATTGAATTAGGCATATCTTTTAGCTATGCAAAATTTCTTATTGTTTTTTCGTTGAATACAATAGACAAGAATATTATTAAAAACAAATGAATGTTATTAGATCTGATAGTACCTAACCTTATAATGCCAAAAGGCAATCCAAGGTATCCTTAACACCCAGCTATACATATCGCATACCTCCTATATGTACGTACCAAATACCCATTAACATCATTACAGGAGGGTATGAAAAAAAAAAAAATTAGATCAGATAGCAAAATCTATTGGTCGACACGAAAAATGAGAGAAAAACGTTTAATAGAAGTGTGTTGCCCAACTACTTTTGGTTGCTGCACATTCAGCCTACTTTAAAACATACATTAACTAATAAAACAATTATTTTTTACACTTATAATATAAAAACATAGATAAAATATAATTGATCTACAGTACATATTCTTCTTTGTTCTTTTCCGTTTATAGGTTTTTAAAATTTTAAAAAATACTTAAACGGATCTACGGATATAAATACACGATTACAAGGAAATAAATGTAATAAATATTAAAAGTAATAAATATAAAAAGTGATATGTATAAAAAAGAAAGTAATTCAAATAAAAATAGGTACAAACAATAAATGTAATAATTAAAAGATAATACAAAATGTTTATATTTTACAAAATTAATTATTCTGCCGTTGTACAGTTTCTTAACTTATGCTTATGTTAAAAAAATACACATAAAATAAGAATATATTAATTATGGATTTTAAATATAAGCAAAATAATTAAAAATGAATGTTAATTAAATTATATTAAAAATGTAAATTAATAATAAAAAAGTTATTGTTATATGATAAGGTGATAACAGAGTCCTAACCTGTTGAAGGTGGTTCTGTTTTTAAGTTGTAAATATTAATGAAAGAAGGGAAAGTGGTTTGTAAAAAAGTTTTAAATCTAGGATATCAATTTATTAAAAAAAAGTTATGTAAGTAAGAAATCAATTTAAAAACAAAGTTTTATGAAGTGATTATGATATTATGTTAATGATTAATTTATTTTAAATATGTGACAAGGGCAATTAGCCTGCAATTTTGGGTTTTTTAAAAAGCAATGACATCAATATTGAAGGTATGGCCAAAGAAATCAGTGTGTAGTTGAAGGAAATAATTGTTATATAAAAATACAAATTTTTTTGTAGGTTGTATCCTTGAGAATGGCCTGAGGGCCGAAACGTTGGAGAATTTTAAAGAATAAAAGTTGTGAGGGAAAAAAAGGATCAAAATTGTGTTAATTGATAATTAACTAAACCACTCTCAAACTATCATATGTATAAAAAATAATTTTCTTTGTTCTTTTCCTTTTATAAGTACAGAATTTTAAAAAATACTTAAACGGATATAAATACACGCATACAAGAAAATAAATGTAATAAATATTAAAAGTAATAAATATAAAAAGTGATATGTATAAAAAAGAAAGTAATTCAAATAAAAATAGGTACAAACAATAAATGTAATAATTAAAAGATAATACAAAATGTTTATATTTTACAAAATTAATTATTTGCCGTTGTATACTTTGCTAACTTATGCAGTTATGTGCAGCTAATACGTATATTAACTGACCCCTTCCAAAATTTCGCACAAACCGTAGATTTGCATCAGATGTGAGTAAATTTGGTGTTCTCCACAACTTCAATTATCTAAGTCCAGAGTCTACGATAGCCACTGTCATCGTGAAACTGCGATGTTTGTTTAACGTTTCAGTACTGTCTTACTATCAGGATTTGTTTGTAATTATTACCTCATAACACTAACTTTATATATAACTTATAAACTTCTATGTTTCCTTTTTATTAATTATCTACAGTGACAGTTGTTGTTTGTATTTAATTATGAGATCATATCATACAATCTTTTTGAACTGTTAGCGAAGTTAGGTCACTATGGGGTTGTAAACAAGTGCTGTCACCCTTTCTCACTTTAGTGATATTACTTACACGTGAAAATAGGCCTTTAAATTCAATATATTTTATAAAGACTTCAGAAAATGTTTATTAAGCAATAATAAAAGTGACAGTTTTTTTCATTTCATATTTGTCACACTTTTTTTCATATTTTGTTACGAGTATTATAATGTTTGGGGTTTGTGATAAATTCTCAGTAAATTGTACAACCAGATGTATTGTAAATGTAATGAGTTTTGAAATGCTATCAAAACCAAGATGGCGAAATTTTCTAACGCTTTAACTTTGCACCAAAGATATGCGGATTACTGTATCCTTGGTACAAATCTTAAGTGGCGAATCTCAGAATTGTTTGCATAAATTTGCATGTCAGGAATAGAAAGTATTAACTGCTGATAATCAACAACCTAAAACCTATTTGAATAAATAAGTAGATATCCTATCTAGAAAACCGAAAATTAATCTGCATATTCTCCAATTCGCTTATGGTATGCATACATACTATTATGGAATTTCAAAACATTGTTGTTGTTTTTTTTTACAAACACCATCAGATAAAAAAAAAAATACAGATTTTAATTTTACTTATTTGCATAGACTTGAACCTGTTCTGTGAGTCACTGGCAGCGGGTTCTGTCTACAGAATATTTTAATGATGATAATTAATAAGAAATATACTCGTTTCCTTAACTGTTCTGTCTGACAAGAACGCAATATGGGCGTATTACTACAACACCAGGCCTTGAAAATACATTGAATACAATGCAATAAGTCAGAAGATTATTCCAGATTAGTTGTATATTGTTCCCAATATAACTTCATCCTGTAGGAGAAAGGATTGCTGACTAGGAACATCCAGGTTCTAGGAAGCCTCCACGTGGCCTATGATTCATTTGGGAACAACCCTAATCTCTGACCTTGGCCTTGAAGACCTATTGCTTCCTCTGATTTGATTAAAAGGCTTCTCGGTGCTCTTCAGCCATTTAGCGAGCTGACACATGAAGGCCCCGTCCGATAAGTGGGGCTAGGCAAACTGCTGATCCAGCATCATCCTCACCTTAAGTGATTCCATAAGTAAGGGATCCGGAACATATGCCTGAAATATGATATTTAGAAGATTTCAAATTTATAGCGATGAAAATCAAAAGTAACTAAAGTCAGTTCTCAAGTTACACGGTGGGGATTCGCTCTTCAACCTCTATCGCAAGTTGAAAAATTAATTTAACATCAAATTATATACGTAAAAATAATTTAATTTGTTTACTTAATGTACATAAACATATAATAATTACATATTAAATTATCTAAAATTTATTCATTTTCTTCTTTAGTCATTAGGTACTTATTGGGCATTGGTGGGATCGATTGCATCACCCAGACTTTTGAGGAAATCGATTAAATCATCTTTTTTCTACTGATGACAAATACGAAAAAAAATTAATTCTTTTCAAAAATAAAAAAATCTTCATTTCGGTCTTTATTTAGAGGTTTTCTTAATCCGACTTTTTAGGACGCATTTTCAAATTCCTGCACCATGTAACACAATATAAAAATAATTTAAATCATTTTTATTGTATACAACTACGACTTTTTTTTTTTTTGTGAAATTTATTTTTTATTTCTAAATATCAATCAAAACAATTAATTGTGAGAAGTTTTTGGACTGCATTAAATTGGACAAATTTTCAAAATGGTTGAGGAAAAAATCTGAAGCCAATTTTGCAAGCGTTCAATTCAAAAGAACCAAATGCAGTAAAACACCAGTTTACCCCTATCAGTACCTAGTGACTAAAGAAGAAAATATATAAATTTTATATAATTTAATATGTAATTATTTTATGTTTATGTACATTAAATAATCAAATAAAAATATTATAACATATATCGTTTGGTGTTAAATTAATTTTTCGACTTGCGACGGAGGTTGAAGAATCCTCGCCGTGTAACTTGAGAACTGACTTTAGTTACTTTTGATTTTCATCGCTTTATCTCTATTTTCTTCTGAACCTCTATTTTTAGGTTTCTTCTATTCAAATCATTCGAAATCTAAGTGATATCATGCTCATTCGAGTAAACAATGTTATCATGAAAGTCTTTTTATATCATAATTGGTAAAGCTGCATACTTTATAATGACTATCTTGAAGTAACATTTTACGTAATAATTAATTACGTTGCCCAATGGAAAATATCGCTTCAGTTTTAAAGTTAAGATATGCGTAATGTATATTCAATCTGAATTGTATTCGTTGAGACCTCATGGCTAGGCCGTAAATGAACATTGTTTTAGGCGGGTTAAGAATTTTTGGTGGGAAAACGCGGGCCAAAATAATTAGATAGATGAAAATTGGAAATCTGTTGAGACGTTCCTATAAAACAAGTTACGTTTTCAGAAACAGAAACAGACTCAACATATTTTTTTCAATATTTTGATCTCAAATTGTTATAGGCATTCACCGTATAATTTAAGCAATATAACCAATGAATTGGTTGTATTTTGCTCAAAATATTTTTATATAATCACAGATGGAGAGACTAAACAAATTTGATACAATCATTTTCAGGATCTTGAGGTCGACTTGTTTCAAAATATTCACGGCATCTAGTTGAATAATTTGAGCTATCGAAAATATAAATCGGCTGAGGTGTTCGTTCAACGTCGCTTAAGTATCCAATGGGTTGCCATTGGCGCTGATATCTTTAAATGAAATTTGACCCGTACCAAATTCGTGTGCTTTATCAAAAACTGTTAATTTTGTGGTCTTAAAACACTAGGCCCAACTTAACGATCCATAGGATTGTATTTGGGTATTGATGTTGGTGTAGAAATTTATAAAACGCAATTTGCATCTTCTCGATGCTTTAGCTTACCTCTATCAGTGTTAAAAAAAAAACACATATTTTAATAAAGTTTCATTAAGAATTTAAGAATCGAAATTGATATTCGGCACTATTCTATTAATTTTTCGTTCATTTAATACCTCATTCATCAAAATTCGTCGCCGTTGTGACCCGTAAAAGGGATGTAGTACCGCTAAAGTAGTGCTATGTTTTAGTTCTGTTCTGCTAGGCAGGAACTCTGTAACCCTCATTTACATGGCAGTCCTAGAGTAACATTATAACATTGAAATAAATCTTAATTTTATTTTCATACATCATATATTAGTATATGTACGATTTCATGATGTATGAAAATAAAATTAAGATATATTTGAATGTTATAATGTTGCTCTAAGACTGCTATAGCAATGAAAGTTATAGTGTTCCTGCCAAGTAGAACAGGACTAAAACATAGCAATACTTTTAATTCATTATGCTTATTAAAAATTTTGCTTTGTATTATAACCTACATAAATGTAAAAACCATTTAATTTATTTTGGACTTTAAAATTTCCCGTTGTTTGAAAATCACCGATGTAGTAGGATTATATGAGATAGCATATAAAAATTCATATAAAAATGATAAGCTTGCAAATATTCAAATAAAATATACCTATAAAACCTATATGAGATAAAAAATATACATTTTAAAAAATAAATTATGTTTATGATGAATTTTATGATGTAAATGATGTAAGGCACATCTTATGAAACAGCGGCTACGCGGGGGGGGGGGGAGTCCGAATGAGTCACAGTGTCTGTATTGGCGAATTCATTGTTTAATAATTCAGGTACCGTATAGATCCCGTTTAATGTGGGTTGATGAGTTTCTTCCCAAATTAATATAAGGGAATTTGCACCAAAACCCAAAACTTACTACTACCTTAATTTAAAAAATCTTAGATACCGACCTTAGACAGACTTTGGCTATAGATATGAATTAGTGACCATTTATTGTTTAAATGCACTCAATTATAACATTGCCTCTATTCATATACTTTTTTATAGTAAGTAACTTTTCTTTTGTACAGTATAAATTAAACTCTGCTGGTAAAAAAAAAAAGTTGATGCTCATTCATATTGCGTATTGGTTATATTATAGTAGAATAACAATTTCGTTAAATGTATATTTCCATCTTTTATTGTTTTTTTTAAATAATTAAATATCGAAGGAAACCCCTTTTGAACCATACTAACACCACATTTTTAAGGGCTAATTGTAAATAATAATAAAAACTTATAATAATTTTATTTAATGATATTTTACATTTTTGTAGCTCTACGTCTATTTTATTGGCAATTTTAAAACATTCCCCATCTTTACCCCTATCACTATATTACCATCATTTTCATATGTACAATTTATGGATGTACTTGTTCAAATTTATTAAAAAATTCTGCTTTACTCATTTTATTTTATAACTGAGGACATTTATGCTCATTTTGGGGCTTTCCTTTATATACCTGTGTAATTTTAAAAAAACAATTATCCAAAAATATACATCATAATTAAGTAAAAACATATATTAATTTTTTCTTTCTTTTTTTTTTCAAAAGTTATTTATTTGATTTATATTGTACATGCCAATACTATTTATGGCTCAGTTTTATTAATTAAAATCTCAAAATTTACAGCGAATTGTTATGGTAATTGTGAAATAAATAACTGGGAAACTATAATTCATTCTGGAAGTATATTCCAGAATAATAGTAAAAGTATTATTTTCGTGTATGAATTTGTTTACATGTATATATATATATATATATATTACAAAAAGGGAAGTATTACTCTTTCCCAAATAAGTATTTATTCCTCAAAACACAAAAGTAATACGTAAGTACTAATCAAAATGGAACTATATTTTGATTAATACTTTGTTAGCTATGAAAACATGATTTTAGTCATATTGGGGGGAGGGAAGGGAAGAGGGAAATGCTCTCTGATCACACCTTGCTCACTACTGTTGCATAGTTTTTTCTATTAACATTTTCTATAGAGTAAAAATAAAATGGCTTCACCAAAATTTTGCATACATTTAAAAAAATTATTAAAATATATATCTACGTACAATTTTGCACTGAATTGAAAAGTTAAAATTGCGCCTGATTAAATGTTTTCAATTAAATCCAAAAAAAGAAATCTTGTTATTTGTAGTAAATAAGTCTGACGTTATTTCGAAATATCAGTTATGACTAATTATAAATAACCTATTGATAATGCGGAGAGATAAAATTGACAACGGTTGTAGATAACGTTATCAATATTTCCTTTCGCCAACTTTTCATTTTGTTGTAAAAGGCATGTTATTATTATAATTATTATTTTCACATTAATTCAAATCTTTCCATTTAGCTTCCTGTATTATCAGATGGTTTAATTTTCCTGTTACCATATATATATTTATGTGACTCAATCAGTAATATAGATTGATATCTATGTGTTCACTCGAACGTATAAAAATAATTTTGTTACTATTTTCGTGTTATATTAAAATTTTTGTTGGAGAACGTTGCAGAAATTTACGAAAAGTAGTTCAGGGCTGAAACGTAATATTGGAGCTATAACAAACCTTGAAACTTTCGGGTGGTTTCTTTTAGGAGTCATTAATTTTTTAAGAAAAATAAATGTAAATATAAATTGACCTGGTTTTGACAAATTGATCTTAGAGACAAAAATTTGTAAAAATTAATGTTGTAGGTAGTTGTAAGAAAACAATCTATTATGAAGAACTAACATAGCCCCAGAGGAAAAAAAAAAGGCAGTTTCATTCAGTTTTACATTCAATAGCTCTCGAGATATAGCTTATTTCATTTCATAAAAAATGTTGTATGGAACGTACGGAAAGATCAGTAGTTAGTGAATTTACTTTGAAAAATCTATATCTCAAAAATCATTTGATGTACTATTAGCACTCAAATTAAAGCTAGTTTAATCAGCTATAAAGTAGTTTATGATGTTTATTTTCGTAGGAGTTTTTTAAATTTTCATTTGCCAAATTTATATTCATATGATAAGTTTCATAAACTACTTTATAGTTAGTTAAATTTCCTTTATTTTGAGTGTTGGCAGACATATGTGCGTCTTATGGTTCTGGAGATATATTTTTCTCAAAAATCGAACATTTTAGGCGAACAAGTAGAAATTAACATTACGTGAGTTTATTTTGTCAAATATCATAAAAACTACTACTCCTACAAACATAAACATTATTAACTACTTTATAGTACCTTAAACTAGCTTTAATTTGAGTGATAATAGACATCTGTACGTTTCATAGTTCCTGAGATATATATTTCTCAAAATAAATTAACTAACTACTGATATTTCAATAAATTTTTATGAAATGTTGCTTTTTAAAAGGCTATATCTCGAGAACTATTATAAATAGCTCTATTAGGGCTAATATTTCAGAAAATTTACTCTTCATTAAATAATGTTCTTTTAGATTTTCTAGTATTGTTGGTAGTTTTTAAGATATAGAGCTCCGAATGAAAAATTAATGTTTTTTTAAGGTTTTGAAACTGCCGCCATTTTTTATTCCCCCTACCTATACTTGGGAGACTCACCAGTTTCGACTAGTAATTATACATAGTTTTCATTAAAGTAATCAAAAATTGGGGTGAAATAACTGCCTTTTTTTCTTCCCAGCTCTTGTACTAACAAGATATATTTAGCTCGAGTTGAGATAGAACTATCGGGATATTTATTGTAATACTTACTCCCGTTTGCCTTTTTTTAAAAAAGGAAATATGAATGTAATATCACGAAAAATTTCAAAACTCGCCTAGCCCAAAATTGATAACTCAGTAATCTTGTGTTTACCTTTCGCTTCATCTTAAATGATGCTTTTTATTTTTTACAAAAACTTGTTAATGGGATATTATGTCTCACTAAAATGGTTTAAAACCTGAAACGAGATAATTTCATTTTGTATTGCCCGGCTCCCCGAATTAGAAATTACAGTTATCTTATATTATTATTTATGATGTTGTTTAATATCAACTCGAGGAAAAATTTATATATTATACAAGTATGTATTTTTAAATCTATAAGAAATATTATGAAATCATATGCCTGTAAGTTTCCTTATTATTAGATTATATGATCGTGAACGATGTCATTTTCCTTGTCATATAGACACGGTGTGTTCAAACCCAACTTATAGCAAGCATGTGGCAGTTCACCATATAGTCAAGTTGTAATGGGTTTGCTTTTCGCAAAATGCAATTTTCGAGTACTTTTTTCCGACTCCTCTATACCAAGAAAGCGTCTCAAAATCAGTTTATCTTCGGTTAATTTCTTATTCAAATGATTTCATAGAACTCATTCTTTGCAATTGTAATTTATTATCAATGTTACTAAGCCCAAGGTCTGCACATTTCAATGAGACAACATTTAAAAGAGTTCTTGAATATTCCTAGATTATTATATTCATTTATTTATTATTATATAAAAACAAATTGTTAGAGCTAAAGGGCTTTCTCTGTCATAAGCCTATTTTCGGAAATTGAATTTTTAGAATCCTCGATATCTTTTTCTTATTACTTATCAAAGTTTTAAGCTGGTAGCTACAATAAATGAGAGCTAATTTCATACATTGATATATGATTTACAAAACTTTACTCGGTGACTTTTAGAACATGGTTTTCAGACAGACGCACTTTTTCCAGACTCACTTATGCAACAAGAAAGCAACCAACATTTTTTGTGTTGTATAAGCAACATTGATATTTACCACCAAAACCTAAGACTCCGTTTATATCTAATACAGAGAAACGCCATGCCTTAGTTTCGGTTGGTATTTATAATTATCGATGTATAATAATAATAAAACACAATTTAACGAAAGTGTTGATTGTTTTTTATTGCATATGTGAGATAAGTTAAATATACAAGACAAAAAAAACACTTAACGTACCTAAACAATATCAATAAAATAACTAAGAAAATAAATAAAACCCATCATAAAATGTTGTAACAAAAATTATCGAAAAGCATCCTCAATAATAATATCAATATTATGTTTTAAAAATATACGAATAATGTAATAATATTTGAGGTTGTGTGTCCATATGCACACTATTATGTTTTTATAAAAAATAATTTTTTAGTGAAGTTTTAGAATTCTAAATTGATTTCATTGGTACTATTAGTTTCTCAGCACAATTTTTAGGTCTCAGAATAATTTTAATACTTCCAAGCGATATCTTTATACTATCAATTGCTATAAAATTTAAATATGAATCATCTGTGTGTGTGTGACATATATACATTTATTCTTCAGCATAATCAAATTGGCTTCATATTGTTGTAAAACTGGTATTAGAAATATGTGTTAGTAATTGCATACTGGGAGGAGAGGGTGCTTGCTCCCTAGAAGTATAAAAAAATTAATAATTTAATAAAAATTAATTTGTTTCAAGAAAATTATTGTTATAAATAATAGAGCACTTCTTCAATTATATATAATTTTCTTAAAATTTTGGTGTCATTCACCTTTTCCATCCTCAAATGTTACAACCTGCACCAAATGCCCAACATAGTTTTAATCATAAGTACACCCTTGTATGTTATATACATACATTTATTCAATTATACAAGTTGTTATTTATTTATTTTTTATATAGGGAATTAACTGTAGCAGAAACGACAAATTAATCAGTAATAATAATTACTGACAATGTTTTTTTTAAATTTTTAAAATAAAATTTCATATTAATAAATAAATAAAATAAAATAAATAGCTATTTTCTAATTTAACGCAGTGCAAATTCAATTAAAACTACAGTAATAATAGCATAAATTACTGACCTAATAAATTAGTCGAATTAAATTAAATTATCTAGTGATTTTAGAATCATGATTTTAGATTGCATTAGGTCTTTTTATAAATAGATTATTAACAAGTTTAAATCTTTAATTTTAAGTATTTAAATCTTTGAGCATTTAATGGTTTGAATTAAATTAAATTTATCATATGTTTAGTCTGAATTATAATTTATCATTGTAATATTTCTCTGTATATTTATACTCAATCTATTTATATAGATTTCACTTTGTACTGATGAATGTTTGTTTCCAAGTTAAATTTCTTCGGTGTAAGCTTGTTTCTGTTTACGCTGAACTAAGCAATATTTTCGTCTGGCGCTGATCCATTATTTGAAATTACCTTAGCGTTGTTTAGAAAAATCTGTTGTTGTATTATTAGTATTATCTTGATGATGATGAGTTTTGACAAATGGAGGTGATTTCAATTATTTTTTAAAAATATTAATTTTTTTTTTTTTTTATTATTCATACATTTGTTGGTAAACTTTTTTAACACCAGTGGTAATGCATGCTAATCTGATTTTTATTAATGATTTATTTTGAACAAATGTATTTAAATTTCCAATAAAATCACTTAATCTTGCCAGGAAATATTCGAAAGTGACTGAAATAACAAAATTAATATTTTGTCTGAGAATTTTTAATTACTGTTTTGACTAAAACTATCTCCCCATTCCCTAATAGCTAATGAACTGATTTTAGAAGTTTAGCTATCAAACAAATCTTTATCACATAGAATATGATCCTGACAAATTCTTTGTTTATTTTTTTGAGTCCTTTTGCACTTCACTTAAGGCTGGTAGGTCAGGTTATCCTAGATTTATTTTTGAAGATTATTTTTTTCTTGACTAAAATAAGCTAAAAGATATTGATTTTCAATTAAAATAAGAAAACAATACTCTTTACGACCTCAATCTTGAGAAATTAGAAAAAAAATTACCATTAAAAATTTTCATAATTACTGTATATGATCTGGTTAAGTTATTAAGATTCTTAAACAAAATCTGTTAAATTCACTGTTTGCCTTCAAAGGAAAGTTTTCCTCTACTTTCCTTTGAAAAAAAACGAAACACTAGATGGGATGAGATAAAAAGGCAGAGAGATCTAACACAAAGATTCTTAATAATAAAATAGTTTAGAGAGGAAAATGTTTTTCCTAACATTTTCCTTATCCCTTTATGTGTTGTATACTGTAGTCTATTCTTGTAATGAAAAGATTGAATATTGTGTTGTGATCTGCTTATCTGTAGTGTAAAGTATAATAAAGTATATGTATGTAAACTATAATAAAAAATATAAGTAAACACCTTTTCGAAGAAAATGGTATATACTTGAACCATAATCTAAAAACTAAAATATCCTAATTTTACAAGCCTTTGTTAATTTATAAATTACTTGAACATTCCATAATGAAGGTAATTGGACTTGTTGGAATTTCTCCCTAACTTGCTAGTCTAGTATTAATTTATTTTTTTATATCAGACCTATTTTGCAAAAAAAAAATATATATATATATATATAATATCTATAATATTACAGAACATATATATATAAAATTGACCAAATTATAAATCCGCATAAATCAACTGCCAAGAAACAGCGATCGGAAGTTACTCAACAACCGCCAAATTCCATTTTACGGAAAAAGTGCGTAGAAGGAATTTTGAAAGTTGATTTTTTTGACCTAATTTATATATTCCGAAATTCTGATTTGCAATCTGGAATATGATAATCAAGTGCATAATACCAGGAACGAACTGTTTTCTTGGATCTTAAATTAATCAGTCGTAAAGAATAAATTTGAATACAATGTACACATTACATATTTTTTCAGTTTGAATGAACTTAATCGAATAAATTCTTGTGGCCATGTTAAATAATAAACGATTAAGATCATTAAAAAATTAAAGGAAAACATGGTTGGTATAATGTATTAATATTCAAAGTTTTCAGAATTTATTAAAACGTCTGGAATGATTGTTATTAAATAAAATGATTGTAATATATTTATAAGACTACAAATTTAAACATATTAATAATTTTATATACATAAATGATTGAACGTAGTTTTTAAAAATACGAAATATATGGTCGTGATTTCAGTCTAACAAAATAGTTTGTTAACTATTTTTCGTTCCTTTTTTACCGCACCCCTGACCATCTTCATATTAGTAATTTATATTTTATGTTTCTTGTTAATTTATTTTTGTTTATATAGGAACTATATACATTTCTTTCAATATTAGTATTAAAATTTTAAAATGAGACTTGTTTAAAATGGTAATTGCATCATATTAGTATTGTTTTGTTTGGTGTTATTTAGTACGACGTATTTTTGTATTATTTTTTTTTTCTCTTGCATAGAAACCACACAAGGAAATTTTATTTAAGTGTAGGTACTCCACCACGTATAGGATGATATATATATTTTTTAGACTGTATTATATATCTGTAACTTGGTCTAGGTAACGGTAATGTCCATTTTTAAAGGTTTTCTAGTTTCTATGTAATATTGTATGTTGAATATTTTAACTTTTCTAACTTTTACTTTCAAAAATAAACAGTTGTTTCAGAAAAGCAATTTTATTTTACTTAATTTTTCATACCACAATGATATATGACCAACCTAGATTCTGGAAACCTCCAGTTTCAGCCTGGAAAAAAAATACTGATTATTATTTTGAACTAAGGCACCTATATTTAGTTAAAATCCATCTGTAACTTAACATTATAATATGAATTAATCAATTTGTGTGAAACGTTCAAACAAGACTAAAAACAATAACGGTCATTGTTGCAGTCTTTATAAAAAGTAATGTTTTTTTTTTAAAAATATGTTTTGTGATTAGATGTGCCAGAAATAATTTTAAAAAAAAATAATTGTGAATACAATAGATGAATTAAAATTAATTGTTATTTTCGGATAACAGATGTTGCAACTGTCTTTCTTGGACTCATTGGATAACAGATAATTTTATCCGAAATCTGCTATCTATCATCTTGCATAAATTTTGCCTAACCATAGGCCTATATTGGAAATACCCCGTTATGAAAGAAAAAAATTAATTTGTTAGTTATGAAATGTCCATAAAGATTTAATTGACCCCCTAACTCTCAGCTACCAGTCTCTCCCTTCCAGTACCCGATCTACCCCTACTATATATAAGTAGGCCTATGCGGCATAACCCTGGACAAACCTGTTGTCTACTACGTGATACTGACCGAGTAAACTTCTCTAGAAAGATCATATTGTCTTCAGCTAACTGTACCTTTTCCCACTTTCACTATTCACGAGATTTCTAGCTAAGTTATTTTTCTTCTTTGGTTATTCCTCCTCTCTGTGAAGGGGATATACGGACCTCTTCCTCCTCCTCTTCCCAGATAGTTTCTCTTTCATCCCGTGACGTAGGAGCTGCCCTTTGCAAGGGATCGAGGAAAGGCAGGATCAATATGGTGTAGGGCAAGCGAGCTCATCTTGGCCTGTGTCATTGGCCCCTGCGCGCGCAGCCACCGCCAACCCCAGCTTCGTTGACCCATTCGCATCTGGCAGCTCTCAGGTAACTGTACCCGTCATGCCTTCTTTTCATTATTTCTATTATTAGACCATTAAACATTAATGATTTCCTCTAATTTTGATAATTAATTAAAGTTTCGAAAATTCTAAAAATGTGAATAAATAAATATTAGTGTTATAAATCTTATAATTATTACTAAAAATAAACTAAAAGTTTTCGCATTTAAAAAAAAAAAGAGAGAAAAAAAGTGATGGACATCCTGAAATAAGTGTTTCCTTCATAGCGTAGATTCGTTATCTGTTGGGGCTTATTCAGAGAACTTGATCACTGATAACGTGCTGATAAGGGCCACACGAGTTGTTCACTTTCACTTGTCACAACAACAGCGGTATGTAGAGAAAATTATTTATTTAATTCTTTATCTTCACTTATAACAATATAGTCGTCTTGTGCATTCCTCCAAAATTGTTTTGAAATGTATTATGTCCTTACAAAAGATATTCAAAGTGCTTTAGTGTTTATAAAAAACAAAAGCTTAGTTACTATAGTATTTAAAAACAAGACAATCTTATTTATTCATTTTCATCTGAATACTTTATCTTGATTTGAAATAAACAGTTGTTCTTTTACTATTTAGTTATGTTGTATATTCATTTAAATTTATGTTGTATGTGGTTCTGTTCCATAAAAACAAAAGTTTAATATTATCGTAATATTATATAAATAAATAATATATATAGTAGTTTAATTTTTATTTAAATGGTTTATTTTCACTTGAAATTAATTGCAGTTGCTGAAAATCGGTGTATTCCAATATAATTATTTTTATTTAATGCTGAATATATTTAATCATAATATATTACAAAATCATTTTACAATTAAATTGTGACGAAAATAGTATTCGTTTAAATTTTATTTATTCTTATCCAGGATATATAAAGTACGACTACGTTTCATAGTTAGCGTAGTTCATACGTTCAACAAATGTTTAATATTACAGAGCAATATTGCAATATTGTGATATAGTATTAGTAAAAAATAAACATATTTTTTCTAAATCCGTTACATATTATTCTTGAATTACTTTGTGTAATATGAAATACAATTTTAGTATAGTAAAATAAAAATTTTTCCAAAGAAACACCAACTATTTTTATTGCATTCAATTTAAACTGAATTTTTACTCATAATATTTTAGTCTGAATAATTTTGACTAATATATTTTTTGTATATTATCGTACTATTTCTTGTTGGATGTGTTACATTTACTTTAATAAGCTTGTTGGACATTTATAAGAATAAGATTATTTCAACATATTCATTTTAGAATAATTAATACTCCGTATCACTTTTATGAAAGAATTTCGAATGAATAAGTGCTTAGTATTAGAAATAAAACTTTAATAGAAGTGTTTTTACATGTGGTTTTAATAATTTAAAATAGAATTATTGTTTTAGAAAAAAATTTGTTTATCCAAAAATTTTTAAGCCTAAGAAATCTATATATTTTAGATTTTTTTATTTGATTACAAAGAATATTTAAAAACAGTCGTTAATTGCCCTCATTAAACATACGTAGTTGTAACGTACAGCGTTGAAAACAAACATTGTTATCTAAAACACTCATAATTCACAATTTCATTGTCAGAGTCGATGACCTGCCAAGTTTACTAGCCGAAAATCGCATGTTTGTATTTATTTTGAAACAGAGATTTTTTATTATAAATAAATTTTCTAGAAAGTCAATTTAAATTGTTTACACTGTTTGGAGGAGATAATAGATTAAATTCGCGAGTGATTGTGGGAGGCTTGTTCCCTACAACGAGGGCAATGCCACGGTGGCCTCGTCTGCGAGAAAGTGACTTATAGGGAACTCCAAAACCAGGCCGAGCTACATTGTGAAAAAAATTTCTTTCGACATTAAAAAAAAAATATTCCATTTATCTATATAAAATTTTTATTATTTTAAACCGATAAAAGTTAAAACATATTTTAGCAAAATAATTAAAATACCGTTTCTTACTTAAGTAACCTTCATTTATAATACATGAAGTAAATTAAAGCCATGTTGATTTCCGATTATTATTAATGAATTTGAATATTGCTATGAATAAAAAACAAACTATTGCCGGGACCGTTCCGCCCGATGCAGAGTTCAGTCATCTCGCCATCTTGAGCGCATGCTTCTCAACACCACGTGACCATCAGATCGAAAGTGAAAGCGTTCAAATTGTCAGAACTGCGCAAAAAAGAGAGAGAGAGGGAAAAAATTAACAAGGAACTCAACAAAGGGTTATATTTTTAGACCTCACCCCTGCTTGGCGAAGCATCTATTTCCTACCCTTTGAGGTTCAATGGACTGTTTGGTAATGCATGCGGAGTCTGGAAAAAAAAAATCTTTTCTATGAAGTCGATGAGGTAAGATGTAAATGTGATCTGGGCAGGTTCTACATCCTGTTTTATTTTTTGATATGAATAAAAAAATTGCATTGTTGAAACCAGATTTTTTGCTCATTTCGAAACGATGTCCTTGATTTGCAGAAGTGGTTTGGGTCAGGTTTGTTGATATTAGTCATCATACATCTCGAGTCATTATTTAAAATCTAGTCGGGAGTTTCTTCCTAAGTACAGTTGTAATCATCCTTTCTTTAATTTCTTTTAACGATTTAGGCTCGTAGTTTTTTTAAAAAGTTGCCTTATTGCACATCTGCAGCAAAAGGATGACCATCATGAATAATAACTTCATAGGCTTTGTCGTTTTTGGAATACAGTGATCAATAATTAAGTGAGTGAGTGGTATCTGTTCTTTTATATGTTAAGAAAAAGATTAACGGGTTACCAGGAAACTTCCAAAAAATATTTACAAAACACAGAATTTTTTAAACCTTTTAAAGTTGATTTAATCGAGTTTTAAATCGGATTATCATGTTGAATTAATCAACTTTTAATTTAATCAAATATTTAATCTAATTATACAGGTGATTTAAATCTTTATTTAATATTCAAAAATTTTAAATATTAATTTTATAATTAAAGGGGTGTTAAATTTAACTAATTGCCAATTAATTATAAACTTTTGACATTATTGACGTCATATATTTTATTCGTTCAACAATAGGGGCATCACATTGCAAAACCAACCAATTCAAGTCCATTTTCAAATAGTTAATTTATTTATTTAATTAATTAACCGTTTTAGTACTAGATTATTACGAATTAAAAGCTTCAATTTAGGAATATACACACATTTAGGTTGAATACATTATTTGATATCAAGAAGATTAAAATTTTAAATTATTATTTAATGATCTGGGCTTATTTTATTCAATTATTAGAACAAATATATATCTTAATTAATTTGTCAGCGTTTTGATTAACATTTTGGAACAGAAGTCAACGGTAACATTTTTTTAATTTAATATATAAACAATTCAAATTTATGTTGGATAAATAAAAAAAATAAACTCAAAAATTCTATTAAATAATTGAATGTATTTTTAACTAAACTATGCATAATTTATATGAACCTCAACACAGTAGAAAATTTGAAATTCATTAGTGATTATTATTCTGTACTAATTAGAGCCAACAATTAAATGCTCTTTTTGGCAGTCTAATTTTTAGATGGTAATACAGATATGTTCTAACCAAGCTTTATTTAATCTATATATATTTACAGCATGTATCCAGTATATAATGAAGATATATTCTTGTAACTTATGTTTTTGCTAACCGATCACCAAACTAGGGTTGTGAAAATTTTTCATACATTTGTCAAATTCCAGTCTGCAATTTCACAAAACCATTCTTATCATAAGGAAATACTGTAGTTATTTTATATAGATAACAATAATAAAACTTAAAAAATACCTGTTCCAAACTAAAGTGAAACTATGAGTAATAATAAATATTTTTTTCAGTTATCTTTTTTTTATTTTTAATTACTTATAGTTTTATTTTTAATTTAATCACTTATAAAATTATCAAATATTAGCAAAAATTAAAAACTAATGTGAACTCTCATTTACTATCAGTATTAGATCAACTTTAATTTCAATCTAGTTGGGCAGTGATCCCATGGCTGTTGGCACGGGTCTCATCAATCGAATAACCTTGGTTTTACTTCCTGCAACTATTATAAAATTAGATATATTCTGTTTAAAGATAAATAAATTATTTCTCATAAATAATATAATCGAATTTTGCCGAATTGTTGGACACACAATCCTATTGAACCTTATATTTATTTCTTCTATCTTTAGAATACATACACTTGCAAGAATAATTCATAATTTTTTTCAATAACAGCTATTATATTTACCTTTAAAATTTTTGTATGCTATAATTTTTTTGTGTTAGAACAATCATGGTTCCAGTAAATCTTAAATATTAATTTCTCAAATTTACTGAACTGAATTACTGTTAAACAAGTCAATTTAAAAAAAGAAAAATATAAAAATTTTAGGAATTGACGCATGAAAAAAAATGAATATTGATAATTTACATTTGAAGCATTGAAATGTTATCTGGTACAAATTTTAGTGCAAAAATTAAAATATTGTAATTTAAAAAAGCAAAACATATAATTTATAGTAAAAAATAATTTGAATCAATAAGCTGTCAAAGAAGCATTTTGTAACAGTAACATTGTCCTGGTTTTGTTATTTTTATTAAATTATGTTTGATTACTAAAAATATTACTAGACTGAGTGATATTTTATTAGAGTAATGTATTATATATATATTGCATAAGCATATGAAAGGGGGAAGATCCTTCATATTTATAGATTGCCTAAAACATTCTAGACTATGTTCGATTCTGAAGTTTACTTGCTTGACTAATCGAACAAAATGCCGCCATGTCGATGAACGGGAAAACTGAATTAAGATTTTTTTAAAGGCAATTCACCTACTTCTTTATTCTAGTAGTTACTCAGTTATATTTACAATGCTGAGTGAATCCGTCCCAGATTTAAACACTTCCTCAAAGGATCATCCTGGTTGTGCTGCTGCCTGAAATGCGCCACGGAATTGGAATAAAATATAAAGCCAGTATAATATTATTATTTAATAATTAAAATTAAAAAATAAGTCGACTAGATTGTAAATTTATCGACTATTAGTGGAAGTACAAAGGTATAAAACTTGCAAAAATAGGGAATTGGCCGATTTGGGGAAGATTTTCATAATTAGAAACGATTTTCCTAAACAACAATCAATATATGAACATCGACTTCATCTGATTTCTTGTGTTTAATGTTAATAATTTCTATTGAATTCACGGAATAAATACTTGGTAAATTAATAGTATCATTGCGATGTTTGTGATTTATGTCATTTTATCTAAGAAATCGTGATGTAATTTCCAATTAGTAGTAAATGTAGTTTAACTATAAATAAGGTTGATCGTTGCCACAAGCCGTTACTCTTGTGAGGATATTTATTAAATACTGAAGTAATTTTAAGTAAAACGAGCCAAGAGTCAATTTCTTCCTTCGGAAAATTTGATAATATCTAATTAACCATCTAAAGAAATAATTTCAACATGGAAATTATGAATTTATTAACCGGACTCAAATTATTACGTAGTTGGTTCCAAATTTTATTTGTTTTATTAGTAAGCATATCTACCAATAGAAAATATTGAATGGTTAAAATATTTACATTTAAAGTAAATTTTTAATTTTGAAACTCAAAAGTATACTATTGCCCACATTTCTGTGCACCAGAACATATTATGTTGCTAGAAGTCTATAGTTTAGAACACCTTTTTTTTTTTACAGAAGTAAATATTAAGACTCCTAGTGATTTGGTTTTCAAAAATATAATATTTTTTATTAATTCTAAGTGAGAACTAATTGGATTTATTTTTAAAATTGGCTTAACAAATATTTTACAATTAAAAAAGTAGCAAACTTCAGCGGTATGCTTCAATAAAATAATACCCGTATTTTTTTTTTTTTTTTAATGGTTAGTAATAAACTTATAAAATTAGACTGATTTATTAGTTTATAAATATATCATGTATTAATATTTAGCTTGAGAGTTATTATTTAAATGAAAACATAACTACTAATTTTTTTTTTATTTACATTTTTTACAAAACTTGTATTTTGTTAAATTTGAAAAATAGTTGTTAACTACATACAAATATTTATATTCTTATTTTATCACTTTAAATATTTAACGATTTTCTGATTTACACAATATACAAATTTACAATCTTATCAAAAACCTACCTTCACGAGGATAGAAGTTTGTTATCAATAATTTCTAATACTTATTATATTTTATCTTTCCTTTTTATTAATTTAATTGATTTTTTTAAAAATTTCTAATAATTTAATTTAAAGATATATATATATTCCTACAGATCAAAGCCGATTTTTAATGTCGAATAAAACAAATCATTGTTGGAACTAACAAAAAAGAGAGGAACCCCTCCCACAGAACGATGTCTAAATTTTTTGGCTTAATGGAAGAATTTTTTTTAAATTGTTAATTATTAAATTTTTTTGCTGTCGTAGTTATATAATAATTTATTTTAATGAATTGTTGAAACGTGGTTCTGCAAAAATAATTGAGTAGATACATTCCTCTCAATTGCCAATTCGTAATTGGCTGCAGCGAACCGTGCAGGTTTATTTTTAGCGAGCTGGTTGGCGCTCCATATGCTTTGTGCCCAGCCTAGAAGGTCACCGAATCCCGTCATGCTGGATGCAGCACCCAGGGCACGAAAGAAAAAAATAGGAAAAAAAGCACCGCTGCACTTGTTGGATTGCATCCACGACCAGTTTAGAAGCAGTACCTTCTACACTACCATCACTCGAGTGAAGATAATGTCTACTGGAAAACATATCGTCGGCTTACAAGTGAAACACATTAAGTCAAAATTTTATATTTTTGAGTTATTTAGCTTTTCCACTCTAATGCCTTTAAAAAAATTAAACTCCAAAAAAATATTAATATCATAAAAATATAATTATTAAAAGTAAACTTATTATTTTCAAAACATCATCAAATATCTCAAAACTTCAAGTTTCGACTTAGTGTATTTCGCTTGTAAACCAACGATGTATAAAACTAGTTTTTGGGCACTATTTCGTATTACAATTCAACATAATAAATTTGTTCGCTGCCAAAGATAGGAAGGTTTGGTACCTATGCGGGTTAGTAAAAATATCTATGTCCTCAGTATCAAACATTTTCACTCGCCCAAATTTCACATCTGTCTGTTATCGAATTTGCATTCGGATATGATGAATTCTACTGTTAATCTGATTTTGATCCTGGTATTTTCCAAGATGATAGTGTGAATTTTATCAAATTATTTTCACTTACACATGCTAAAAAAGAATTCCGTAATGTAGCTATATTTCAACAACGGCGTGTTCTGTAGAAATAATTTTCCAACCACTAATCATTAACGTTCAGACATAGGTGATTACCCATATAATAGAAATTTCCAGATGAGAACTTGAGGAAATATAATAGAAAAACAGTAAGGAAGCTATAGAGAGCTGTTTAGTTGTTTTTAACGCCTCTCCATTTTCTTGCTTTTAAATTGTTTCATTCAACACTATATTCTTTTCATAAGATTTAAACTTATAAACACCAACATAAATAAATTTAAATCATTATATAAATATACTATATATAGTTACATTTAATGTAAATTAAAAGAGTAAAAAAAACAACAACATTATTTTAATACGATACAGTCCTTAAATTGTTTCTGGTAAATTAAAATCGATTGCTTTCTCTACAAATCTACAAAAAAAAAAATGTTTGTGGTTTGAACAAAATAAATAGTCAATAAAGTACAATGAATCCGAAGAAATAAAACATATTCACTGGAATAATTCATCTCATACATATTATTTTTTACTATCACTTACCTACATATAGAATATAAAGTAAGGTAAAAAAATACTGCGATCATAAAAATGGTCGAATTTGAGTTTTCGACAGAAATACCTGTTTCAAGGTCTCTTGAGTCCTAAAAAGCTAGTCCTACGATTGGTCGGTGTATCTATTTGTGGGCAGCCTAACTAAAAAACAAAAACTCGTACGAAACAAATTACATATTTACAGTATGACTCTTTTGCAACTTTTCCGCTAAAATCGACCTACCACAAGTGGCTCTTTATAAAATCGATTTTCATATTTTTCTCCGAAACGGCTCGAACTATTTTGATTAAACTCGGTGAACTGATGAGCAATTAAATTGCCTTTAATATCAGATAGGTTTTATTCTCATTCTAACATTTCATGTATTATATATGTATGATGTACTGATGTATTTTAATGAAGGGTGCGAAATATATATATATTCAAATAGACTAACAGGACTTAAATGCCGATTAAATCTTTTTTAAGCATTAATAATAATTTTGATGCATAATACCTTCAAGGAGCTCAACGATAAAATATTACATTGTTTTGTTACCGTATAATTTTACAATCATTTAGCAAGAAAATAGTTTATAAAGAAAATACCATATTTTTATGAAATAATTACATAATTCTATGAAGTAGTGAATATCTTACAGACTGTTAAATTAATACGATACAGGTTGAGGAAATTTATTCATACAAATTCTTAGTATTGATATATTCGGTTTGTATGCTAACTTATAAATATTCAACTATAATTCTGTGATTGTCTTGAAATTTTTTTAAAAGCTATATACTTGAATTCTAATTTCTTATCCAACAAAACCTCATGCCTTTTTTAAAATAAACTTCAACTCATACAGCGCTGGCTATTGCGGTGCCACTTTATATAACACAGGATGCTATTAACAACATAAAATTGTGAAAAATTATTCGATATGAAAAAACACGGTTGGACGCCGGGTCTGGCGCCGAACTGCAATGAGGTTAATTGTCGGGCAAGTACCGCACTGGCCTCCCCTAATTGCCAATAATTTGTTTTAATTGCGGCAAACAATCCTATGAGATGGTGCAATCATAACTTATTCAACTCAAGGACTAGTCTGGATCGGGCTGCGGTCGCCGAAATTGATTTGGCCTGGCAGAACGCTCCCGGCAGGCTAAAGGAGTTCCACGATAAAATTAATTAATTAAATAACCTTCATAGGCATGGGTCGTAGTCTAAGGATCATTTGAAGTGGGTTTAATAAATAATTAAAGTTAAAATTAAATGTTTTTTTGGTGCAATCGGAAGATGTTTCTTAACATTGTTAAATTAACTAACAAGTGCAAAAGCTAATTCGGGTATTTGCTTCAACATTTAAAAATTTTCATCTGGAAAACCAACGGCATTATTGCATATATTAAAGAAAACAATTAATTCTGCAGGTTCCGATGTACAGGGTAAACGCGTGGCAAAGAACCTAAAAATATGAGGACACTCAACATTTACCTTTGAGGAACCAAAAATCACCATACATTTCCATATTGCTGACAGGCCTTGGTGAATGACAAACGATCCTAAACAAACAAATCCCGGACAGATGGCAACCCCAACCTGTATCCGAAATGGTATAGTCTATGAACCTCAAATTCGCTAATTGTAACTATTCTTCTATATAGAAGATAATTCTATATAAAAAATGCCTGCTAATTACATAGGCTTCAGTATTTCAAGGTTTAAAAAGAATTTTATTAATTTTTTTTATTACCTCCACGGCCTAAAGTCCTCGGACCCTTGGTCCGCAATCCTCATAGTACAAGAGCCCAAGAGGAGAAAAAAAGGCAGTTATCTCACCCCAACTTTTGATTCCTTTAATGAAGACTATGTATAATTAATAGTCAAAATTGATGAGTCTGCCGAGTATAGGTAGGGGGAATAAAAATGGCGGCTGTTGCAAAGCGAAAAAAAAACTAATTTTTCATTCGGAGCTCTATATCTTAAAAAGTAGGAACAACACAAGAAAACCAAAAGAACGTCATTTAAATAAGAGTAAATTTGCTAAAATATGAGTCCTAATAGAGTTATTTACGTTATATAGTTTTCGAGATATAGATTTTTAAAAACCAACATTTCATAAAAATGTTGTATGGGACGTACTAAAAGATCAGTAGTTAGTGAATTTATTTAGAAAAATTTATATCTCAAAAAACATTTTACGAACAGATGTCTAATAGCACTCAAATTAAAGCTAGTTTAATGAGCTATAAAGTAGTTTATAATGTTTATCTTCGTAGAAGTAATAGTTTACATGACATTTGCTAAAATAAATTGTTTTATAGTTGTTCGGACAAATTTTCATTTGCCAAATTTATATTCATATGTGAATATCATAAAAACTACTACCCCTACGAAGATAAGTGTCATGAACTACTTTATAGTAAGTTAAATTTCCTTTACTTTGAGTGTTGGCAGACATATGTACGTCTTATGGATCTAGAGATATATTTTTTCAAAAATCTAACATTTTATACGAACAACTAGAAATTAACATTTGTGAGTTTATTTTGTCAAATATCATAAAAACTACTACTCCTACAATAAGATAAACATAATTAACTATTTTGTAGTAAATTTAACTAGCTTTAATTTTAGCGCTGGTAGACATCGGTACGTCCGATGGTTTCTGAAATAAAGTTTTTCATAAATCAAATTTATTGTCCGAACAACTATAAATCTATTTATTTTAGCAAATATCATGAAAACTGCTATTCCTACGAATGTAAAGGTCATAAACGTCTTTATAGTCCATTAAACTATCTTCAATTTGAGTGCTAATAGACATCTGTACGTCATATAGTTCTTGAGATATAGATTTCTCAAAATAAATTAACTAACTACTAATCTTTCAGTAGATTTTTAAGAAATTTTGCTTTTTAAAAAGCTATATCTCGAGAACTATTGGACGTAAATAGCTCTTTTAGGGCTAATATTTCAACAAATTTACTCTCCTTTAAATAATGAGCTCTTATATTTTCTAGTGTTATTGGTAGTTTTTGAGATAAAGAGCTCCAAATGAAAAATCAACGTTTTTTTTAGGTTTTGAAACAGCCGCCATTTTTTAATCCCATACCTATACTTGGCAGACTCATCAATTTTGACTAGTAATTATACATAGTTTTTATTGAAGTAATCAAAAATTGGGGTGAAATAACTGCCTTTTTTTCTTCTCGGCTCTTGTACTATCAGCCAGCGCTTTCACAGTGTGCAAACTCGTTCTCTTCTGCCCAAGCCTGGAGATATGGTCCGTCCATAATTATCCACTGGTTTCAAAGATCTTCCGTGGATTCCGCTTGATAATGCCCCTCAGAACGGGAACTCCAAGATACTTTCTATCCCCTCACACCTTATTTGATCTCTTTTTATTTTTCCAGCCGTTTTCAGGAAATGCTTCATTCCAACGCCTGTCCAGTGAAATCCCACTTTCACTACCCTATAGAAGAGTAGCCTAAAAAATGTACAGTTTTTTTATTTATTTAATACTAGTTGGGCCTGATGACCGATACGATGGTTAACGTAAGAGGTACATAATGTACAGTTTGACATTGCTTTTCATCTCCCTTTCCCCTACCACAGTGTTGCAGAGTGTGTTAATACACAAAATTTACTTTTTTTATCTTTATGTAAAAGTTCTTGATCAATTTCGCCATTTCTAATGAACACTGTTCCAGCATAGGTGTATTCATCGCCTCATAGATAATAACCAAATAACCTATTATACCAAATTTAATATTTCACTCAAAATGTCTAGCTTGAGAAAATAGTTTCGAAACACGATTGCATAATTTATAAAATTCAATTTACCTGCTATCTCATTTCAAAATCTTAAAGTATATATACATTAATTATCTTCTTGTTTACGCAAAAAAAAAAAAATCCGTCGGATTAAAATACATGTGCGTTTCTGATTAAAATATTTCAAAATCCGGACAAGATTATCGTGATGTTATACTGTAGATATCTTTTAATCTATCTATAAATCGTCATGGGGTGTTACATATGTAGATCCTGGTGTTGTTTATTATGTTGTATTATAGAAGGTGTTGTAACTTCTGACTGCTATATAAGCGGCGAAAAAACGAAGGTAGAGCCGCAAACCTTTTTGAAATTCCGCAGGCGTTAAGAGCGTCGCCTGAATACATAATTATCACTATTTCTCAATAATAGTTTGATGTTTTTATTCCTGTATTTTCACTTGTTGTAATTAATAGTAAGAGTAATGAATGACCTCCGGATAACCGAGATATCTATCTAAAAAACAAGATTTATGATCTATCTACTTGTCATTTTAGATGCATATGAATAGGTAAAATTTAACATAGGATTTTATAAAATCAGGAAAGGTTTTTAAATACGGTACAATGGTCACTTTATACAACTTAGAAAACACCCTCTTAGTATTATGATAATATTATTTACTTCCAGTAGTGATCCAGCCATTATGCTTGGGGTTGTATTCAGTTAGACTTCGCCGAAACTCCCCTTGCTAAGTGTATTATCGATTTTCTTGGAGGAAATTCTAAATCGATATTACTACATGTTCTCTAAATTCATATTAAATTTATCTAACTTAATTTTCTTAATTTTCCTTGAATAAATTAGGTTGGAACTATATTATGTTAGGGATACCAAGTAGAAATATTGAATCCTTTTCTAAGAATCCCTTTCGAAGTAACCAGGACCATAAAATCGAGTTTTTTTTGCCCTAAAAAAATCATTTTTGAAGCTGCCAATAAACCAAACAAATCATTCAGAAACGGGATCCTAAGAAATATCCTATCTTACGTTTACCTTAAACGTTAAGTTGAATTGATGAATATCGGTATATAAAAATAATACATAATTTGCAATATATAATGGTTCTAACGGATTGTCCATGCTAACCACATCATTCTTTTTTAAAACAGTTGCCCGAGAAACAATACTCCTTACCTAGTACAGAATCTACGATGGCACTTCTCGTGTTTTATTCATTTTTTTTATTGTAATATTTCTACACGAACTTACATTTAAATTGTGGCTAGAAGTTGATGACCAAAGTGATTTACCTCCTGTGACCAAAAACAAACATTTAAATTATTCCAGGGAGTTAGAAACATAAATTCAATTTAGCCATTACGTATACTATTTTTCATATAAAACTTCCTATCACGATGTTTATAAAAAATACAAAATAATCTTCCTTTGGTGGAATAAATTAAGCGATATTTAATTTGTATTTTTTCTGAATTTGTGAATACATTCGTAGTTTGAAATTTTCATATTTGCAAGAGAGAAGTAAATTTATATTTAAATTGAATTAACATGAGGTAAAACTTGTTCTAATATTTTTTAAAGCTTGCGATAATGAAGTTTTTGATTCCATTTCACACTAATACTGAATAATGGTCAAAATATTTTCTACGGGTCGATAAAGTATCGTTTTGTATTAAATTTATATTTAAATAAAGAATTTGAAGTTAATTAATTCTATACTAATTAAAAAGATTATAATATTTTTTTAGAAAAAAAGAAAAAAGAAAAATACTTAAATGTAAAAATTAACGTGAGAAATTGTTTTTTGTTCAAAGCCCCTTTACATTGGAGGCGAATAAATTTCGAGGCTACGGGGATAAAATTAAATAAAAGTAATAAATTAATAAAAAAAATGGTGGATAAAAAATTTATTCGCAACAAGACATAGTCATAACAATGGCGTGTATAAAAAACGGGAAGACTACAAACAGTGAAAATAAAATAAATAAGATAGAATTGAAAAAAAAGAAGAAAAAACACGAATAAAATATCAAAGGCACTGGGAAGCATTTACAGTACAATAGATTAACAATAATCTGTACAGGTACAAATTGAAGGAATAATATCTTTTCAGCATCAATGTGTCAAGCAGGTCCCATGAAAAAAAAGTAGAAAAACGGGAATGCTTTAAGTTGTACTTGTAGTCTTTAAAAAAATATATTCAAGATATGAATTTATAAGGTAAAATGTGAGTTACTTACTATATATAAGATCAGAAAAAGCAATTTTTCTGTTTTGTTTTAAGAACTGTTATTTTCCTTCTTTCACGAAATTGGTACCTTCAACTTCAAAATCGCACTCAAGAAAGTTAACCTTGGCATACATATCTTTAAAAGTTTAATTAAATGTTGTTTTTTAAGACGGCATGCGCTGGCATTTTCCTCTCGGAAGGTCAGAATCATTTTTTTGGTCCGATATTTTAATTTTGTCAAAATAGATTCTAACTCGTTAAAACTTGAATTATTTTGCATGATGTAAAGGCCTGGGTAAACTAATTAATTCGATACTCATTCAAAAACCTGTTACAAAAACGAGTGTCATAAATTATAATGGCACGTCTTAATCGGTTCTTTTAAATAAAAAAAAACAACTTGATTAATAAAAAAAGGCATATATATTTATAGCTTGTTCGAAAAAAAAAACACTATTTTTTTTATCTCAAATATTTGAATAAAAAAAAGTTGGTCTTGGTTCCGACTTCCTCAATTAGTTGTCAATTTCAATTTCCTGTTCAACACATTAATTTTTTATCTACAGTACTTATTTTTAAAAAATAGTGGTGCATTACGGCCTAGAAACTATTCAAAATAAATATAATTCAAAAGATTTTCGTGGAAATTCACAATTTTTTTACTAGCTTTTTATGATACATTATGATAGGTATTCAATTAGCCAAATTTATTGAGCAACAAATTTTTCAAAAAGAATTTTACAATAAATCATATAGATATATTATTGGAAAAAATGATAGTTGAAAAATTAAAATGACTAACATTAATATTATCTATCGTATTCATAATTTAAAGATTTTTTTCATATTAAAAAAAAAAATACTTTAACTTTTTTAGCGAGAAAGTAAAATTGAATTTATTAATTTCAAAAATAATTATGTATTTTTCAATTTAGAAAGCAAATGTTCCATTTCCTATACACATGATACTTAACATTTTTTATGTACCATCAGGTATTTGTTTTTGTATTTTTGCTCAGGTGTCACAGCTTCCCTCTCCAAATTAGTGTCGTCTTTTAAAATAGAATACCCAAAAAAAATTAATTAATTTATATTTTTAACGCTAACTTCTATTCGGTTTGGCAAGGGGGAGGTATGGACGCGGTAACTTAGGTAAACCCTGTCAGCCTTTCGAGCCCTTAGTTGACCTTAAATCCTCAATTAACATTTTCAATTTTTCTATAATAAGAAACCAAGATTAGCAACTACCGCCTTCAGCTAAACACGGGCCCGCAGCAAAATAATTCATAGAGCCACCTCCCAGTGAATATTCCATGTGTTTAATTTGTCAATAATAGACTAGGTCTATTTTGACGGTCACTATGGACTGTCACAAGTTATTGACCCAATATATAGGCCCTTCATCCAAAAACATTTATCTACCAGGTGAAATACAAAATTAATTGTTAGATTTGCTCTTTTTGCAGAACGCCAAAGATCTATATTTGTGAAAGGGACTTCTATATTTTGTTATATTATCACTTTTTGATCAATTGTCAGTACTTATTTAAATCTAAAGATCATAAATTTCTTGTGATAATGTTAAAATAAAAACATATTTTTGTGTATAGCGAAACCATGATACAATAGGGCCTTAGAGAACTGGTTCCTTGAATGTTTACGGTTGGCTGCTACGTGGTCAACAAACCCTCAATGCCGCAGATCCGTAGGCCCCTTCGCTTGTTTCGCAACTCCGACCTCTTTCGCCAAGGACAACCGTTATCTTTCCCTGCATCTCATCCAGTAGGGTGAAAGGTTCACCAGTAGATCACCGTGTATCAATAAAAATAAACAAATCAATGCATTTACTTATTAAGGCAATTAAAAAAAGAATCACATAATCTGAAAATAAATATAATATAGAAATAATATCAGCTTTTAAGTAGGATCATCTGATCTATAGATTATTGTGTTATAAAGAATGAACAAATAATATTTTCGATTGGCATTCCACTTCTAATACGTGGTTTATTATGTTAATAACGTATTAAATATGCTATAAATAAAATGATATCAAATATTTTGTTCGCTTTTCATATAAATTGACAAAATCAAATTGGACTTCTTATTTATTTATTTTTTATAATTTAAACTTATTATTTTTGTTATTTATAGAATTTAAATGCTTTTTAAACATTAAATAAGTAATCGATTATTCGCAATATAAAGACAACGAGGCCTACTAAGATTTTATTTTATTCATGAAAATAAAAATCGGGTCAACGGGCCTGATATTAATTGGGACCCGTCTATAAATATTTATAACCTTCTTACACCAGCTACGATAAAGGGTGAGATTATATATCTTTAGCATAGATAGAGTCTAGCCTCTATCTTCACTTTATTTTTACGTTTCTGTCAGCACTCAATGAATTTGGGTTCTTCTGCTCTATATGACCTTTGGTAGGGTCAGTGCATCTAAAAGAAACCAAAATTGTTGGTCAAGATGCTTACTGGCAAAACCATACTTTCAAACGTTTTGCTTAAAGCTTTTTTAAGTATCCCGTAGTTGTGCTATGATTAAAGGGTCTATTATTTATCACTACTCACAAAAAAATTAATAATAATAATACTTACAAAATAAACAATATTAAAAAGAGAAAAAAAAAAACATTTAATTGACTAAGCCCTTTTTGTGTTTCTTGGTTAAGTTTATTTAAAATATTCCCTATGGCCTCATGGATGTAGATTCAACCACTTTTGTAAAATAAATTATAAATATAATAATAAATAGGAATAAAATAAAATACAATTATAAAAATCATTTTATTTGACCGTTTGTATAATAATTATTTTTGAGCAGTTACTCATTTTTTCATATTTTCTTCAATTCCATCAACTGTATCAACAGATTCGCGCTGCGATAAAAATATTTATCCCCTACAAAGCCTTGACTTACTGCGATAATACCAAGTTCAATGTTATCGCATTTATTTAACATATATAAATGTTCTTTCCTTATTACTATTCATGGCCCGTCTGTTGCCATAGTGAGGTCAGTGGGGTACTCATGCAGGTTTTGCAACATGAACGGATTGAAACTAGAAATAAGTGGTTTATACTTAAACACCCCTTGAAAATTAATTAAAATAATCAAACAATGTTTTAAAAGGGTGATAAAAAATAAAAGAGTTAATTTCTGTACTAATATTATATATTGATATGTATGAGAGGTACCAGCTGGGGTTTTTTTAACTTAAAATAATTTCTTTTGTCGGCATAAAAACCAATTATACCACCGGACCTAGGCAAAAACCCCGTCGGCAACAGATCTAAAGTAATGGAAAAAGACATATAGATAACAGAGAGTACCATTAACTGGG
>NW_027108761.1:437371-481525 GCF_000696795.3 Halyomorpha halys | reverse complement strand
GAAATTAAAATAAAACTGTTTTTTCAAATTAAATTCCACTTGCTATTGTATTATCACAAGATTTATATTTATATTATATTATTTGTAATATTTTTTTAGTCTAGAAAATAACAGTGTTTTGTGATTTATTTAATTTACTTTAGTTATTAGCATACTTGAATCTTAATTTTCTTTCTTTCTTTTTTTTTTTGTTTGCTCTGACTTTTTCTAAAATTAAATTAATTTTTAATAACTTATTGTTAATTGAGGTACTTAATACTTTTCTATTTTATGAATGATAATTTACGCACATTATTTTATTTTGATTTATACATAATTATTTTTTCGTGTTCGGTTTTCTTAAAAATAATATTTTATGTATTAACAGCTGTAATATGAGTTTTATAAATGTAAAGAACACAAGTAGTGTAAAAATTTTTCAAAATTATTTTTTACATATACCTATATTTAATACGAATTATAGCGCTTCCTATTTTATTTTTATTGTTATTAAATAATATTATTATCAGTATTGATAGTAACTTTTTAACACCATATAAATAAGTCAATTAATATTATGATGATTTAAGGGAATGTATATAATTATATTTTCTTATTCAACGTAATTACGGAAGGACAGAAATTAATGAACGTGCAAAAATACTATCTTATGCCATACGAGCATCCTTAGAATAAAATCTTTTTCAAAGGGGATGGGAAAAAAAAAATCAATACTCTTCTGGAGTGATATATTGTGCGAAAGAGGGAGTCCAGTTATAGAGAAGTACCACACGTGCCTCCAAAACAGACGGCCATACCTCAAAGGGGGCGTTCACCCAGTCACGCCCCTTTTGTAGGCGTGGCCTAACTTGCTTTTTGGGAGGCCCATCCACCAATAGCAATCTTTCCCTCTGCCGAAACCAAAATGTTAGCCTCCATGGCTTCAGTGAGCCTGTAGTCGTTACAAGAACTCGATGAGTGCGCGCTGTGGAGAATTGCCTCCTCTTAGCTAGTAACTTTCTATTTGAACGCAAATTATGCACAGAGCATCTATAGGAAAATTTAAATCTCTAGTCATCATATTTCAGCTTCTAGCATCATGAACTAGTGGTACGATTTTAATCTTGTTTATTTCTGTTTTCTGATTCATACATAGTATGTTTATCTATTTATTTTTTTAAAGATCTAGTTTATAATTATGAAAAAATTTTTAACTATTTTATATATAAATATATATTAAGTTTTTTATATATTTACAATATATAATTCTTTCTCTTAGTCATTTTTAAACCAACAAATTCTTGAAGCATTTTAAGCTCTTGTGTTAATCCAGTATTTCTAGCCTACTGATAATAACAAAATAAATATAAATAATTATCAACAAACTAAACTCTTAAGGGGTTATTTAATATGTTACATATATCCAGCAATCATTTTTATTATAAAAAGAGCAATTAATACTACCTAACTTCTTGATACTATTCAATTCTAGTTGTTATCAGACAACAGGACTAAGTATTTATTCAAACCTATAAATCATGGTAAAATACTTAAATCCAGACTTTGTCTATCCTATTCATTTTTCAAAACATTAAAAAATGTAAAAAATATTTAGTTAATATCTTTCAGTAAGAATAATGTACTAGGTTGTGACATTCACTTTAAAAAAATCAATTGATCATTTTTACCTGCAAACAGATTATCTTTGCAGCATTTTCGTAGTACATGTGCCGTTGCATTCCAAAAACAATCAGCTTTTTAATTTATTCGATTATCAGTTCTGTGCAGTAGTGGATTATCATCAGGAAAGGATTTTTTTAACCAAGTAATTAGTAATTTAACTATTTTAAAAAAAAACCTTTACCTCACTAAATACTACACAAAACTGTTGATTGAATAAACTAAAAATTTTATCATGGACTTTAAAGGTTTTAGAGTGTTACGGCTTATATACTAGTGATATATTACAAAATGTGTAATAAAAAACACAAATCGTCCATAAAATGCCAAATGCAATGTAACGAGATTTTCTTTATTTACATTTGTATATCTGTGTTTTTAGATCATAAATGAATGTCGAAAGTTCAGGAAAAAAGTGAACTAATCGTCAATTTTAAAAACATGTTGAATTTAAGATGAATGTTAATTAATTAACTTTCTTTCAAAATCAAAAATAGCTCTTGAGCGAAAAAACGAAAAAACTCAGTTTTTTAACTAGGTTTGTAAGAAAGAATACATGAGCTTATACAAATTTTAATTTAATTTGTGATTTATTTTTCGTTATATTTTCCTACATTTTTTAAAATTATGTATAAATAAATAAATGTTTTTTTTTTCAGATGAAGGTGTAAGACATAAGAGGAGCCCTCACAAGCCATTCCGGCTCACCAGCTCCAAGGTAACCTACACGCATTATTATTGTTTGATAACCTTAATTAATTTATGTTCATTAAATATAATATCATTATGTGCAAATATAAGGCGCAGACGTTACATGAGATGCAATTATGTATTGGTGAATAACTAGACCGTAATTCTTAGTCAATATTCGGAAGTAATTTAGTTTAAAAGGTGTAAAAATATTTATGGGGAAAGTCTAGTAATGAATTAGCTATTTCTTTTTTTTTTATCTGGAATGATAGGACATGTTTCTCAGATAACCTTCTTCTTCTCTGCTTCCTAGTTAAGTAACGTACTGCTCATTTATCACTCCCTTAACCAGAGTTGGGCAAACATTAGCTATTAGTTTCAATTATAGATAATTTTTTCCCATCTCTACCCTTAATTATACAATATTTTCTCATTTATTAACTTTTTTCCACAATTAATTTTTAAAATGATTACAAATTAAATCACTTTTTATTCATGTTTTGTATTTTTAACCAATGTATTTATGATCGAGTTTTCTGTGATCCTACTATAATTTATTCACCATCAATAGAAAGAAAAACTAGGTAGGAAATGGAGTTAAAAAAAATCAGGTTTACCAAAATATAGCTGGAATTTTGATGTATTTATACAAATACGAATTTTTCTGGTTAATTTTTTTATTTCAATTTACAGCTTAGCTTACTATACAACAAGCTATATCGTAGCTATACAGCCATAAATACAATACATACATAGATGTCACTTATAGAGAAATTAACTACCTGTTGATTGTACTGTAAGGATTGTGCCTACATACTTACCCTTGGTAAGAAAGACTATTTGTTCATAAGAAACTTTAGAGATTATACAAAAAAATAGATGAAATTAAGGGTGATACTCGGAAGAAAATGTCTTAATTTTTCGTAATGTGCAACAGAGTGTATATATAATATGATATGTGTGAATAGTTCCGTTGCCAACTTACCATAATAAAAATTAATTTTGACAATAGAGTAGTCTCGAGGTGTCATTTGAACGACCAGGGTTAGGCTTTACGCAGAGTGAAAAAAAAACAACATTTTTTGTAGTTTCTATTTGGAATCTCATGTTGGCAATATTTTTCCTTTTATATGTTTTGCAAAATATCATTTATCAACAGGAAAAAATTCAAAGTTTAGAATTCGCTCAAACATTTTTTATCAAGAAAATAATCTTCATGATGAAAATTTGTAAATTTATCGCTTAATAACATCAGTTATGACTTTATGAAATTTTCTTAACTTGTAGCAAGTATTTTTTTAGCATCCCTGCCATTGTGCGGTAGTAACCTATTTGGTAAATCCAGCTCTGTTTGTCAAAGGATTAGTGTTTGAGAAATCAAATCTTAATATTTCTTTTAGAGGGTAATTTCTCTACATGCCTGTATCACTCCATTTTTATCTTACATAAAATTTACTTAATTTTTTTATGTAAATACAGTTGAAAATAGCAATAAAAACATAAAATAAAAATTTATTTAGCGTGAAAAAGAATCAAAGATGTAATATTGGTTTTATGGTTGAGAAAAAGGGATTAGGTCCAGGGACGTAGGTAGGATTTCACCAAGGGGGAGCAGACCTCAACCCATAACACTCTATACTCCTACCATTTTATTACTACTTCATAAAATTCATTCATTACTTTTTAAATTTTTAATAGCTATTATCACAATAAATTATTGAAAATTTAGTTTATTGAAAATAAACTTAATTATCGTACAATACACACAATAAATGCACAAATATAAGAGGTAATGAGGTGGTTTGCTATGAGAGCATCAGCCTTCTGGGATTTCTGGCAAAGATATTAACTACTTCTTCTACGATTGTAGCCATCTTTGATTTATTTTCAACAAACATTCTGAGATTATTAAAATGGAAAACTATAAGTTATAGTAGCAAGAATAGAATCTAAAAAAGGTTCTTTTTTTTTATTCGTTTTCCCCATTATTTTTACTGATAAGTATACGACGAATAATTTCGCTCATTCAATCTAACATTTTTTACCCAAGAATCGAAATATACCAATCTTGCCCCTTTAAAGGTGTAGTTGTAATCTTGTGATCCGTGAATATGTCAACTCAATAATGTTACCTTCCTAATTATAGCATGTATTCAGAAAGAAATTATCTATAAAATAAGTTCACTATTTTCTTTATTTTTTTCCTAGGGTTCCAAAAATTTAGGGAGGAGCCAGTGCTCCCCTCTGCCTACGCCCTTGATTAGGTCCCTTTGTCTGAATACCAAAAAAGTATTGACTTATATGTTTGTTTTTTAATTTTGTAATAAAATCCGTTTGTTGTTTAAAGCTGTAATGTACCCCAACTGGGCAGGAAGGTTATTCCATCAATCGGTTCTAGCCAGAGGGAGAAGATCGAAATCAATTCATTGTATCCACCACTTTAGTATTATTCTTACACTGAGAAAAGCAAATGGAAGAATGCGGAACTTTCTGCTGAGCCAATGGAATAGGCAGCCCGTTCGGTAATCCCTATTTGCATTTCCCAATGACCTCGCCATAATGGCTCCAATGGCCAAGACCTCTAGGAAAATACTCCTGATTAGCTCTGTGGGATAAATATGGCAATTAGCTTTGGAAATATGTTCGAGAGAAGCCTTACTGAGATGTGATGGCTAATGGCCTAAGATAAGATCATGAGAAGAGTTTCAACCCCACACTAGGTTTGGCCATAGTTTGGTCGAAAAGAATATCTATGATATTGCTGGTGTCACCCTTTCACCCAAAAATCTAATCTTGTATTTTCGAAAAAATAAAACCAAATACTTTTTGTCTGAAACCATCTGATAAAGAAATGAAAAATCTTTTGATTAATTTAAAGGAAATTCCATCAGGAAGTTAAAACCTAGTAACTTACCGATAATTGAATTCAATAAGATTGTGTTCTATGAATTAAAAAAAGCAAACATAAATCTCCTTCCATTTGTATAGCTGTCATTTCTTTTTCAAATCTATATCATTCCTAGTCTTACTTTGCAGCCCTGACCAAACATACCCCGTATTTGGGCCCACCACGAAATAAAAATAATATAACTCACGGCTGCTGTATCCAAAGGTTGGCGACAGTTCTAACTATCGATTGTAGCCATTAAAATTCGTAAAGTACTTTGTGAAATGATCCCATGTCATAGATATGTTAGATGATGTTTTTGAAGTACTTTCGTCCAAATCACTTTCATCAATTTTGGAGGCAAGGTGAAACTGTAGTTAATAGGGAAATTTCAAAAGAAACAGCATCTAGAAAAGTGGAAGGAGATTTAGGAACATTTTTTATTTTTAATTTAAAACATTTAGTATCATTAGTATAATTAAAATTTCGAATCCAATTTTTCATAAGAAAAACTCGTTTTAAGGTCTTAGTCTAAATAACCAAGTTTCTCAATATGTTTGTTTGTGAAGATTTGCCTAGCTCGAAAACGAAAAGTTGTGCGAATATAAAATAACGTATTTTTTTTTTTATTAATGTATTTATTGATATTTACACTGTACATAAATACATCAAGTAAATTTGAGGAAATCATAATGGTATGGTAGAAGCATGTAGAGAAACTACCCATTGGTAGAACTCTAAAAATATTTTTACAATATAAGGTTTCGAGGCTATCTTCTTTTCAGACGCCTCGAAGGATTGTCCGGAATAAAAGAGGAAGCAAGATTAGAAACTAATGGGTTTGAGTGGTTAGATTGTAATGGAAGGATTGATATCTGGTTTGGGCTAAATCGGTTACAAATGGAACACTACGGTCTTTGTGGATGATTTTATTTGTGACAAAGTAGGGAGCATTTAGGATTTTGGATTGTAAGGATTGGATACGAGAGGAATTGGAAGGTTTAGTGGAGGCCCCAAAGCTCAACGCCGTATGTCCAGATAGGCCTTATAATTGTCATGTAAATCAGTCTTTTGTAATGAATTGGAATTTTGAACCGTTTGTCTAGTAAGTGCTGTAATAGTCGAAATCGACGTGCAGTTTCCTGTCTTTTCAGTCTTGTGTAAGAATTCCAGGTTAGTCGTTTGTCCAGATGTAGTCCAAGGTAGCGGATCTGTTCAACAGGGGTAAGGGCAACATTATTGAAGTATAGTGTAGGGCAGTCAGTAGGTTTAGGACGTAGGGTAAAGGTAATTTGATGGGATTTGTTGAAATTTATTTTAATCCTCCAATTACGACACCATTCTTCCAGGGCTGTGATATGTGATTGAAGAGTTTGGGATGCAATTAAAATAAAATAACTTATTTAAAGTAGGTATTCACCTGGAATGCTAAACACATTATATCAATATAGAGTACAATTAAATAGTCTTTAATGTCAGTTTGGTCTAAATCTCATTGTGATTGGCTGATAGGGATTCAGAGACGAATTTTCAAAATGGCTTATTTACAGCATCTTTAATTTTGTTTATTTGGAAAAATCGATTATCTCTCATTGTTTGTAGTATATATGAACTATTAAGGTATTTGATAATAGACTATAGGAGAAGTATTTCCCCAGGTTAAGAACAAATTTCCGGTAATAAGTGTAGGTAAGTATAATACATCGTTTGAAAGCCAACAATTTTAGAAAAAGTATCATTTAACATACAAAGTCGTAGAAGGTAATAGGAAATGATGAAAAAGGGAATTTATGAAGAAATGTTAAGTGTCTCCGCAGTTGTTTTGACAATCGATTCTACTTCCATTAATCTATTGAATGAAATTAATTTGGACACAAAGTAGAGTCGTAATAGAAACTTTTTTGATGAGATTATGGAATTTATTTGTATTTTTACATAAAAATGTTCTTAAATAATTCAATTATTGACTATTGACATATGAGTTTCAAATTAAACTTCCATAATTATCGCAGTAGTATTTTCTTTAAGAATCTTTAATATTTATTAAAGAAAATCCTTTTTTATATTTTTAAGGTTTTCAAGTTTAACAACTTTCTTGCTTAAATTAACTTGAATTAAATTTATTCTCGTTCAATATTAGACTAGTATTATTTTTCAAATTCATCGGACTTGGAATAAAACTGTATATTTATGTTAAAAAAATTACTATATAAAAACATTATTATATATACAAACATTTACATATGTGTGCTTTAGCATGTATACACAATGATTATATTTTGTAAATGAACTTTTAAATTACAATAATGTACAAAGAAACTTGAAAATTTCATTTAGTGATATATATAGTAAATTATATTCATACTTTATGCTTATATATAATGAACTATATCTCCGCTTTGCACAACATGCGAGGTAAAATGGAGAACTAACTTTAATTCAATTTTAGAGCTACTAATCACTTTATAACTATCTAATCGGATCTTGTTTTTATTTTTCTCGTAGAAAAGACATGTTAATTGCCTTGACTTCACATAATATTCCCGCCGAATAGTTGAGTAGTAAAAACTTCCAAATACAATATGGTGTATTTCTACATTTTTCGTCAGCTTTTTTGCTGTTACTCATCCTCATTTTATGGTACTTTGTGTAAGGTTTGTTCTTAAAATTAAGAAAAAAAATGTCTTGAATGATTTCTTAGTAAACAGTAGAAATTTCCCCACCATACATCCAGGTACCCTGTCTGATTTTATTAGGACTAGATGAAAAATATTTAGTGAAAATTGAATCCATAAACACTATTTTATAACTAATAATAATATATATATATAATTCAGTGACATATACATCATTTGAACAACTGTCAACAATTGGGTTCACATAAAAGAGCTTGAAAAAAAAGCAATATTATTGGAATTTGGCATAAAAATTGTGTTTAAAATGCAAATCGGACAAAATCAGAGGAGAGAATGAGATCAGACTATGTCGAAACAATGGCAAATATTTCCTGATGATGTTGACAAACAGCCCTTTCTTCATTTGTCTTACCATCTACCTGTTTGAAATGTTTGTATAAAACGATTTTTAAAAAATATATTACTAGCACTCAGGTCTTTTTAAACAGTTTTTAAAAATGTTTGATATTGAAAATAATATCCAAAAATAAAACAATAGGTTTATATAAGTAGAGGAAATAAGTAATCATTTGCCTGCTTCAATTCGAAAATAGCACATGTGATAAAACTTTTTTTTTATATTGTATTTGATGTATTCCATAAATTGTATTGTAGACCAGGATTACTTTGTAACATTCTGTAAAGAACACCAGTCGAGAAAGAAATCCATGTCTACAGAATTATCTTTGGAATTAATCTAGTCCAAAATAAATCCATAACTTTTTTGCCCGATTTGACACTACTAAAACGAAGCAGCAATATTTTTTAATTTGATATCCAATACCTGTTCTTTTATTGGTTTAAGTTCAGAGTTTCAAAATATAGTTTGATAATACAAGACATTGATTGAGCTGAGATGACTTATTTAAAATTAAAATTTTAAGATATAACAATTTTTGGAACGACTTTCAAAATCACAACTTTTTAAATTTCTAATCTGGATTATCTCTATAGGAAGTTTGGTGAGTCAATTCTTAAAAAAATTTTCTTTTGAGGTTAATGACTTCCAATATAATGAAATTTCTTTATTAAAATTATCACCACATGGTACAACGTTTCGGGACCACTGCCCCATATTCTTAAACCTCTACCATGTGGTGATAATTTTAATAAAGAAATTTCATTAAATTGGAAGTCATTAACCTCAAAAGAAAAATTTTTTAAGAATTTAAATTTCTAATTTTTATCAAATACTTTCATTTTTAAAGAGTATATTTAATTTTTCAAAACATCAATGGATTCTTCTGTAAATATTCAATAAGATAAGGATTATTTCAAAATATCTATTTTGATGGGTTTTTTTTCCCTTTTTAATTCAGAAGTTTCGTAAAAACAAAAAAAACTTCAAGGCTTGTTTTTATGAAAAAGTGAGGAGCGAGGGGAGAATTCAACTAACAATCATATTTTCATAAAGATTTAAATGTATTTACGACTTGACTCTGACCCTAAAAGATTGTTTGAATTGAGTTTAGGGGAATATGTTCAAGTATGGGTCAGGGGTCAGTAAAGACATCCTGTTCTTCATATCTTGAGTTGAGTCAATTGGAACTTTGTATGTTCTATCTCACTTACTTATTTGTAATAAATAAGCATGTATATAATTAAAATATACCGTAGGCATAGCTAACCAAAAGTTCTAGGAGAGGACAGGCAAGTGCTTTGGGTGCCTTTGGGACCCTCCTTCAATATTAAATCAATGTTTAATACTAATACAATAACATTATTTTTAGGCATCTGACTAGCAAAGTAATTGTAATATTAATAACATAATATATAAGATTTTTTGTTTTTTACTTTTTAGTATTTCTTTTTCAAAAAATTTCTAGGATGCAAGTAGGTACTAAGGGAATCACTCTAGATATCAATCTGTGCCCATGTATATAACATTATTATTTTGTATATAATATTACATTTATTTAGTATGTGTAATATATAATATTATTATTTTGTTGACAGGTCTGTACTCTAATGGGTCTCGTAGTGGACCAAGGAGTGAGGGAGGGCGATTCCCCAGGCCTCCCATCAAGCAACACCTCCATAGACATAGATCGAAGGTCACATGACATGTCCAGGAAACAAGGTTAATTGATCTAAATATTTAATTTAATTATTAAAGCAGAGGTTCATTAAAATTTACCATCTTTGAATATTTATTATACATGCATAATTTATTTTAAAACCAATATGATTAAGGTTTGTTTGAAATGTTATATGCTTCTTATATGTATATACTTATAAAAAGCATATAACTTATGTAAAAGTTAAAAATAAAATGCGATGAATATTTAAAAATAAATTAACCCAAAACTACAATACCAACTAATTCAAAAGGTGTCAGAGATTTAAATCCATCATCACTATTTTTAATGTTTAACCTATCTTCCTCCCAACTTATTCTTGCACTGATATACGAACACCACAGTCAATAAATAAGAAATTTTCTATCATAAATTAATATATTCACTTCTGAAAAGTAAAAGTTTTTTTAATAAATTTAAGTTACACACCGAGAGCTTATTCAGTTTATTCCAAAATTTAAATTTTTCCTGTCAAATAGGTGTAACAAAACAACATTTTCAATGCAAATTTAACTTATCTTCTGAGATTGCTACCATGATGATTTTTAAAAGTGGATATATTGACTTTTGATAGAAAACTCCTCAACTATATGATGGTTTTTCTTTATTATACAGTGATTATCTTTTTATTAACGGAACACACATCTCCACAAAAAAATATAAACATATACAATTCTGTTTGGTAGAGATCTACTTTCAACAACTTTTAATGGGTAAAGTGAAATTTAAAAAAAAATAATATTAGGTATTAGAGGGCTAATGTTTTAAGTTACTGTTGTAAACTTTTGAGCTTTAGAAATCCATAATGATAATTCACAACTATTGTGTTTTTCATTATCCCACCCTAACATTCTGCAAATACCCCAAAGCATAAAATACCATAAGTTATAATTGACTAAAACAATGCACTTTATATCGTCGATTGTTAAGACTTCTTTACTAATTGAGAATTAGAGGTAAAGAACTTAAAAATATTCAAAAATTTCGATTTAAAAATCAATCACTCTTCTTGGCTGCTTGAAATTTTCATGCAGTTTTATTTTTAGTTTTTATTTACAATCATAAGACCACAGATTCTAATCCCATAGAATTAATATAGCATGTGTCAATTTTGTTCTGTTCGGAATCAATGGTTATTGTTACTTTAAAGAAGAGTGGAAGCACTACAAATGATCCACAATATTATTTTAAAATGAAAATATTATATGACATACTATTAAAAATAGCTTTAAATATAAATTAAAATAAGCTAAATTAAATAATACTGTAGTAACTCTAATTTATTTTTTTTTATTTCCACAGACTTAATCGACATTACTTTAAAAACAATGGTTCTCCTGCGAAGAAACCAGATCCTACAGAAAAGACTAAACGCATTGCAGATGGAGACCAGAGCATTCGTCAAGTCCGCATTAAACAACCAACAGAATGGCATTGACAAATGAACCAGATTCGTTCAACTGGCATATGACAAGCGGGAAGTTACGGATTCTTTTGTTACTTTAATTTTCATAAAAATATTATGAAAAATAAAACAACCATTAATGCGTCATATAGAATCTTCCAAAACATATTTATCTAGGATCATTCCAAGATGTACTTGGAGGCTTTGCAGTAAGTTACTGCTTACTTAAGCTAAAAAAAATCAAGACAGTCTATCAATGATGAATAATTAAGCAAATAAATAACATGAGTACTTCTTTACTAAGCTATCAAGTAATTCTTATTATTTAGTACATGGTTTTTAAAATTAATATATAAATAGTTAAAAATTGATTATATTTAATCACAAAAAGATAAAATATCTTTTTAATCCTCAGACTAAAACAAAACTACTTTATATTTGCAGTTATAGGGAATTCAAACTATCAGCATCTTTTTTAGATTTTGTTTACCAGAGGATAATTTCACTAACTTATGCTTGAGCTAATAAAAACTGTAAAATGACATTTATCAAATAAAATTGTCATGTAAACATTCATTATATAATTATTTATAAACCGACATCTGTATAACCCTCGTTAGTTTTTAAGAATTGTATTATTTAAGCATTTAAAAAAAAAAACAACTGAAAACTTGAAACTGTATTATTTTATACAAAAACAAAACAAGTGAACTGTATTATTTCATCTTAAGTGATTGACTTGGAAAAGCTTTATGATAAACTGACATTGATAAAATCTTTTTGAATGAATAACGGGAATTCATTAAAAGATTGTCAAAATCCTGCTATGGCTGTGTTTGTAAATAGTGTAATATAATTACTTATTTTACTATTTAGTTCCTGGAACGTTCATTATGGATTAGTCCTATCACTTTCCATCATTGCATGAGTTCTCTATAAATGATTATGTGTAAATTAAACATGTAATATTCTACATAAGATTATTTATTTATAAATGTTTATTTACAAAATAATTATAAGTTTTTAGTTTATTTTTAATTTTAAGGATTTGTTTATAAAAGTTTCATAAACATTCATATAGGTATTTAATATTGTATAAAAGTCAAAATTCTTTTTTTTTTTTTTTTTTGCACATATACCATAATTATAAAAGAGGATTAAAGTTTGTTAATTAGATTTAGATTATGGAAAATTAATTGCACTAGTTAAAAAATACATTGCATAATTTGATACTTTGGTTAATTTATGGTAAAATCTATTGATAACATAGTATTTTGTATGTTATAACATACCTCGAAAACTCTTCAAATGGCACATGTTAGTTGTAAATATTTATTTTTTATAATTTACTTGTCTGTGAGTGGTAAGTTTTCAAGATATCCTAAATGACTGAGTGTGTATTTTTATTGAATTGTCTTTCCAAACAAAGTAGTCTATCTCAGTAGAGCCTTTGATTTAGGATTAAAACTGAATATTTGTTATTATATCATAAAAAATATTGTGATTTTTGTCTAATATTGTTAATGACATAAATATCTAAGGAGCCGCCCAAACAATCAAAGATTGTTATGACATTTGAATTAGTCGATAAATAACAAACGATATTAGTGCCTGTAAACAAGCGAGCTTAATTCGCTGAAAAATACTAAAAGTTGGTGAATCGTTGTTGACTATAAACGGTCAAAAATTTTGTTCAATGCAATGTCGATAATGAACCATAAGGTACAAATTATTGTGGCACTGAAAAATATTATAGTTCTAAATTAGACAGTTCATTTTACATAAACATAATAAATACATAGTTAGTTCCATTAACAGCAATACAATAATCTGATAAATGAAACAAGACTAAATATTAAAATATCATGTCATTTTATAACCATAAATATATGTTAGTACTTTTTTAGTTTTTAAAATCCATAGTCATAAAGAAAACAAAATTATGTCAACTATAATAAAGTTATTAAATAGAAATTATTGTCTATTTCCTGATTAAATGAACAACTATTTCCTTTTATATAAATTGAATGAATTATAAATAAGTTTAGAACTTCCATAATTATAAAATATTCCAGTTCAGTGTTGTTCCTTGGATTTAAACCATGCAAACAGATATTACTTAAACAACAAAATTCTAGTTATAAACTTTTCTTTTTATAATAAATCCATGTTAGTTTTTAATTTCACTTCACTATTTATGAAATACACGGTAAGAGGAAGTATTTCGATAGTTTGAAATTTCAAATCTGAGTTTGAATTTACTTTAAGGTCCTAGGAATCTAAATAACCACGTTTCACAAAATGGTCTGTGCGTATGAATGTGAACAGCTTAGCTCAAAAACAAAAAACTGGTACAGAACTGAAATTATGTATATATGTATCCTATATGCCTGAGATGTTACAGCAACTTTTTCATTGAAGCAGCTTACAAGGAATTACCACATCATACCATTGATTTAATGTTGCTTTTTTTCAATTTAATGTTTTCTTGTTTCAATGGTGGTTATGACAATAGTTGGATTTTACTTTTGCTTACACTTGAACCTTCTACTTTAGGGAAGTTGTTATGAAAATCTTATTAAAAGACAGTTTTTTGAAGGAAATATAAATATAAAACTCTATTTTATTTTATTTTTAATTATTCTTCAAGTTTGTTAAAAATTTTATAAATGAAAAAACTTTGGTTGAATAATAAATTCATATTAGTAATTTAAAACTTAACTAAACCATGAAAAAATATTTAGTTATTTCTTTAAATAAAATAGTATTTTAAATTTACAACCATTTTATAGTATATTTAACAAAAAATTTTGAAGAAAGGATTAATTAAGCAGTTTATTTTTTCACTTGCTTATATATGAAATATATAGTAAAGGGAAGTATTTTCATCCTCGAATAATTAAGAAATTGCTGTTCTAAAATGGAAAAGGATTGATTTCATCTCAAAGGAGGGTAAGTAAGAGAAAGGTGTGTGATTTTATTAATACAATTTAAACAGTAGGAGAAAACCCAGGAATCAAACTGGACAATATCGTAAATTCAACACTACTATATTCAAATTGGTAATAAAATAGTTTTATAACAGTTCTCTAGGACTCAATATAAATCAGTAACCTAACCTCCACAAGAAGGAAAAATGAAGAGAACAAAAAATAATTAAGAAAAAACATTAATAAGAGAAAAATAAGGTTATGAGATAATTTATATTTTCAGTCTCTATAGAAATATGTCAGCAACTGCTTTAGTATGCAGTGTATTATAGCAAGTGATAACAATTGGGCAGCAAGATATGAGGCATAGAATAGAAGATATGATTCCAAAACCAATCATTAACCAAGAACTTTAACAGTTTTTGCACTATTCAGATCGTCATGAGGTAAAAGAATTCTTCCCACATTCAGTTTATATTATCATATATGGTTAGCAAAATTGTTAAAAACCAAACAAAAAAAAACTCTTAGATGTGTTCTCTTAATTTTTTTTTTTATTCTTTAAGTACAGAATTAAAGAAGTAGAATACAGGACACCCATTAAAAAAAAGTTTGGTTATTCCGTAGGCACCTCTTGGCTACTGCTTATTATCAGCAATTATACAATTATAATAGGTATAATGTATATAAATATAACATGAAAAAAAAGTAATACAAAAAGTATAATATCAAGCTGAAATATCTTGAATCCTTAGGAAATGAGGTGAAGGACAAAGTTAATCTGAATACAAAGAAAATAGACTATATTTACTTTTAAAAAAAAATAGTTTAAATTGATTAGATCTTAAGATAGAAAAGATTCTAGATCCCCATGCTTAGTAGCCCATGGTGTAAATGATGATTGCATATTATGAAAATAAATTATTTTACTCAACAAATGTTTGGACACCAATCACAAATATTTTTTTCAAAACTAATTTTTAAAATTCAGCTTCATTAGTTATTCCTCTTATTCTTCGAATATAGATATCAAAGAAAAGTCAAACTAAAATAATATATATTTTAAATGACAAAATATAATTGAAAAAATCATGAAATATTATCTTTTGTTCCATAGCAAAAATCAATTTGGTACGGAATTAAACTTTTAAAGTAACCATCTATTGGGAGGTGGTTCTTTCCTCAAAATATTACCTCAAAGCTTTTCTCAGAACCAGCTTTAAGAAAATAACGATATCAAATTTTATTTACATACCAAATAGAATATTCAGAATTTTATCATTAAATTTTGAATCCTAAAAAGTTTAAAATTTGAAGAAAAAATAATGCAAGATAAGAAATATAAAAGTTTTTTAACACCTAGAAATGAGACTAATAACTTACTGAACTTTTTTGTTTTGAGCAAAATATATATTTTTAATAAATTAAAAAGACTAATGAAACACTATTTAGATTTAAAAATAAATTAAAATGAATGGTAATTGTAGTTAATAAATGGCCAAGGAAGCAACAACCAAATGTGGCACATTTCTAATTTAATGTAGGAGGATTTTATATTAAATGGAAAAAATATGATGATTTAAGGAGTCGAATAAAGAAAAGTTTTAATTAAATATACATATATTCTTTCATTTTTTGTTTTCAAAATTACTTAAAAAAAAATAATTCAAATGTTTATGAATTAAACTTGCATTTTTGATTCAGGAGTACTAAAAAACAGCACTAAACACAGCCATAAATGAAGAACAACCTAAAAACAGAGACAATAAATGAGAGCTAATAATGTGAATATACTAAGGCATAATCAGCAACATTAAAACATTGTAAGTTACCAAATAACAAAATAAAATTATTCTTGTAAATGGATGTCTTCGTAAGAATATACAACGACTTATAGCTTCGACACAGCTATAAGCTTTCCTTACACTCCTATCAAAAGGAGTATGCATCATAAAACTGGGAAGTTGAGCTTTGGCTAAAACAAACGTAAAAATTTCATTAAAAACTTTGATCATAATACATTTTTATTCTTAAGATGAATAAGTTTAGTATATGTTAAAAATAGAGTTATTGTAAAAATTATAAACCAATTAATAGTGCACTATAAAGTTTTAACCCAGTTTAAAACATTTAAAATCTACTTGTAATAAATTAAGAATAGATTTTAATTGCTTAAAACATAGCATATAACTAATTGATTCTGGTCTATTGGAAGAAATATCATTAATAATTTTTGTTAAACTCAATAAATTATAATAGCTTGAATTGTAAAAGCTTGAAATCGTAACATCAACGTTACGAAGTTAAGCCCCATATTCAGCATTACAGTTGGATATCCTTTTCAATTATTCCAATATATGTATAGGTGCTCCTAGTAATTTAAAATTTTTTTTACAAAGCTTATAAAATTTGACATAAAGTTTTTATATACTAAGACTACTATTAATTATGATTTAATACTGAATGTATAGCTTTGATGTGCGGCTTAAATCGAAAATATGAATTTTTCAGGAGAGCAAAATCAAAGTTCGAAACATTATGTAAAATCTAATTATTGATATTTTTTAACTGTTATTTTTATAAAACAATATAGTAATAAGTCTATCTGAAACATAAAGACCTTATTACCAATCGGTAGCTCTGATTTGGTGCTATAATATGACATAATCTCCAAATGCTCAAAAAGTGACTTAAGCCCTTATGACCGTGCATCAAAGGTATATTTATGAATATTAGGTGTGATTGATGTAGCTATGAATAAATGTGAGATTAATATAAAAGGATACCAAAGTATGATCCTGAAACTGGTGGCAGAACAAGAACAAGATTTTTAACTTAAAAGACAACCTTTAGAATGGCGTTTGTTTGACCATTCTAGGTCACACAGTGTTTGAACTATCGACAAAATAGCAAATGGTTGCATTTAATGAAACTGGTACATAAACCAGAAAAAAAATGTTCAAGCAACCATCGTTGGACTACTTCATACAGATTGACCCAGAATGGATTACATTAGAATAAATAAGAAATAATAAATTATAAGAAATAAATATATCATTTATTGAATATTATAAGAAACTTACCATCATCTGTGTCGTTGACATACAGAGATTGGCGATGATTCAAATCTTGGCCATAAGAAGCCTAAAAAACATTTTTTTAACATTATCATAACAAATACTACTATTAATAATTTTATCTAAGTGATTTAAAATTATGCAAGATCATTATTATTTTTTTTTTTTTTTGGTAACTATTTAACAAATTAAATGTGGTTGTTTAAGCAAGATTAAAAAGTTGTAATTTTTATAAATTTCTGAAATGTTAAATTAATTAATAGAATAGAATTATTATAATTATATTGTATAATATATTATAAAAGTAGATTTATTTCAATTTGAAATGAATATATTTTTTAATTTGTAAATGACATAGCTCAGGCTGTTGTGATCGTAGCAATAAACAAATGACCCAGCTGGTCACTAGTCGAAAAGACACATTAACCGTCTTGATTAAAGGCGAACAATGAGGCAACCAGTCTCTCCTCATCCATAGCTGGATGGAGGTTTTTTTTAGCTATAAAGACATTTTATAAAGATACACATATAAATATTTCTTGAGCTCATAGCACACATTATCAATTCTTTGATAATTTAATAGATAATAAGAACTATTTTTGTTTTCAACACTTTTTTTTTTTATAATAAATAATTATGAATTGACGATCAAACCATTCTTTTACACCATTTTACTCATAATTAAGGTTTTTATAAATCCCTGGTCTGCTTGTACACAGATGTATTGAAGTTCTTTTTTACTTATTTTTGGTTTCTAAATTCTAACTTAATACTTTTAATTTAGAAACCAAAAATAAATAAAAAAGAACTTCAATACATCTGTATACAAATTAAAATTAAAAATTAGAATCTGTACCACTACAACCCATGAAGGGTCAGGGGTCCAGTACTTTTAAGTAAGTACTGTTACTAGACCAACAGTTGTGCAAGGAGGTAATTGGGTCAGAATCAATCTCGACTACCAGATTTTTAATCAAGACTCTAGGAGGGCACCAGAACCCACAGGGTTGACTCACAGCCACAGTGTAACAGAAAACAATTTTCTGTCCAACCTCCAAACCAATGTAGGACACCAGATCTAGTTTTCCAAAACATTTCAAGCTCATCATTTTAATTCTCCAGTTGCCACTGTCATCTACAGGTCTATATATTCTACTGAGTACGTTTCTTTCCGATACCTTTCATATCCATTCACTTTCCATGGTACGTACTCAAGTCTCTTTACCAGATAATTGGGATTAAACAAAAATACAGAAAAATTATGAGATAAGAAACTTGAGCCGTAATTTCTTTTGCTTAGTTGGTTAAACCGTCTGGAGTATAGACTAAATCCAAAGAACTCACCTTAACCCTTTCAAGGTGTAGCCTCATCTGGCTCAATTCTACAGTCAAATGTTCAATTGTTTCTTGCTTCTGGACAAGAGCTGCAGTCAGTTCTGGTTCTGGCCTCGTAACAACACGTTCAGATAACTGTTTACGCAACCGTGTCAGTTCCCTCTCCCTCTCTTTTAACCTTGAATTGAGAGAACCAACTTGCCTCCATAGTTCTTCTCTAACACTATGCAATTCCTAAAGAAATGCCATATATAGTAAATATTTGGTAATTAATTAAATAATAAAAAAAACAAAAAATAATTTAAATTAAATTATTTATGATCATTATTTTTATAATGAAAATAGATTGTCAAACCACATTCACCTCAGATCATTAACAATTGTTTGCAATAAAATCCTTAAAGGAAATACAATGATTATAGTTTTAAGCGTTCAGAAAAGACAATTGTTTTCTTACTTAGTAGTTGTATTTCCATCCTAATTTTGAAGATTATTTAATAGGTCCATGAATCAAATAAATTATAAGTCAAGTCTACAAAATAAATATAAAAATATTTTGGTAGCTATGAGATAAACAACCCAGTTTTAGTTTGGTACAATTGTTTGAATGACTCATTTTCTGCTTTGTAGCTTGTAATTATATAGTAACTCTCAACTTTAACTAACATTGTCATTTAACAGTCTTGTGTCATCACGGTAACTGACATGATAATTAAGGAGCCTCAAATAGATTTTTAAGCTATTTCAGATATCAAATGGTGATGAATTCTATTTAGTATGGTACCACCAACTACCAAAAAATGGTCCATAGCTATGGCTACATTTTTTCATCAGCATAATTAATAATCTCTTATGTATTAAATAATAACGGCAACATTGAAACAATAGTTCTCAATGGACCTCATTGGGAATTACCTTTACTTTGGTGTTTCAATGTACTCTGGAGGAAGTTTAGAATTCAAACGAAAAAAGTTTTTGAAAACTCATAAAATTTAGATTTTCTTGAGCCAATATTGTAATAAAATATAAATAACCTTACTTTTTAATCTCCAAGGAATATTCATGCCTTCTTAATTTCAAAATAAATAAGTTACCTCAGCATGTGAGGCTGAATGTTCTTCAGCAGCAAGCCTCCGAGCGGTCTCTTCTGCTAGCCTCGCCTGGGATGACCTCAAAGCTCCCACTGCTTCTTCTCTTACAGTTTCCAGTCTTCTTTCTGCTTCCAGTTCTGCTTTCCTAGCATTCTCAAGTTTTTTCCTGGCATCTTCCAATTCATCAAAGAGCTTGGCCTTTTCCTCACTATTAAAAAAATAAATAAACCGTACTACAAAAAACCCATGAAGTGTTTAGATTAATTGGTAATGAGGTACTGTTTCCTGACCAAACTTAAAAGGAGGTCATCTGGTCAGGGTCATATTTGAATCGCGAAGTTTTTTCCTTATACATTGATCCGGTACCTATTTTATACTATTTGACCGCACTCAAGACCATCTTCCTAGATTAACTACGCACTGATAATCAACGATCTTTCAAAAAATGTTTTAATTAATAAAAATGAATTCTTGCTTTGTTTTTTTCTAATTTAAAACTGCTTGTTAAAGAACAAAAAAATCATTTAATAAAGAGATAAAAGGTCGTAATTCATAATATAAGAATTGAGGAATGGCTAGTTCATGACAATTTTCCTTTCACTATCTATCTATAGTTCACTTCTAACTTCTACTAGAAAACATCTCACTACTTTTCAAATCAATGTGGCATCACATGATACCTCATTACCCACTTTTTTGCCATGATTAATTTTTTTTTCACAATGTGAGTGAAAATCTCTTTATCAGATATCTCTGACTTAAATCAAATTTAAACTAGTTGAGAGGATTTATGTTAATTGTTAAGCTAGAGATATAAGAAGAGAAGCTTTCATTGATTGTGAAACAAAATTTGGTTTTAAGTTTATCTTGCGAGACTATTCCATTCTAATTTTTTAACTTCCTAGATTTATCATTAGGTAAAAAAATTGTTTAAAGATAACTAATAATTACACTGGGTTCAGGCCCACAACAAATTTGTTTTAATTTTTTTTCCTTACCTTACCATCTTATTACTTATCAAATTATCATTTTTGAAAAGGATTATTGTTTATTTAGGTATAAGTGTATTTTAAACTTGTTTTTCCCTACTTTATTCCTTACCTTACAGTATTACTTTTGAATATAACTGATAGGGATATTGAAAAAACAATTAGTTGGGAAAGGAAAATTAGGCAAACAAGTTAAACTAAGTTACTAATTTTTTAGGTTTTATTATTCCTCATATTGTCCGGTGTACTGTTGTTAGTAAGTACAATAAAATAGTTAAATATAAAACAGATACCTTGATTGTTGCAGTTCAAGGTTCACAAAACTTTCAGCATTTGTATTTCCATTTTGCTTTTTCAATTCATTTATAAGTTTATCTTTTTCGCTTAGTGTCCATTGAGCCTTTTTTCGGTACTCTTCTAATTCCTTTCTGGCTTCATGAACCTTGACATTAGCCTCAGAGAGCTCTTTAGCACCTTCACTTCTGTCCTTTAAGAGAGTTTGTTCTAACTCACTAACTCTGAAAACAATTACAAGAAATATACCTAATTCATTAGAGCATTTAAAATATGAGATATTACTAATTTAATAGTAATTAGTATTTCTAATTTAATAGTAATTAATTTTCATTTAATAGTAATTAATAATTCTAATTTAATAGTAATTAGTTTGTCAGTTGTGAATCTTAATCATTCATGATCTAATTATAAATGTTTTAAAGAAAATTTTAAATTAATATTGAATGACAAATCAAGATCAAGTGAAATGGAAGGAAGAACAAAGAAGTAAAACCAAGATCCATGAAATTCAACTCCTCAAGGGATCAACAGCTGCCAATTTGTTAGGGTGAACAATTTATTCTTAGCTAATACTAGAGAGTAGCATGTGTGGAGTGTGGAAGCATACAGTTAGTCACCGTCTTGATGTAATGGGAAAGATGAACAACAGCAGTAGACAGGTTCCCCATGGACTTACACTGCAGTAATTGGCTAAGATAGAAATTTGCGAAATTCTGTTGGATATGAAATTTCACTAAAAGATTGTCACTAGTGCAGAGAATATGGTGTACTGGCAAAATCCTATAACCCATGGGAAATGGTTGGATTGCAGTCAAACTATACTTCTGGCTGCCATCTGAAGGAGTTATCCATTAAATATTTCTTACTGATGGATGTTATATGAACTCTGAATTTCACAGCAAAAACTTAGACAGGATACTTCCATAATTATCAAATTATTACCCACCTTTCGCTAACTAAAAGTTTTCTATGACAGCAGAATAACACTCAGACACACATAGTTCCAATTTGGATCAGGAAAAAGTTAAACTATCTTCATGGTTTGCCACACCCACCATAAAGTTCAGACCTTGTTCCATAGCCCCCTTTTTCAACACAAAAAAAAATTAAATAATTTACAGAGGTTGAAATTGTGGCGCAATGAACAACTGTTTGAAAATATTAGACAACAGTGGACATGATTGGGCTATATTTTGATTTTGTATTATATTAAAAATACTTTTTTTTTCCCTATGGCACAGGCAGTGGGCTATTACGCCATTTTCCCTCTCGCAGTCCAATACAATTTTACTCTTCCTCTTAGTTGGTCCGCATCCTGCTCAACATCTTCTAGACCAATACACATTAAAACATGGTCTCCATCCATGTCTCCCATGTTGCATAGAGGACATTTCGGGGAATCTACGATGCCAATTCGATGGAGGTGTTTTTGGAGCAGATCATGTCCTATTACTAGCCGAAAACAAGCCACTCTCTCAGTTCTGCTAAGATTGCCGGGAATTCATTTATCCTTATGCAGTAGGCTCTCTCACTTCTTTCCTTCCGATTGAACTTTGTGTCTAGCATTTGTTCTGTCCTTACAATAAGAGCTTATAAGTGATTTTACTGTTCTGTAGGAAAGTGGTAGAACAGGCTGGTTCTCTGCACAACCGAGTTTAGCCAACTTGTCAGCTTGCTCATTACCATCTATACCAACATGGCCTGGTATCCACTGCAAAGTTATAACCCTTCCTCTTTTCTTCAAGATAGCAGCCATGTTTCTGCACTTTTCTTCCGTGGGTGACCCTGTGGCACCTGGTGTTAATATTTGTATTACGGCTTGGGAGTCGCTAAAGATTACAGTGTTGTGATTGCATTCAATAGTGGCTTCCATCGCGAAGCAGATAGTCTGCATTTCTGCATCATAATTATCACATCCAACTCCAACGGGAAATAACAACTGAAAGTTGATGGAGTATACACCTGCACCAGCTCCCTTGTTAATACCGGACGCAGACCCATCGGTATAAATGTGCAGCCATTGCTCTATGGGTTATAGCTCATAAATTGTTTTTATTAAAAATACTAAACAATAAAGCTTATGCTGAAAAGCAGTAATTTTGTTATACACCTCATTAAATCGATTAGTATCAATAGATTATCAGGATGATTTCGGCTTTTAAGTAAAATAACACAAAAATGCTAATATAATAATAAAAAATAATGTAAAAATCACCATTTGTAATTTGAATACATTTTTTATTAGTCATGACATATGACAAGATTAAGTTGAAAGGAAAAATGGACAGAGAACACAAATTCTTTTTTTGTTTTAGTATGTAATATGTTTACTTCCTTTTTCAGTTTGTTCCTTTTATATAAAAAAAAAATTTCTGTCTTTTTTAATTATTCTCGCAGAAAGAAGTTTAAACAAAAAGAAAACATTTGATAATAATGAAACCTATTTACCTGATTCGAAGGGAAGCAATATCTCCTTTCAGAGCTTCCTCCTTCTGTTGGGCATCAAGTTGGCATTGAGAAAGCTTTGCTTCAACACTTTCTAAAGCTAGCTGATCTATACCAGTTTTATTCAGTGACTTTTTTAAACTTGAAATAAATATATACAAAATTATATAAATATAAAGGAAAACATATTATAACATAATATATTAGTGTCCCAAATGAAGAATACAATAATTTAGTACAATAGATAATAACTCTAAAATAATATTGACAAAATTTACACAATTAATTACAAAAAAATGAAATATAACATGAATAGAAAAAAATTAAATAAAAAAGGTATACTTACTTCATATTTTCATTACATAATTCAGCATTATCATTTTCTAAATTTGTTATCTTTTGTTTTAATGAAGCTATTTCTTTTTCTAGAACAACACTATCACCTTCCTTTTTTGATAACAAAGATTTAGCAAGTGTCATCTCTGCAAATCATATATATTAGATTAAAAATTATAATAAAGACAGTAAATGTGATAGCTAAATAAATATAATTACATTTCAGAACTTATTATTGTATTGACTGGTTGAAAAGTCCTCAAAGTTAATGATTTCAATATCACTTATTCAAACATATTTCCAACAAAATATAAAAACAATATTTTAACCATATTTTATCTTCAAATTAGAATACTAGCACTCTAATGAACAATTAATAAATAGAAATCGTATCAATGGTGATAATAGCTATAGTATAATCCCTACTAATTTTTCCCCAACTCTGACTGGGGGAATGAATTTGCCTCAACAGAAATGAAGTTGTCATGACAACAAATGGTAACATGAAACAAGAATATTTTGTGATATAATGTCCAACTCAAATTAAGTTTATAACTAGTGACAATTTCTGATAATTTTTTATTTGTTTTGTAGAGGATTTTAGAACCTTTAAAATGATAGGCTATCATCTTCCCGGAGACATATAGTTTTTGAATTATTTGAAAAACTATATTTTTTTTAACTTTAACAAACTTTTTTTTTTAAACCACTTAGAGAACAAAATTTTCAAATCCATCTTTTATTGGATTCCTGAACCGTAAGGCGAACCACTATAAAAAATTTCATCTTGATTGGTGTTCTTATTTTATCTAGGAGTGAGTTTAGTTTATTCTTTTATATAGTCTAAACTTTATATTTTGCTGGTCAAAATATTTTTTTTGATTTTATAATATATTTTTGAAATATAATTATATATATAAATACATTAAAATCAGGGACGGAATGACCTCAAAGAAGAATAATTAATAGGATGATTAACCTCTCTCTGATGACTTAGTCCTATTCAATAGCAATGATATTTCACTTGATAAACTACGAACTTCATTCCTAAGCATTTCATTTTCATTTTTTAGATTTACTATTGAATCCTTCTGACCTTCATCTATGGTAATTTTAATATTTTTTGGTGGAGTCATAGATAAATCTTCCACCTTCGTGACATCCTAAAAATAAACAAAAATGTTACAAATTATTACATAATGCTGTATGATTTGATTATTTATTATAAAATTAACTGAAAATAAAAATGTGTTTTGGAATCATTATACAAAGTAGAAGAAAAAAATTGACAATCATATCATTCATTCATTAAACAAAATAAAATGTTAAGCATTGTATGCTGAAAAATGTCAAAAATTATACCTGCAATGCATCAATATCGATGGATGAATTATTCAAGTATTGAATGAGTTTATCATCTTCATTAATGGGTTTAATATGGTTTATTTCTTCATTGAGATTAATGGTACCATTGTGTTTAGGTGATACTTTTTTTAATGCTGGTGGGCTGAACTTTGCTTGGTGGCTATAACAATGATAAATATCAATTAATGAAACTAGAATATATCAATTATTAGTTGAAATTAAGAACAATAAAATTGTAATCTAGAACTGACAATCATAAAACCTTATTTGATTGACTTTATGATCTAGTTTATGTCCCTTTTTATAAAATAATCATTCTAGATATTTTACATGGTTAACAAAATATTGAATCTTATTCAGGTTAATTTTACCCCATTACTAGCAACTTAATAACCTATTTAACAACTTGTTTCCATCTCAGATTCAGGTTGCGATAAAATATCATCAAAATAAACAGTTACTCCTTTTACATTGTCAAAATACTCTGCGAGCAGTTTTTGAAATACCAAGGGTAGGACTAAAAATCTAAAAGGGAGGAGATCTGAGGTGCCCTTAACAACTACTAGATTGTTTACCCATTCATTCACCAGGCTCACTTACTGGTTCTATACCTTTAATTACGAAATCATCAAATATCATGTGAAGTTTATTTTTAATCTTAATAGGAACCCAATGAGCAGGGCATACCATTGATGCAGTATTTTTTTTTTTCAATTTTAACTGATAAATATCAGCGAATGTTCCATAAATAGAATAATATAGAATTCGATAAAAGCCTTCTAGCCATGAAAAACAATCCTGTTTTTCTTTAAAAATACATTTAACTTTTAAGTTTCGAATAACGACATATTGTCGTGTTCACGGTTTTTGAGAAAATTCCCGGCAACACCATAATGCATAGGGCATATAATATTATCAAGTTTTTATTTTGTACCTCTAGACTATGTTTATATTTATTTTCTAATGTTTAGGTTTTTGATAATATTGGGATATTAACTATTTATAAATTGTAAATAATTCTTAATTAAGACTTATGAAATAAATTCTAACTTTTTACATATTAAACATATACATTTTCTTTCATCATTAAAGTAATAATGTTTTCTTCACACTATTAATATTAATAAATGAGGAGAAGATGTTTGAGAGTGTAATCAGTGATCTAACTTTAATGGTTTTTAAAATGTATTACGAGTTTAATTTAATTTTGCAAAGTAATTGACTCTGTTACAGATGTAATGTTAACTCATTACTACACAAATATTAATCCAATACCTACATGACCTTGTTTGATCAGTGTTGACATTGAAAGATTATGTGTTTTTTTTTTCAAGATAATCATTTCCACTTCTGATTGTTGCTTATGTTCTGTTTTAAAACAACTTCATATTGGATTCTGCCAACTAAACTACTTTAAAAAATTTGATCATTTTATCCAACTTTAAATCTTATCTTAAAATTCCTTCCAGGGAAGCTTAGGAATGGATCCCCAGCATCAGATTATATAAGTTTGATCCTCCTGATCCTAAAGTCACAGGATGCAACAAGTCCTTTAAGTTCCATATAGAATTTCTGAAGAGAATCCCCCAGTCCTTGTCAGTAGCTGAGGAATTTAAAAACTTCAACTATTTTGTTCTTTTCAGGTGTCAAGTGAACATGTATTTCATCCAAAATTGAGTTCATCTTTTCTTTTAAAGGCTTTCCAAAAGGTTTTTAACACTGGCAACTTGAACTTTCTGCGATTTTTCTCTCTATTGCTGTCAGATATATTTCTATTTGTTCCTTAAAGGTCTAAAAATTTTCAGTTAAACTCTCAGATCGCACACTGAGAGTAGCTGGTTCCTCAAAATCTATTCTGACAATTTAATGACAAACATTTTTTGTTTTTAGCCCAAATTTTCCAACTAAACTTTGGACAAGATTAATGAGTATTTTTCTAAGTGCACCAAGTTTTATTCGGTAAAAATAAGGAGTCCAAATTATAACAATATTTTATAGCTGAACATTAACAATTATACATTCAACAATTTACCTACGACTAAAACAGAAATGTATAAGAATGTTATGCCTTTCACCGGACCAAGGGAATGTGAAACCCATGGCCTATGTGTCATCTTGATGTGTAAGTATCAGTACTTTGGGATGAGCAGCTCTCTACAGCTTCAGTTGAGACCTCAATGTCATGCAGCGAAAGAGGTACTGCTGTTCACAGTATCAGTTCAACTTCTAAAAAGATTTGAATTCAATATATTCCCTACTTCTACTGGAGTCGTCCCACAGACTGTCCCAAAGTTAGTATGGCTGTCACAATCAATGGAATAGATAAATACGAAAAAAAATTGTTGTCAAATGTGTCACTATTAAAGCATAAATGTGATGTTTTACTTATTATTTTTTACAAATTAAATATTTCATTGTGGATCATAAAACAAAGCTAGTTTACCACCTTTATTATTATTATTATTATTATTATATATTATTATTAAGCAAATAATTTCCTTTAGAATTATTGGAAGTTATATGCTTAAATTGTTCGACTACTACCACAACTATGGATCTAATAAACCTAACTTACTTGTTTTCTTCGACAAAAACATCTTGAGCAACTGGGATTTTTTTCTTTTTCTTCTTATCTTTGTTCAAAACTGTAGCAGCACCACTGTCAATTCTATTCAGGAAATCTTCTGCCTTGCCAGCTATTTCATTAATCCAGGACATATTGCTAGTCAGTTTAAAGTGATAAGTAAAACTATCACAATTGGATGACTATTAATAACAGGATGACATGTGAGGAAAACTGATAAAGTAAAAAACAATTAACATTAATAACTGATGTGACACGTAACAGGTTATGGTATGAGAACAAAATAGTTGAAGGAATAAAAATGAAACACTGACTTTAATAAAACACTAAAAAATGAAATTACCTTAAAAATACAGAATAAAGAAAATGAAAGAAAATTAAGAAAGCGACATATTTAATATCGAACCTAGACTTCTAAATGTGTCACTTTGGGATAACCTCCCTTCATCAGTTGTCAACCATCAGTGTTGTCAGCAAGTAAGATTATGAAAACATATTGCAACTCAATTTAATTCCTTAGAAAAATTGGTTAAAAATTAAAAAATTTAAATTAAATCGGTATCGTAAAAGTTTGTTACATTGTACCAGATTTCGGACTTCTTTTCATATTCTACATTTTCTACCCTTCTACAGGAGTCAGAAATTTATATCACAGCTTCCTTCCTAGAGTATAATTGGAAGATGAAACCATGTGCTCATCGTGACTGAACTACTACTTAGTTGTTAACCTATTAAATATTTTCTTACTTCAAGAATTCTTTAGAGATGTTGCATGCATCAATGCAATTATACATTGATGTTTTGTTTTTTCAAATAGTATTAATATTTTTTAAGTTAGTACTGCTCATGCAACGATAAATTATTCAAAATACACACTCAATTTTATGAGTTGTTATTCTTTTTTTTTGTTTTTATTTTTTGTGCTGGTCGAAATACATACTCCAATCATTGTAAAAACATCTGGTAAAAATTCTCCTTATAAAAAAAATTGTACCCTGCAAAATGATGGTTTGAGACTTTTTAGAAATATAGTTGATGTTTCGTAGTTAATTAAGATTATTTATAATGGTTATTAAAATTTTTATTTATTTTTTTTTTTTTACTTAGGATGTATCACTGTTTAAGAGAAGATATTTTGTTTAAATATGTAGACTTATCATCTTTTAAATTTTAAAGGATATACCTCTTACTTGCACAATAATTAAACATGTTAGCTAAAAACAATTGTCTGCTAACGACTCTGATGAAGACCTGAAACTCGGGTCGAAACGTCGGTATGAATAAATAATTTTTTGTTTATGTTCTTTTTGCTGACCACACCCATGACCATCTTCTACAATTATTAATCTATAGTCGACTATCTACACCTCATTATAAATATTTTTAGTTTTCTTAAGGGATTGGAATAGGTTAATAAGATAATTCTTCACAACTTTTTGGTTTTAATCTCAAACTCGTAAGAGCCCATTAAAGGTGTGTTTTTCCTAGCTTTAGATATAGCACCAAATACAAAAAAAAAATAAAATACTGATCTTAGAAAAAATATAAATGATAAGGCGAACAAATTTTCAAGTGTTATCAAGAATTATTCGTTTCAAGTTTCATCAAAATCTGAGGGAATTTGTGTCATGGCGGGGTGATTTAACATGGAATGGCTTTCTAATTAATAATTTTGAATACCTTTTTATTACACATGTATTGATTGGTTTTCTTTTATGAAAATTTTTTCATTATAATTCCTATTGAAAAGTTTGTCATTTTATTCTACAATTAAATCTTACTTATTGCCAAATACATTCAAGTATTTCCTCATTAATTACCTTTTATTTGATGCCTTATTAAATTTTTATCAACCTACGCTTCCAACCAACTGACTAGATATTAACTTTTATTTATTCTTAAATAAAATTAAATCTTGTTTTAAAATGTAGATAGGTATCATCCTAAAGGGGGAAGGACTGGCCAAATCTAGGCACTTGACTGTCCTCTTGAACATTAATTCACCTCCTTTGTTATATAGTTTTTGTGATATGTAATGGTTTTAACATTCTCCTTATTCTACTGTTGTCATATTTATTTATTGTTTGGTTTATTTTTTATAATTTAATGTCCTGGTATCTTAGGATTGTGAGTTTGGCTAGTGCTAATCTGTTTCTATTTTTGAGGTTTCCAGCATTTATTTCATGTTGTTAATTGTATTATCTAAGTTTTTTAATGTTTCTCTAATGCAATTTTGATTTTATACTGTTTACATTTTATTTTATATAACACATTCTGGTTTTTATCTATTTTATTTTTTATATTTGAGATGTATTTGTCCACTTTATTGTATAAGCCTTAAGCCTATAAACCTATTAAGTTTAATAAACCTAATTTTAAGTTATCATCCAAATATCTCTCAAATACTTTTTACTTTCACCTACCTACATATGAAATATATATTAAAGGTAAGGATGGCTATAGTGAAAATTTGGAACTCCAGTTTTCAATAGAAATACATTTCTTATAGAAAGAAGTGAACTATAAAGTTCTTCTGAGTCCAAATGACCAAGTATCACAAAGTGGTCTTTGAGTGTATATATATATATATGAACAGCCTTGCTTGGAACAAGCAAATTTTTTGCTAAAATCAACTTAACCGTAAGTGCCACTTTATATTATAAATTTTACACTTTTTTCAATTTTCAAAAAGGGCTCCGACATTTATGATTAAAATCGGTATATCAATGTACAATTTAATTAATGGTCTTTAATATGAGTTATGTTTTATTCTCATTGATATAGTACGAAGTATGAATGACTTGAACGAAGAGTTTTTGAAAAATCTTCCTCTAAAGTACCTTTAATTTTGTTTATTTGAAATAATTACTTTTATTAGTTAATTTATATTAACTATAGGAGATACTAAGCAATGAGAAATATTATTAAAAGTGCTTTTCTGAAAACTGTTGAAATTTGGATTAGTCATCAAAAAAGACTAATTTGGAAACTTATTACACAAAAGTATTGTCATAGTGAATAATATAGAAATATCTATTCTGAAAGGAGTGAGGATAAATTTCAACCAAAGTAAAGTTGTATGATGTACGCACTGCAATGCACCAGATAATTATTTTGAAGATCAAAATTTTAAGTCATTCCTCAATTTTGATCCAAACGGCAGACTTATCACTATAAATTTAAGCTTTGATAAAATTTTGTTCATGATGGTTAAAAATATTCTGCAATGGGTAGATCTTTTTTATATTTTATTTACTATAATTTTAGAATTGGATAACTAATTTGTTTTGTCTTTAACAAGCACTTCATTAATGTTTGTTAAAATGGTACATTTATTTTTAACAATGTGTTTTTTAAAACATACTTATATATTTATTTATCTTTGTTCTTAAATCTAATCATTTCTTCACGTCAGTACACCACAACCGAAGAATCATGTTTGAGAAATTGTTGATTATATTTCAGAATGTTGGTCATAACATTTTTTTTGGATCTACAAATATAGGTGTGTCCAAGAAAGTAACTGACACACCAGGATTAGAATTGTGAAGTTCTAACACAGTCACAGTATTTTTTGCAGGATATTTTTGTAGGTAGCAGGCTGGAACATAGAGTGTCACTTGTGGCCCAATCTGCCAGTACCGTCCAAGATTGTATTCATTTATAAATACAATACCCTGAAAGTTAAATTAATATATTTTTAATTACATAAAATTAAACAAAGTACAAATATTTATTATAACCATAAAATAGAATCTTGAAATAATTAAATCAATATTGTTATCGAGATCTTGAGGAACATTAAAATAATAATAAATTACTAACATTAATAAAAAAATGATATCAACATATTTGATAAATAAAATGGCATAAAAATAAAATAAATCAAGAAGTAAAATGAGAATGATTATGGTAAAATTAAGTATAGTTAATATATAAGATGTGATTAAATGTATCTACGAAAAATATATAACCCTCCAATTGGCTGTTATTTGTAATAGATATCCTCACTAATTCAACTAAAAAGAAATGATTTTACATACACAGTCAACCATCATTCACCATTTCAAAATAATCCTTTTGAAATATGAAAAATTAGATTTGCTATATTTAATTTTTTATCATAGTGTCTCAATTCATAGATACATATCCGAGATATATAGGGTGTCCAATATGAACCAGATCAAATGCTTTTCACAGACAATCGGGTGATTTAGTAACAAAACCTTGGACTAAAACTACAAATTTACAAGATACTTTGACCTCTTGTACAGTGCCCCCTTTGGGAAAAAAACTTACGTATGGCAGCTGCCCATGGAATTCAGCAAAAGAAACAGGTTCTGGCAAATGTAAAATAAATTAAACAAACTTTATAAAGTATCTTTCATCGTTAGCATTAGTTAACCGTTCTTTAAAGAGGAGACAGTTCTGTAATAGATCAGAAGCCCTTAAGTTTCAATCCTCAAATAGCTTTGGCTTCATAGATTTTTAAATTACAAAAAAGAGGAATTCGATAAGTTTGTGCTGTATTTACTTTCATAACAAGCAAATTCTGACAGAATTGATAACTATCGATATATAAGTGAGTATTAATACAATCAATTTTAACATTTACCTTCCCCCAGTTTTCCATAGAAACAAATGTATCTAAAGGCTCTTCATCTTTTTGTAAAGTGAATTGTCCTCTAAATATAGCAGGAAAAGAAACATTTTCAGTTGGTTCTAAGCCTTCAAGTGCGGCAATGTCTTCTGGATTGAATGGATAACCTTTTATCTCCCAATTTTTTAAGATGTTGCCATCAACAGTTGCATTATCTACAAGCCCCTAAAAGAAAATGTGGAAAACAAAATTTTCATTTCAAATAATAAGAAAAAATTTATTGTAAATCTATTGAACTATCAGTTATCTCACTTTTGTACAATCAGAAAGTAAGCCAAAGTTCCTCCTTCCCATATTTTCAATCAAAAGTCTTAAATACTGTCCTTTTTGATAACTTGGCGATAAAGGAAACTCATTAGTATAAGTGTATTGTAATGTTCCAGCTTCAATCTGTAGAAAGAAAAATATTAATCACAAAGTTTCCATTATTCTAAATGAGATGGAATTATTCCTTGGACGGAGTTTCCACTACAGTATAAAACTGGTAGACACTTAAATACTCAATATATGGAAGGTTATAAGACAGTATAGGCCTGACCTCCACTGAAAAGGGTCCTTTGTGTTGTTTTTATCCCCTTTCAATACCACAAAAGTTGACAGCTGTGGTTTAATCAAAGCAGTAATAATAATAGTATAAGCAGGATTTTTTTAAGTTTTCACCCCTAGACCTTGTTTTGTAAAGTGGTACAACTTTAATTTGAGATGTGATGGGCACCACGGCAAAACCTCCTGTCTCTAATTCCTACCTGAATTTCCACAGTAAATTCTCCTATCTTAAGTAGAAAAACTGTTAAATTATCTTTTGCTAAAAATAATTGATAAACAATAAATATAAGCCAGTTGTAGAAGTTTATCAAAAAATTGTGGCAGTCATGGGACTGGCCGGCTGAAGTGAAACTTTTGGAAATAAAATTTTACTAATAATGATCATGTGTTCCCTCTTATGCTAACTTGTAATAGGAGAGAATTAGTTGCAGAAGCTCATTCACTACGTATGGCTCTGCCGGGATAGTTAATCTACTGTAAGCTCCTACTCTCCTGTTACCATATAAAACTTTTCCAGGTATAATTGGCCCCATTAACCACTTCTGTTTCATCTCTCTCATGTCACAAAATCAATTTACTCCCATATAATTTATTATTTTTCTGATTTGTAGAACGTCGGTAAAGAAGTTTCACTTTAAAAAAAATGCTGGAATTATGGCAGAGGAAATAAACAAGATGTTTTTTCATCTCTACTGAAAAGTAGAACTGAATTAAGTTAAGAAGTTTTGCAGAGGCACCCACAGTATAATGAAAGAATATAAAATAAATATTTTTCTCACAATCCCCAGAACACTAAAGTATTATGTGATATTTAGTTAGAATTATAATGTCATACTCACATCATCAAGATAAACTATTGCCCTATCCCTGATATTAGCTACGAGTAATGAGCGATTTTGTGGTTGTATTTCTAGCTGTGTTGAGTATGAGACAAATCCATTGTATTGCCCAAGAGCCTCAAAAGTCACAGGATATTCAGAATTCGGATAATCAATCCCTGTTCATAAATAAACTTTAAAATCAGTAAAATAATTCTGTGGTTAGTACAAACAATTATAAATATACCCTAGTTAAATTAGACTCCTACTATAAATTTCATGTGTAACTATAAAGTTCATTTTTATTCTTCTATGTTTTCATTTATTTTTTATTATTCTTGTTGCAATAAATATACAATTAATGTTAAAATGTATTAATTTTTTTTCTGTGGTAGAAGTTAAAAATTAAGAATAAGCATCATTGCAGCCCTAACAATCAAAATCTGGGTGAGAGGTAAAAACCAAGTGGTCTAATATTTTTGATTTTCTCAGTTGAGAGAAATGGGGGGGAGTTAGTGACCTAGTATGTACAATATGTTAATACATAGTATTTACTGATTCTTGTTACTTCTGTTTTAATGTTTTTAGTTTTTCTATCTTTTTAGTAATGAATATAGATTTCATTTAATAAATATTGGGAATATTAGATGTATTTTAAATTTCAAACAGTACAAAACCTTCCTTAAAAGCTATATAAGAAATAACGTGAAGTACCAATTGTAAATAAATTACATTTAAACGTCATTCCTGAATAATAACATTATTTGTCATCCTTTATTTTAAAAATAATATACATGAGGCTTGTTTTACATTTTTTAAAAAATACAACTAGGTACTTAAATTTTTGTTGAATCAATTTATTTGAATGACAAAATCTGAATTATTGAAAATCATAAGCTAGTATACAATTTGATATTTAAAATTGTTTTCATTCCTATGTCTAAATTTTCATTCATTTTTTTACTATTCTTGTTCCAAAAAAAAACTTGGTTATTTGCCACTTACCTATTGGACAACTGAACAGTGTACAAATGGGCTTAAGTTCCAATTTTCCATAATTACCCTTCTGTTTCACTTTTTCTATGGTCAATGGAGAAGAAAGGTTACGGTTCTAGAAATGTTGATCATTTAAAGAAGGATCAATAAACTATAAAATAATAATTTTTAAAATTTTCATAATCCAACTAACCTTTAAAATTGTGTCCCGGATAGCTTCATATTTAGAAGTCAAATCACCAGCTTCGGAAATGGGTGCATCATAATCGTATGATGTGAGATCAGAAATGTAATGAGAGTCAGTTCCAGATCCTAAAAAATAATCAGAATTTTACAAATTTAATTTTTTAAATCCAGCAATTGGTTTAAAGTTTAAATGAATATGTTAAATGAGAGTATTGAATCCATTGTTACTTGTTCTGATTTGAAGCACACATAAAAGTTTATAATAAAAAAAATATTTAGCCTCAACATTTTCAGTCAACAGTACTAAGACCATTCCCCCTAAATTAGTAACAAGAACTTACACAAAGGCTAACTAACTCCATGCATTCAATAAACAAACTTAACATACACTCAAACCCTCTAATTCATGGACAAACTATGCGAGATTTATCTTCCACAAGACAACATTTACGAAGGAGCTAAAATAGAAATTAATTTTCAAATTTCAATTTTTTTGAAAGATATCATTGGATGACATTTACTTTAATGTCTTCAAGATATTAATTTGATCTTACTCATGTTGGCTGTTTGTAAAATTTCTTGACAGTTGTGAATTATATAAATAAAGTTAGCTAAAAAGAATTATGATGGGGTTCTGTTGGAATCATATGGGTGGGTAAACTAAAAAGTTTTGTACTAACTTTCAGACCAAGTGAATTAACTGATTAATGTACGTGAGCCAAATACATATTTACTTTGTATTATTACTATGCGTACAGAACATTTTTACTACCAGATTCCTGATTCATTAGAGTTGATCCTTATAAAAGTAGCTCATAACATTTTGCTTGAAGACATAACATGAAATTAAGTTTTTTAAAAAGTAATAGGATCTTGTAGCATTTACTGAAACATTTATAACTTTAATTACCTGCCGTGAAACCGAAGTTTGTTCCTCCGTGAAGCATGTACATGCTGAAAGAAATATTATTTTGCATGAGGGATGTGATTGAATTTACAATTGGAGCTGTATCTCTCTTAGATAATGGCTTTCCCCAATATGAGATCCATCCAACATAAAATTCTGAGTTGACCAGGGGACCATTTGGCTGGATTTTTCTTAATTCCCGAAACATATCCATTGCATCATTTGCTGAAACAAAAAATAATTCATAGAGCATTTATAATGTTAATATCATTATAGATTTGTCTTAAAATAGTGTGTAAGGTATTTGATAAGAGATTTTTGAGAATAAAAACAAAAAAGCATGAGCAGTAGAGTTGTAGCACTGATGTTATGTTTCCTTCTCATCTTTATTGCGAAATCAGATAAGAAATGATTTGATTGTTTCATTAATTCTTATTTTACATTTTTAAAATAAATTGAAATATTGAATTCCCTTCTCATGTGAATAATGGAAGAGAGAAATTAAATTTTAGAGATTCAATGTAGAAAGGTAACAACAGTCCAAAGTTGAATAATAGAGCAAACAGTATAATTAATATTTTTCCAAGTAAAATAGTGCATATTGTAACCAAGACAAAATGTATTTATATGCATCAAATTAACTAGGGAACCAAAAAGAAAAGGTATTTATAATATAAAACAAGATATAATAGAAATTGTCATATATATAAAAAATATATATATTATTCTTGTTAAATAAAAAAGGAATACTTAGTAAGATTGAGTTTAAAATACTGTAAATATTCACTTTTTTATAGGTTTATTAGTATGGCTACAGGAAACCCTTGACAATTTTTCCGAAATGGAATAATTAAGGAAATGGTGTGAGAAATACAATGGTGGACCCAGGATGTGTCTCCCTATTAAAATTTTTACACTTAATCAAAAAATGTCTATCTGAATAAATATAGTTGAAACAAATTAAATTTTGAAATAAATTACTTTTTTATTGAAGATATAATAATAATAAAAGAACCTGTCATATTTATATGTAATAGAAACAAAATTAGAGATATGCCTACTTGGATTAGAGTCTATGGTTGAAAAAACACCAGGAATTCTTCCTCTGGAAACAGCACTTGATGAATCAGGATCAGTTGTAAACAATACTGCGGCATCACCAATATAGCTTTTGAATTGGTCTCTAAGCCATGTTAAATAATCTGCATCGTGTACATCATATAATCCATATTCATTTTCAACCTAAAAAAATTTCATTAAAAGAAAAATCATGAAAGGATATCTACATCACAAGGGTTTTTAAATTTTATATTCATAACACATCGTAAAGTTTACCTGAACCATTATAATGTTTCCCCCATTGCCATAGAGATGCGGCTGAATTTTTTCCATTAATACTTTCAACCACTTGGATACATAACCTGTGTAAGCTGTTTAATACAAATATTAGTAAGATTTAATATTCATAGCAATCAGATAAGCCTCACAAACAACTAATGCAAGAAAATCCTAAATGCATCTCATTTATTATATTCCTATCCTCATCAAGAAATTAAGTAAAGAAATGTATTTTTTTATTGGAACTGATATTACAGCATAGTGTTTATGCCAAGAGTAACATATGACAAAAGTACTGATTTATTAATTGAAATAACACTAGATCAAAACCCAGCCTATGAAGCCCAATAAAGATGGTAAGTATAGCTGTTAGTTTCTATTTCAGCATAGGTATTGTCTTAAATATTAAGCAGTATTTATTTATGATAGTAAAATTGATTTTGATTATCAATAGTATTTAAATAACTGTTTATTAGTTAAACTAGAAAAAAAAAATATTTTAAATAGCTACTTGGATCAGATGTTCTTAGTTTCATGGTTGGATTCTTTGTCAAGAGCCAAGCTGGAAAGCCACCCTGAAAAGACAAAATACTTCATGAATTAAGGAATTCTAATAATATATGTTTTCATGAATTTATAATATTTTAAATTTAAACTTGCAAATTCTCTTTCTGCACAGATATATGGACCTGGTCTCAAAAGTACATTTAAGCCAAGTTCTTGAGCTATATTGAGATATTCAGAAATATCTTGTTCCCCAGTAAAAATATAGTTTCCTGGTGATGGTTCATGGAGGCTCCATTCTATATACCTAAAATTATAGAAATCAGTATTTTGAATATTTAAACTTAAAATTTAATGCCTCAATATTATTTATTTATTGCGCTACAATCAATAATAGCATGGTGAAATAATTGTACATGCTTATTTTGCATAATCTAAAACTTTTTATTTTGATTTGCTATTTTATTTTGATATATTGTTATTAATCATACCAAATATTAAATTTCAAAGTTATGTTTGAAATACCCAAAACAACAATTGAATTACTTGTAAATGTTTAGAACTCCTCTGGTTTCATTAATGTTTTTGTAATAAAAAAAGTTTTAAACTCATCTGAAGAAAATATATGTCTTGTTACAGAACTTATTGACGTATTTTTCACTAAACAAAAAAATGAGATATTTTGATTTTATGCATTTTTGGTTTCTTCTAAATAACAAATGGAGCTGAATAACTGCAGCAGAGATGAACTACTTGCACAGAGTGGCTTTAAAAACAGGTATCGGATTGGATTGGGAATAAAACTATCAGAGAGAACTAAATATCCCACCCTTAAAAAATACCCGAAGAAAAGGCAGTTGAGATGGTTAGGCTGATCATGTTTCTAAATGAGCTCTGATCAAGACCCTTAAAAATTTATGGTCAATGTTAGGCCAATGGATAGCAAACCTAGAGGAAGGCCTTGACTTAGCAATATAACCAAGTCAGGTCAACAGAGGGAATAACTATTCTGGAGATGACCATTCTTCTGAGAAATAAAGGGGGATGGGGGAAAATAATTTGATAATAATAATGTACCCCATTAAAAAAATTATCCCATTTTAATAAATTTTAGAAACTTAAGAAGTTATGAATTTCAATCAAAATATATGAACTAAAATCCATTCTATCCCAACTTTTAAATAGGGGACCAGAATTAGAGGGTTACTTTAAAAATATACTATTTATTACTAATGGTTAACAGATTTTAAAATATAAATTTATTAATGATTTTTATAAGAAAAACTTCAAATATCCTTACGTGCATACTGTGTCGCATCCTACTGCTTTCAATTTCTCTAACCGATCTCTCCAATAAACCTTGGGGATTCTGAAATAATGCATTTCTCCAGAAACATAACTAAATGGTAAGCCATCTTTCAAAAACCGGTTATTGTCATAGTCAACTTCAAATGATCGATTTTTAGGGACTACCTGAAAAAAGAAAATTAAAATAGATATAGTATTCCTATTTAAAATATTATACCCTCTATGTATATAATGTCAGTAAACATTGATAAGTTTTTGATAATATAATAAAAATACACATTCCTTTAAATATTTTCTTTATAATATTAAACAAACAGTTATAAACTTCTTTATTATTTTTTTTTAAATAAGATATTTAACTTTGGCAAACATATTGAAGTCAATAGAGTGTTGGTTGTTGGATGGAATGATTAAATAAATACTGTAGGGAGTTGTCAATCAAACTCTTTTTTTAATACTTGAAAGCATTGTTAGACAGGGAAGTATATTTTTAAAAATCAAACTATAATGAGCCATCATTAAGTAGTTGATGACTAATTTTTCAAAACTATACCTTTTCACAGAAATGGCCTATCATGTCTCATTTTCAATATCTTACTTCTCCTTTATATCATAGGTGAGGGATACTTGATCTTATAAGTGATAGTCATAATACTAGGACTTCAAGGAGGTTTAATTTTCAAGAAAAATTAAATGATAAGGTATTGACAGTTTGGAAGCTTTTCAGCCATAGCTCCCCCTACATTTTTGGGACTCAGAAAAAAAAATAAAGAAAACAGTGAACTTATTTGATAGATAATTTCTTTCTGGAAACATGCTATAATTAGTGAGGTAACATTGTTGAGTTGACATTTCTGAGGATCACAATGACTTCAGAGGGATAAGATGGATATATGTCATTCTTAGATAAAAAAAAAGGTAAGATTCAATGAGCACAATTATTTGTCACATATTTATCTCTAAAAATAATGGGGAAAACGAATATAAAAGACCCTTTCTTAAATTCCATTCTTCCTAATATAGCTCACAGTTTGTCAGTTAAGTTACCTCAGAATGTTTGTTTTAAAAACATTAAAAAAGGTCACCATCTCAAAGAGATGGTTAATATTTTTTATCTGAGGTCTGTTCTCCCTTTGGTTAAATCCTGCCTACGCCCATGCCAGTAAACCATAAAATTTTGGTTTCATTCGTCTTTTCCGTGCTGAAATGTCACAACCTGATTGAATATTGCTTGCCCCTTCTCGTTTTTATCCTGGATGATAAAAAAATAGCATCACAGTTATGTTTCTCTTAATCCAGACCACGACTTTTGTCCGGAAAGTATGAAGTCTCTCTCGTACCTTAACTTCTGAAGTTAGTTTACACAACATCCTTTAAACCAGTCAGGAAGACGTGAAACAGGACTAAGCAAGCATCTAATTTAAAAATAGTTTATGAATTAATTTGTTCTAATAATTTCATTTTAAGACTTAAACATGGACTAAATTAGAATGATGATACCGTGTGTTACATCATAGGATAATGTACCTCAAGGCAAGGAGGAGATAATGCACTTCATACTAGGCAGTCCAATATGTTTTTCATATATATGTAGATATTGTATATTATAGATCTCAACTTTGTTTGTTTTTTATTCGAAACCTGTAAGTACCAGCCAAATTATTAATAATTTTTTTATGTAGAATTTAATGAAAATATTTTTGTTCCTATTCTTTATTTATACCCGACCAATAGTGAATCAGGGGATGTTTGACCCATCGGGTAAGTGAGAACGAACATTTTTGATCCTTACCCTACAAAGAAATAATCCTGTGAAAGGCAAAACAATCTACATTATCTCTTTCACAACCCTAAAGTAATGTGACTAATGAATCCGTCATCAAAATTCGAGTAATCCCAATCTCTTCAACGAGTTGGGCTGATTAAGGATGATGGTGGGCTTGAAACAAAACTTTTTTCTGGAATTTTGAGATCATTTTCCTTTTATATACATGGAAAAACACTTTAAAAGGAATAGACAGATGCTCTTACGACTTGATAAAATAGACGATTAAAAGTTTCTTAATCTCGATGAATAAAAGTACTGAAAACATTGGAAGGATTCCTCAAAGCGAATTAGGGATGAATTTAATTTCCATGAACAATCCGTCCTGAATATTAATTATTCTTAAAACGATGTTTCTCGCAACTTCACAGTAAGAATGGGAACATTTTTTTCTGGCGAAATATGTGGGGTTGTAGGAGAGCTAGATGAAAAAATAATTTGACTTTTAAAATATTGGACTCACTTCTTGGTGCAAACTTAGCAAAAAGGAAAGAAGCGTGTGAAGTCGAAGCTTTCAGATTAGATCCTATCTCTTTTGATACCTGCTAACGCGAATTATCAGGAGTCAAGGGCTCTCTTTTGAAAGTTTTGCAACGCTCTGATATTATTAGCTCTCGTTTTTAAATTACTTTTAGCAGAATCATTTGCACTTGAAAAGTACATTTAAACTCAAAAGATTAAAAGAGTTGGCTGAAGTGTATCTCATATTAATGACACTAATTTATCTACCATTTTACATAATGTCGAAATTGCAATTATGTTGTTTTTCACCAAAGATTTAAAGAGTTCACTGAAGTGTATCTTACATTAAAGAAAGCAATTTATCAACCACTTCATCTCATATTGAGTTTTCTGTTGTGTAAAGTATTACTGCTAATGTAAATATTTCATAACGATATTTAAAATAAATAACTTCTAATTATTGACTTGATTTTTAAAAACGTTTATATAAAATAAAATAGTTTGATAAAATTTGTTAGATTTTGTTATTTCTATTTGTATTGGAACTTTAATTTGTTGCCTTAGATTGGTATGAAAAGACTCAAAGTGAAATTTTAGGCAATACTACCTATCGCATTGTGGAAAACAAATTACGTCTACTTCATAAAGATATTTAAAAATCGTTTGAAAATTGAAAGAAAGATAATACAGTGTATTTTACGTTTTTAAATGCTACAGTGTAATATATTATTATGTAAATGAAGAAATATATGTAGAAGGTTGATAAGATCTATTATAATTATGGGATGGACTAGATGATTGTGTTCCTAAAAAACAAAATAATATAAAGAAAGAGAAGGTAATAAGAATATTCCTTGGAAAAAGAAAAAGATATATAGAAAATTAAACCCTTATAAACAAGCAGAATACTAAAAATTTATATATTTTTTTTAGCTGTAAATGTTTTTATCACTAGTTCTGATTAAAGTAATCAGATAGGAGTGTACAGACTGTAATGAAGTTTTATTTTGGAATGAAATTAATTAATATTTTAATTAAGGACACAATGAAATGGATTGTTCCCTTTAAAGAAAGATTCGAAAAATCTAAAAAAAAATTAATTAAAAAATATTTAAGCTAATTCCCAAAAGACTAAAAATAATTAAATTTTGGACAAATACTCACTGTATGTGCTAATATAAACGGACAAAGCTGAAGAAGCAGAAGAACTGGAAGGAAGTGGAATGAAGCCATCACTCAAACTAGCAGCGACTAAAGACAACCGGTGCCTTTATCAAGAGAACAAACTTGAAGATCGAAAACTGACGACAGCGCTCGATCTGGCCCGATCTCACTTCATAAAATTGCTACGTATGTAGGTATTGTTCCTCTAAGCTTGATGTACCATCACATCTATATCCCTTTATAGATCTTAGATCTCTCTGTTCTTCCTCCTCCAATTCTCCTTAATAATACCCGAATATAAGGTGAAGGATCTTCCGCTCAAAGATAAGGACCCTTTTCACATCAGTGCTTGCCAGGTTCCACGACTCCGATCGATATGTAAAAACAGGTCTGATGAGGGTCTTGTAGAGGAGACATTTCGTGTGGTGGTAGACTACCGAAGTTCTCAGGTGTTTCCTCAGATCAAAAGAACATCTATTGGTCTTCCGAATTCGCTCGCCAGTCTGGAAGAATATTTTGTTTCCACAACTTATTACCGATCCTAAATAGGTGAAGTGAACCATATCCTGAAATTTATATTAATCTATTTCCATTGGCTTATAGCTATATACAACAAGTAAACACTTAATTTGAAGTCCCTCCACTCTCTGTACTTTGAATTCTCCCACCTTTCAAGACTTGGGTTTCAAGGATTAATTGGAAGTCAAGGCAAATTTGTTTGATAGTAATAATTATTTTTATATTATAGTATTTTATATTTTTCTTTTAAACATCATTCTTGTTCTGTTTTCCTTCTTTCTAGCGATATATAAAAATGTAATATCCATGTTGGTAAGACTGCATTCAAGGGAAACAACGGCCGTTGAGGCGAGAGTCCAAGGGGGCTCGGTTCGGAATGTTGTGGGTTCGTTTTCTACCTGGTCCAGTTAATACTTATCCCTCAGCGATCCCGAAAAATGAATCTTGACATTTCTACCTTGGTTAGAACGCGACGACAATTTCAAAGTAGCCGCCAGGAGTTGGCGGACCACAAGGCCCACTTGCCAGACTAGTTCCCCCTGACTGCCGGGGACCAGTCACCAACACCAAATACCAATACCAACTGCGTTCAACTCATTTCAAACTTATTATTAGTACGGTATATACTTAGTATGGTAAATGTTTACCTCAACTCCCCCAAAATGGCGGGGATCTATTTTTTTGAGACCACAGTGTACTGTCTGTTCCGAACCAAGTCGTCTATAGACGACTTCGGGTAGGTTACAAAATTAACCACTTTTCAAGAGGGAAAATTTCTTTTCCTACACACTTACTCCTTTTCCCCTTTGATAAAGGTTAGCTTATAATACACCACTATTTTCGGCGGCAGTTCTGACTTATAAATATTTTGTAATATATACGTTTACTTACTTCTTCTATCTTATATTTATTGTACGTTAGAAGAACTAAATTATAATACTTAGACTCTGTAACCTGAAAATGTATCGGAAGCATTTATTTTATATGGTATACTTTTAATAATAAAAGAAAATCGTTTAATAGTTAATCAGACTAGAACAATAAGTTTATCTTGAGCTGTAATTTAATAAGAATAAGA
>NW_027108761.1:436518-437291 GCF_000696795.3 Halyomorpha halys | reverse complement strand
TAAGGTTCTCTTGAGCTGTAATTTAATAAGAATAAGATAATTGTTTAATAGTTGATCTGAATATAATAATAAGGTTCTCTTGAGCTGTAAGTAAATAAGATTAAGATAATTGTTTAATAGTTGATCTGAATATAATAAGGTTCTCTTGAGATGTAATTGACATTTTTTACAACATACTTAAGACTTACATTACAAAATCGTGAGATACTTTTTTTTAATCTTTTCATTTATACCCACACCTGTCAAATACAAAATTGACAATTAGCGGACTGCCTGACTGTTATTAATATTAATTAAACAAATAGCATATTAGTGCACCCCTAACCATCTTCACCTCATATATGTCATAGAGGGTCAACAATCTTCTCATAATTTTAATTTTACATTTATTAAAGAGGGAATATGTATTAGGTTTAAAGGATAGAATTGTATTTAGATATATGGATAACTAACAGGGGAAAAATAATATTTTCCTCATATATATATCATACAAAATTGACAATTAGCGGACTGCCTGATTGTTATATTAGTTAAACAAATAGCATATTAGTGCATCCCTAACCATCTTCACCTCATATAATACAGGGTCAACAATCTTCTCATAGTTTTACATTTTATATTTCTTAAAGAGGGAATATGTAGTAGGTTTAAAGAGTATAATTGTATTTAGATATGTGAATAAATAACGAGGAAAACCATGAACTATTCCTTTATTTAAACAATTACATGTCTACTACAATCAACATATTGTATAAGTTCTGACAATTATTTAA
>NW_027108761.1:434824-436180 GCF_000696795.3 Halyomorpha halys | reverse complement strand
TGAAAAACTTCAGTCCATCTTAACACAAACAACCCAACGAACACTTTGGAAGGACGTGCACCGCCATCTTTCTTGTTTTTAAAAAATAACGTATTTCTTTTAGACAAAGAAAACTGGTTAGCTTGCTTTATAATTTAAAATAACAAATAGCAATATTAAAATTATACATAAAATAAAACATATCAAAACCCTTTTAACATCAAAATATACTATTCACTAAAAAAGAGCATATTACAGTATATATATTTATCCTTTATAACAATGTGAGACACACATAGGAAGAAGGACTTAATTTGTCATTATATAATTCAAATCATCATAATACACTTTAAATGAGAATATTTTACTAATAACTTAAATTAAGATTAAATACGACAATTTTTTCATGATAAAAGCAACACAACATAGAAGTAAAATCAGAATCCAATTATGTTATTATTATTTATCCTTTAGAGCAATGTAAAAAATAAAAATAAAAAAAAGGAATGTTTTGTTAAAATCAAAGTCAAATTTTAATCTACCTTTAATGACAATATTTTACTATCAAATTTGTTTCCCACTTCTCTTATTCACAATTTAATCATATTTTCACTTATAAAATTGTTTGTCCTGCATTTTTTTTATCTTATGAAATTTTTCATCTTTTTATGCCTTTATAAAAAGTTGTTATAGAGCACATATCCTCGTAAAAAATGTTAAAAGCCTAACTCTCTTTATCTACGTAAATGATTAATTTATAATAACAAGAATTTTTTACAATGTAATATTTACTCACAGAAATGAGGAAAGGTACCCACTTCTCTTATTCACAGTTAAATCATATTTTTACAGATGACAATACTAATCATTATTTATTCCTGCATTTATAACAAGTTCTTATGGAGGATATATCCTCATAAAAAATGTTTAAAGCTAAACTCTATTTGGTTAATATATAACAACAAAAATAACTCACAACAAATTACTTAAAATAGGATTAAATTCTTATATTGTTTGAAGTTTCGAACAGATCTTTTATAACAATATAATATTCACTCACAGGAAGGTAGAATTAATTTAACTTGGTCAAACTCAAATAATAATATATTTTAAAAACAATAATTTTTTTGATATTTTACTATTTCACTTTATTAAGTTAATTAGAGCACATAGGAATGTATTATATATTGATACACAGTAAATAATTACTAATTAAGAACACGCTTAAATATATATTAAAAAATATACACGTTATTTAATTCCGATCAATAAAACAAAAAATAAGACGATAAAATGACATTCAGAATTAAAAGAATGTTAAAATATTAGTTCGACTGACTGTTTGAAGGTGGCAGCACAAATCAAGAAAGGTAGAAA
>NW_027108761.1:433614-434774 GCF_000696795.3 Halyomorpha halys | reverse complement strand
CAATATAATATTCACTCACAGGAAGGTAGAATTAATTTAACTTGGTCAAACTCAAATAATAATATATTTTAAAAACAATAATTTTTTTGATATTTTACTATTTCACTTTATTAAGTTAATTAGAGCACATAGGAATGTATTATATATTGATACACAGTAAATAATTACTAATTAAGAACACGCTTAAATATATATTAAAAAATATACACGTTATTTAATTCCTATCAATAAAACAAAAAAAAGACGATAAAATGACATTCAGAATTAAAAGAATGTTAAAATATTAGTTCGACTGACTGTTTGAAGGTGGCAGCACAAATCAAGAAAGGTAGAAAATACAGATAGAAAATGTTTATAATAATAGTTCAAGTAACTGCTTAAAGATGGCAGCACAAATCAAGGAATGTAAAAATACAGTTGGAAAATGTTTATAATAATAGTTCAAGTAACTGCTTAAAGATGGCAGCACTAATCAAGGAAGGTAGAAAATTGTAGTTTTAATAACCGCCGCAAGAGCCCAGCACCATCCAGACAGTCCTTTACGAAGTCTAGCACGAAAATTTTTATTCTGTATTAGGAGATTAGGAGTTTACAGGAGCTCAATTACTGGGGCTCTTTAGTGCTGGTCCGAGCTAGTGAGCTCCTGTAAACTCCTAATCTCCTAATACAGAATAAAAATTTTCGTGCTAGACTTCGTAAAGGACTGTCTGGATGGTGCTGGCCTCTTGCGGCGGTTATTAAAACTACAATTTTCTACCTTCCTTGATTTGTGCTGCCATCTTTAATCAGTTACTTGAACTATTATTATAAACATTTTCCAGCTGTATTTTTACATTCCTCGATTTGTGCTGCCACCTTCAAACAGTCAGTCTAACTAATATTTCACATTCTTTTAATTCTGAATGTCATTTTATCGTCTTTTTTTTGTTTTATTGATAGGAATTAAATAACGTGTATATTTTTTAATATATATTTAAGCGTGTTCTTAATTAGTAATTATTTACTGTGTATCAATATATAATACATTCCTATATGCTGTAATTAACTTAATAAAGTGAAATAGTAAAATATCAAAAAAATTATTGTTTTTAAAATATATTATTATTTGAGTTTGACCAAGTTAAATTAATTCTACCTTCCTGTGAGTGAATATTATATTG
>NW_027108761.1:429820-433564 GCF_000696795.3 Halyomorpha halys | reverse complement strand
ACCCTCAATTTCCAATAAAACTCAGCCAAGTATCCGGCATTGTGGTTTTTATTCCTTCCAAATCGTGGGATATTACAGCGTACCTCACGCCATGTTCTCTCAATTCTTTTATTATCCGGGTTTAAAAAATTAATACTATGATTTACTGTCAGATGTTGATACTGATCCTGGTGGATTAGAGAGTAATATCCTCTCCATAGGTCTGAAATTATGGTAGTTCCCGGGGCGATTCGCCGCAGGATAACTTCCATGAGGGAGTAAGCCAAGCGATCAGGGACTGTTTCAAAAAAACACCTTTTCCTCACTCTTTCAATCCCACCGAAGATCCATGATCCTTGGACTTCCCTCCCCCGGTTGTTTTTCCGTTTTCCAAACTTCGCCTCATCAATTTCTACCACTATCCCTGGACCACCAATGGTGCCAACATCTGACATCAGTAGTGAAAAAATTTGACCAATCCACCAGTGTTTTGGGGAAAAAGCCCAACATTGACTTTATAATAATTTGTCGAGGGTGAGGTAGAGTCGCCCATAAAGTTATAAAATGGCACACCTTTTTGAAGGATAGTTGTGTTCGACTCAGCTATGTGCTAGTGCTCATACTTAGAGTAATCACATTTAACCTGAGCACCGTTCTCTCCAATTCTACGTTTTCAGCATCTAAAAACCATTACACAATTCAATAAATATATAGAAATAAAACAATTTGTTATTAAATTAGAGAACAATCATTTTTTATTACCTGAACCGTGCTCGGCCAAGATCTGTCACACATATCGCTCCACATCTAGGACAAATTTTGTGAGCTGCAACTACTCTGTGTCTTTGAAGGATGTTGAGGAATTGCTGTTCACCAACACCACCTGTTGCCTCCACAATATTTGTGGGATTAATTTCACATCCCACACAAACACTTACATTTAAAGCATTCATAGTGAACAAAAATGGAATCTACACAAACTGAGGATCACAAAAATTAGATGGACAGAAAGAAAGCTGAATGGATTCTGAGGGAGATGCAGGTTTTTTCATAAATGCTGAGAAATGGAAGGTGGTGGTGGATTTTCCCAGTAGAAATCCTGGGGAAGGGGTAGGGGGGAAATCCAGGCAATACCATGAAAAAAACTGCTTCGAACTTGCCTCCATTTTGTTTTGGAATCTGGAATATGCCAATAAATAAACAGCAATGTGTGATTTGAAACAAAAATTTAATATTTGTATAAATTCTAATACAGTTAGTGTTATTTTCTATGTACACATTTTAAAAGATTTTGATTTTTTTACTTTAGTAAATGGTGCATTGTAATGTGACTGAACACTAATTTTCACATCATAAATAACCAATTTATGATTAACTAATACCAAAGTATTATTAACTCTATAAATAACTCATACTTAATCAAAGTAAATTAATATCACACTATATTCCAAATTTACTAATACTTTATATTAGTACTATATTTTTTTATTTAAATGTTTCTATTGTTTTTTAAAGTAGAATATATTCATTAAAATCAATGTGAATAAAAATTCAAAAACTAATAATATTTTACTCTGATTCCTCAACAGTATCTATTTAAAATTATTATTTACAATTGATGATGATTCATCACCACAAATTTCCATTTTGCTAACCTGAAAGATTAACCACAACTATCAATCCACTCAGGCACGACTTTCATTCATAAAATCAACATTGTAACCCAAATAATTACAAAATATATATGATTTTTTATATCAAATAAATCATTTATGGAATTAAAGCATATGCATTTAAAAATATAACATTCTCGAATACTCTAGCATTCTGTGAATTTAACTTGAATCTATGAATCTTTTAAATCTATTAAATTAGGAGGGCCAAAATGTAATATTGTGACAATAACGTTCATTGTCCCACGTTTATTGTCTATTTGGAGTCAGTTCCCTTTGAATCTCGTAAAACTGAGCCGATGGTTAATGTAATAAAAATTTGGATTTAAAAGATTCAGAGATTCAAGTTAAATTCAAATTAAGTTAAACTACCAAATTAATTAATACATTCATTCACCCATCCTGCTGTTCTTTTTTAAGTAGCTTGGACAGTAAAACTATATCCTTGAAATTGCCATACATTGTTTATTAGTCTTTACTGATTAATTAGTAATGAAATGAGACAAAATAGAAAATTTATTATTATATGTAATTATTCCTTTACATGAGAAAAAACAAAATATAATTTAAAATTAATTTTGAAAAGTGATTGTATAGTAAAACCACTATTGCTGTAATTGTGATAAGGTCTCTCCTAATGGTTCAGAAAGATGATGTTCACAGAATCACAATAATCCAAGTGACAACATGTGAAACATAAAATAAAATCTTTCTGATTGTAAGAAGCAAAAATAAAATCATAATAATTATTAAAAAGTGATATTAAAATATTTAATGAAAATAATTTAAAAATTAATATGTATGGAATTGAATAATAATCAAGTTTGATACCAACACATCCAAACAGTAATGCATAAGGTAGAAATTGTAAAACAAAAAATGATAAGAAATGAATATGGAAAACTAAATGTAGTGGATACATAATAACTGATTTTATAAATCAAAAAGAACAGCAACACCATGATTGGCTGTTATATTTTGTACATATCATCACTGATCACCAATAAAAAAAAATTGAGTTTACACTCACAGTCATCTATCAACCATCATTTCAAACCTAAATAATCCTATCAGAACAATAGAAATTAGCTTTACTTTTTCATATTACTTCTTAATTTATCTATATTTATTCAAGACATATACTATTCTTATGGCAGCTAATCATGAAATGAAGCAAAGAAAAAAAAGAAGGGAAAATCATCCAAAATCTTGTTAGGCAATAGTAACATTGTCTGTAATTCATAATAAATGCAATAAGATAAATAAATAACTCAAGAGATACTTAAGTGTAAAATACAAAAATAATTTTTTATATATATATATATATATATATTCTGTTTTTGCCTTATATGAATTATGTTATATATATTCAGCAGACATTTAATTGTTTGTTGATTTAACCTGAAAAAGATTATGAGTGGTAACTTTTTCTGCCGTCTTTGCCTTAGATAAGAGTATAAATGAAAATATATCTAAATTATGGTTAATTAGAGCCATGGCATCATTCTTAGGCTATAAAATTTCCAGCCACCCTTGTTGGACTAAATAAATTTCAAGGCACCCTTGTTGAGCTAATAAAAATGATGGTACATTTATCCTTAGAGTGATTGTATATGTAGGGAAATAAGAAAATATAGTCCAAATGTGCTGTATATTTATTGTTTCATTTTAAAAAAATTTATATTTTGAGAAAGCGGCATTAGCTTGCAGCATCCTACACACATACGCATTCGGACACCCAAGTTAGGCAATCACTACACTAAACAATATTAAAAATTAAACATAAATATTACAAAACACTCTGTGAATCACCATGTGGGAACCACTAATATATATAGGTGAGTGATAAAAAGAAATATTTATCCTCAGAAAATACATTAAACCATACTAAAACATAAATCTCTTAATCTAAATTAATTATCTTCACTTTACAATGAAAAAGCTAATTAACAACATAGTAGTAAAATCAAATTTAAATTGTTATTTATACTATGTATTGTAATAATTTTAAAAATATAATAAATAAAATAAAAAAGAATCTGAATAGTTTTTTAACTTTCTTTCAAATATAAAGGATAATTTGGGTTCAAAT
>NW_027108761.1:352321-424475 GCF_000696795.3 Halyomorpha halys | reverse complement strand
GGAATTAAATAACGTGTATATTTTTTAATATATATTTAAGCGTGTTCTTAATTAGTAATTATTTACTGTGTATCAATATATAATACATTCCTATATGCTGTAATTAACTTAATAAAGTGAAATAGTGAAATATCAAAAAAATTATTGTTTTTAAAATATATTATTATTTGAGTTTGACCAAGTTAAATTAATTCTACCTTCCTGTGAGTGAATATTATATTGTTATTAAAGATCTGTTCAAAATTTCAAACAATATAAGAATTTAATCCTATTTCAAGTAATTAGTTGTAAATTATTTTTGTTGTTATATATTAACCAAATAGAGTTTAGCTTTAAACATTTTTTATGAGGAGATATCCTCCATAAGAACTTGTTATATATGCAGAAATAAATAATGATTAGTAGTGTTATCAGTGAAAATATGATTAAACTGTGAGAACAAGAGAAGTGGGAAAGAAATTTGATAGTAAAATATTGTCATTTAAGGTATATTATAATTTGATTTAGATTCTAATAAAGAAAATTCCTTCTTTTTATAATTGTTTAACATTGCTATAAAGGATATTGTTTTAGATCAGATTGCAGTTTTATTCTGGACAATCAACTTCTTGGTTATTACGCCCTTTTTACTATATTTGCCTTAATCTCTGAGGCATTTTATAGATGAATATTTTTAATATTGACTGTTTTCCTTTAACGATTATGCTGGTCGATATTGGTAATTTAAGGTTTAAAATACAGTCGGGTTTTTTTAAGAACTTTTATGATTTTGTCTATGGAATCTGCTGTCTTTTAGAGCCAATTCTCTGAAACGAGGTATTTTATTATTTTTTGAAGACTAGCTCTTCAATTATATGTTTTATGTATAACAGGGACTGACAGGTTTAGCATTTAGGTTGGTCATCTTTTGAGATTAAGTGAATGAGTGTTAAGTTGGAATATCTGATTCTCACTCTTCCAACAACCACTTCTTCTCTTCTGCTTCCCCTTGTGGGACTTGCCCACTTTTGTGTGTTTTTTTTTTACATTTCTCAGATTATTAGTCAGTGGAACCTCACCTCACATTGAATCCCAAATAAAAAACCATTTACATAGACAAAGAAAGTTACATAATTAATATATTTTCTGAGGATATATGCACCATAAGATCTTGTTAAAAATAAAGGTGGGTAATTTTGTTAATGAAAATATGATTAATCAGTGCATGAAATTAATGTGGGAAAGAATTTTCGTAATAAGATATTGTCATTTCAAGAGTATTATTATTTGACTTCAATAATGACAAAATAATTCCTTCTTTCTATGAGTGTGTCTTACATTGTTATAAACAATAAATAGCAATTAAAATCTAATTTTACTACTACGTGGTAAATTAGTTTTGTCATAAAATTTAAGACAATTTTTATAGTTTAAGAAAGTTAGGCTTTTGATATATTTTCTGAGAATGTATGCTCCAAATCCTTGCCATATATGAAGAAATAAATAAAGATGAGCATTTCTTTTTTTTCACCTATTATATAGGAAATATAATGTAAGGAGAAGTATTTAAAGTTTTGAATGTAAAAATACTTTTTAAGATCTCCTGAGTTAAACAACTACTATATCGTCTTTTATTTTGACAAAATTACACGTTCTATGAAAGCAATTTGAAGATAGATTAGTTATCATTTCAGCATACAAAAGAATGTTTAAGCCCAATGGTTCTCTTAAAAATGACAGATAATCCAATATATTGAAAAGTGGATTTTGAGAATATGAAAACAGAACTGTTGTCATTTTTCACAGAACCTTTAGCCTAAACATTCCTTTTTGTTCTGAAATTTAAATCTAATAAAATTTACTTAAAATTAATACTCTTTTTTCATGATTAATCTTGCAAAATTAATATTTTAAATAATATTTCACAAAAGAGGTAAGGTACTTTAGAAAATTTTTAATCACTTTACATTCCTTAATTTTATCAAAATAATACAATGGCAGTAGATATACACTGGCCATACATACATATGTATGTAAAGCACTGATCAACAAACCTCTGAATGATGAAGGAGAACTGATGTAATTCCAGACTCATGATTCATTGGTTAAAAACATTCCATGATGGGTAATCATTTTTTTACTTTAATTTATGTCCAATGGTTTTTGAATTTAATAACTAATTCGTTTCATTTTAAACAAAAATTTTAAAAACAATTGTTAAAATGTTACATTTATATTCTACAACAGCCCTGAGTAACATCACAATGATCAAAGTTACAACCAGTGAATTTTTTTTTTTACATACATTATATATTTCTTTATTTTTTGTCCTTATATCTAAACATTTCTTAATATCAGTACATCACAACCTATGAAACATGTTTGAGAAATTGTTTATTGTACTTAAAAATATTTGTCACAACAGCTTTTAAGGATCTATAAATATAGGTTTATCCATCAAGGTAACTGATACTTCAGGATTAGAATTGTGAAGTTCTAAAACAGTCACAGTATTGTTTGCAGGATATTTTCGCAGGTAGCAGGCTGGGACATAGAGTGTCACCTGTGATCCAATCTTCCAGTACCGGCCGAGGTTGTATTCATTTATAAAAACGACACCCTGAAAGTTAAATCAATATATTTTTAATCACATACGTGCAAAAAAAAGAATAAATATTTATTAAAATCATATACTACAATTTTAAAATAATTAAATATTCAATTAAATTATTTAATGCAAATGATATACGAATGAATATAATTAAGAATAAAAAATAATTATCGATGGAAGTGTATAATAGTTGAACATGACACAAAAAAATGAAAACAATAATACCAAAACAGAAAAAAAAGTAATAAGGATTGAGTACAGTAAGATAAAATAAAGTGGAAAGATGAGAAATAATGAAATATATTTAAAAAATCAACACTGAAATTACCGAGCAGGTACTTTATACTAACAGAATTGATAACCATCCAGGTATAAATAGTTTTTAAAATATAGATGTAAATGGTTATGAAATTAATTTTAATATTTACCTTTCCCCATTCTTCCATAGAAATAAACGTATCTAAAGGTTCTTCATTTTTTTGTAAAGTGAAATGTCCCCTAAATATGGCAGGAAAAGAAGCATTTTCAGTTGGTTCTAAGCCATCAAGTGCAGCGATGTCTTCTGGATTGAATGGATAACCTTTTATCTCCCAATTTTTTAAGACGTTGCCATCAACAGTTGCATTATCTATAAGCCCCTGACAGAGAAAGTAGAAAACAAAAATTTCATATCAAGTAATCAGAAAAAAATTTATTGTAAATCAATTAAACTATTAGTTTCCTCACTTTTGTACAATCAGAAAGCATGCCATAATTCCTCCTTCCCATATTTTCAATCAAAAGTCTTAAGCTCTGTCCTTTTTTGTATTGCGGTGGTAAAGGTAATTCATTAATAACAGTGTATTGTAATGTTCCAGCTTCAACCTGGGCAGTGGAAACCATTAATCACAAAGTTTTTTCTTTACTATAAATAATTTTCAAAGTAAACTTATTTCTTGATCTTCATTAATGATGTAGTGGATAAATACAAAATAAATCTGTTTTTCACACCATCCCTAAAACACTAAAGTTTGATATTAAATCATACTCACGTCGTCAAGATAAACTATCGCTCTATCTCTCACATTCACTTGCAGTACAGAAGGGTCTTGGGGTGGTATTTCCAGTTGTGTCGAGTATGAGACGAATCCATATCTTTGCCCTAGAGCCTCGAAGGTCACAGGATATTCAGAACTTGGGTATTCAATCCCTACTCATAAGTAAACTTTTAAATTAATAAAATATTTCTGCAGTTAGTACGAAGAAATTACTAAGGTATCCTAGTTTTCTTAACCAATATAAATTAAACTAGTACTAAATAATTAATCGTAAATTGTTATTTTGTGTTTAAAGAGATTGTTTCTTATTTTACCTCAAAGCAAATTGGATTTTTTTAGTCAGTTACAAACAAATATGTTAAATAAAAAACTATATACAAGAATGTTGCTGCCAAATACTATTAGCAAACTTTCAGCCATTTTTTAAAATTAGTAAAAAATTATATATCAAATTTGAAAGATGGTGTAACTTTTTCCAAAGATTTGTAAGTAATTTAAAAATGTAAAACTTTTTGGTCATCAACATCTATGGATCATTCTGATAAAGCTACATACATACCTACATACATTCACTCACGCACCCATGCACATGATTTCAACATATATTAAAAAATAATAATAATAATAAAATAAAATATTAAAATCAAAGATGAGTTATAATTTAGAAAGGAGTTAAAACAGGCATATGGGAAACATTATTTATCCCAACCTCAAGTTTTTCATTGGCACAAATCATTTTTGGAAAGCAGAGAACATATTGAACATGAACACCATGTAGGGAGGACTTCAACTTCGAAAACCGACTAAAACATCAAATGTCTGAGCACTCTTGTGAGATCAGACTTTCGTTTAACATTAAGAATGTTGAGTGAACTCATAAATTTGAACAAATTTACCGTTCATCAAATTTTGTCTGAACATTTGCACATGCAAAAGGTCTGTACAAAAAATGGTGTCGAAAAACTTCACGACTCAGCAGGTTATTTGAACAAACATGTGTCTTGACCTTCTTGACAGAATCACAAATGAGCAAGATTTCTTTAGAAGATCGCAGGTGATGAATCATAGATTTTGGAATAAGATCCTGAGACCAAGAGGCAAAGTGTGAAGTGGCACACTGCAAATTCTCCTCAACCAAAGAAAGCTCGAATGAGAAAAGCATTGTGGTTTCCCAGTCCCCTATTCACTTGACCTCAGTCCCTGTGACTTTTTCCTTTTTGACTGAAAAATGTCTTCAAAAGACATCATTTTAGGACTTTAGAAAATATCCAAAAGAGTGCAACAGATATACTGAAGACCATACGGGATGAAGACTTCCAGCGCTGCTACTAACAGTGTGAACAATGTCTCCATGGGTGTGTAACCACCCAAGGGAATTACATTGAAGAGGATAACATTGATGTTTCAAAAAAATATAAACTTTGGTAAATAAAAAGTCTCATTACTTTTCTGCCACACCTCGTATGCAATCCTTGGTATTGCGGGAAAGGGCCTACACAGGGAAGCAACAGAAAGATTTAAAAAGATATTGATTTGATTAGTTGTGTTAAACATTTGTATATTTTATTTTTAACCACCTCTGTATACATATACATGTAGTATATATATACATGTTTTTTAAATGTAATGATAACAATAAATTTTCATTGACCATATCATAATAAGGATAATATAAATAGTTATAAGTAAAATTTGTTCAATTTAAACTATTATTGTAGGATTAAGGAATATAGTGCAACTCCAGAGAGTAGAGAAGGTACTAAAAATTATGAATAATAATCATAGACCTTGCCCTCCAATGATTAAAAATAAAATATAATTAACAAATGTTTGTAACCCCTTCAACTATCAATCCCTATCATATAAAATAGGCCGTTATGTGAAAGAGGAGCCAAAATAATTAGGGACAGATTTAAAAAAATTTTGACCAATGGAAAATAAAGAAGAAAGAACCACCTCCAAATATCATAAAGATGGGGAGACATTCCAAAAGGGTACTTTGAGGAACAGATAAGATATTTCTGCAGTCTGGAGAGCCAGATAGACAAGACTTAACCCTATCTTCCCTTCCAGAAGATATCAAGAAGAACTCCTACAGAGATTGCAGGTCAAAATCTGAGTTATAAATATCAACTTTCATAAATCATCATTGAATAAATTTATAAATGAAAAATAGCCAAAGCTGGATGTGTGATTATAACTTACCTATTGGACAACTGAACAGTGAGCAAACAGGCTTAAGTTTTAATTTTCCATAATTACCCTTCTTTTTCACTTTTTCGATGGTTAATGGAGAAGAAATGTTACGATTCTAGAAATTTTGATCATTTAAAGAAGTATCAATGCATTCTAAAATAATAATTTAAAAAATGTTCATTGTTCAACCAACCTTTAGTATTGCATCCCGGATAAGTTCATATTTAGGAGTCAAATCACCAGCTTCAGAAATGGGTGCATCATAATCGTATGATGTAAGATCAGCAATATAACGAGAATCACTTCCAGATCCTAAAGAATAATTAGAATTTTTTGTTAATTTAAATTAGCTAATCCAACTGTGGATAAAATTAAGCCAATTTTTTAACTTTCAAATATTCAAACTCAGTATTTCAATGGAGTTTGGTTATATAAGTATCTTAATTCATAAAATAGAATATTTAAATTTATGATGATTTTTTTTTTTTTTTTGTGAAAAGTAGTTGAACCTTCTAACACCTATCTAAAAATATTAATTATTTAAATTACCTGCTGTGAAACCAAAGTTTGTTCCTCCATGCAGCATGTACATGCTGAAAGAAACATTATTTTTCATGAGGGTTGTAATTGTTTCTACAATTGGAATTGTACCAGTCAAAGAAAATGGCCTCCCCCAATATGAGATCCATCCAGCATAATATTCAGAGTTGACCAGGGGACCATTTGGTTGGATTTTTCTTAATCCCCGAAAGACAATATCCATGGATTTGTTTGCTATAACAAATAAATAATACATAACGCCTTCATAATATTCATGGTATTTATTTGTCTTAAAATTGTATATAAGCTATTTGAAAAAAAAAATATATTGTAATAAAAAAGAAGTGTGAATAGCAGAGCTCCAGAACTTTTTCTCACTTTTTCAGTATCAACATTTGTATTGTGGTGATAATAAAACCCAACATAAAACATAGTATCCAATTTTAGATTTATTTTTTATTAATATAGTTGTTTGAGAGTGGTTTAGTTTCTTTTTAAAACAATTTTGATCTCTTTTCTCTCAACTTTATTCTTATTTAACATCCGACGTTTCGACCTCTCAGGTCATTCTCAAGGATTCCTTATTCTGTCTTCATTCCTTTTTTTCCTTAAAATTCATTACTGCCGGCTAATTGCCTTTGTCCCAATAATTTCTTCTATTAAATTATTTCCTAAATTTAAAACTTTCAATAACCACTTTTATGTTCATTAACAAACCCCAAACAGAACCTCATCTCTTCTCAGGTTCTGTTTGGGGTTTGTTAATGAACATAAAAGTGGTTATTGAAAGTTTTAAATTTAGGAAATAATTTAATAGAAGAAATTATTGGGACAAAGGCAATTAGCCGGCAGTAATGAATTTTAAGGAAAAAAAGGAATGAAGACAGAATAAGGAATCCTTGAGAATGACCTGAGAGGTCGAAACGTCGGATGTTAAATAAGAATAAAGTTGAGAGAAAAGAGATCAAAATTGTTTTAAAAAGAAAATAGTATCCAATGTCATACAAAAATATAGTTTTGGACATCTTATATAAACCAATGTTATAGGTTTAATCAGGATCTAAAAGATCAGTTTTAGTTTAGTTTCTCCCATCAGTTCTATTAACGAAACACTAACAATAATTATGGATATAAGAGAATAACATAAAACCTTTGGTCTCTCATTTTTAGAATTTTTAAAAAGTTCAGTCAATTAATTTTTTTTAATTGATAAGAATCATGGTTCAAACACTTTTAATTATAGTGTTTCAACTAAAGAATATGATGAATTAAAAATTACTATGATACATTCTCAATTAGGATACTAATTGAGAAATAAGTTCCAAAAGGTTTCAAATCTGCATGGGGAACTGTGAGAGAATTACAATTTTAGGCTTTAAATTTTTTTTTTCAAACGGAAACATTGAACAAACAGTTTAAACAATGAAGGGAAAGAGACTAAAACAGTTATATTTACCCTTCTTGCCAAAATATTAATAATATTAATTATGAAATATTAATCCACATACTTGGTCCAAAGTCTATAGTCGACAAAACACCAGGTATTTTTCCTCCTGAAACCATATTAGCTGTATAACCATCAGTTGTAAACAATACTGCTGCAACACCAACGTAACTTTTCATCAAGTCTCTAAGCCATATTAAATAATTAATATCATGTACTGGATAACTTCCGTATTCGTTTTCAACCTGAAAAGAGTCATTACAAGAAAAGTTATAGAATATAGCTATAGCTTCATCACAAGGCTTTTTTAAATAATACATTCAAAACACATCGTAAAGTTTACCTGAACCATTATAATGTTTCCTCCATTACCGTATAGGTGAGGCTGAATTTTTTTCAACAATACATTAAACCACTTGGCGACAAAGAATGTGTGAGCTGTTTAACATAAAAATTTATTCAAATTAATATTCACAATAATTAAACATATCTCACAAACAACTCATTAGCATAAATAATATTCTCCATCAAGAAATTAAATCAAGTAATGTGTTTGGGCCTACTATAACAAGTGGTAAGAGTAATGTTAAGATCATAGGATCAAACCTCAAGCCCTAATACCCAGTGAGGCAGAACTCTGCAGAAAGTTCAATTGTTAAATAGCAAATCAAATACATTTCCAGGGGTTGAAAGGTTTCCAGCATAGCTTCTAGCATTCAAACTTATTGCTATTGGTACAAACATTACCAATTTTATTTTGGTAATTATATATATATAATATTCATAGGTTTTTATTGAATCATTTAAATCACTCAACATCAGTTCTTCTATAAAAAAGATAAGGAGTACTTCTTTTTTATGGTAATAACTTAAAAAAAGATGTGAGATTGAAGTATTACTTCTGAATGGCAGAAAATTTTTTCAAGCTTGGTAAGCATTTTTTAGTAGCAGATTAAACTTTATTCAGAGATAAATCAATCAGTTATTAGAAAGGGGGTAAGCAAGATTTTTTTCTGCATTGTTAGGGTGATTTTAATAAAACTTGGGAAGAACCCATTCTTCTTTACATCATGCCAAGCCACAATTTTTTTATTTTAATAAAAATTTTTTTATAGAAAATATAATTTTTGTATTCCTTATCACAAGTCCCTGTTCCAAAGTCCAAATGGAAAATCCTTACATGTCTATCTGTAATAAGTCTTAAGATCTGTACCTATTATCCAGTTGCTCCCGATGAACTAAATACCTACTTTGTTCACCCCCTTCCTTCATCTCAGTCTTCCTCTTCATGGCTCTTTCATTCTGTTTTCTTCAGCATTAAAAGTTAGTTCAAAGATGATTGCTTTCTAATTTAAATCCTTTTTTCACTCTGATGTCTTTAACTTTTCTTATCTCTTTGCTCTTCACCAGTACATAGTCAATTATGGATCTTTCATTCTTGGCAGGTTCTTCTTTGATTCACTTGTGTCCTTTTTTCATAGGTAAAGGAGATAATATTGATCATCAGGTCATTTTCCATACTTAAATGTAGGATTCATTATCAATCAAATTATTTTTACTAAGGAATTCCATCATTCTTGCGATCTGCAATTATGGCCCACTCGGCCTTTCACCCTCTGTTAGTTATAGAGTTAACATCACAGTTGTCTATCTCTCCTAATAGAGTAATGAAAAAGGAATCCTTTCTGTTGTTTGAGGCCTATGCGACTTTCACAGAGTGAATTTCTTCTCTGTTGAGTATGTATAATGAATAAATATTTTCATTAAATAAAAAAATGATAAGTTCATACTAAAAGAAAGATGTGTTTGTTCATTGAAATATGGAAACAATATTTATACAAAAAAAATAAAGATAAATAAAACTGAGCCCCTAAACGGTATAGTCGTAATTTTTTTAATTTTATTTTCCATATTTGTAATTTGGGTTAGCCCTAATATTAAAACAATAATATTTAAATAACTATTTATTAATCAAGCAGGGGAGAATATTTGAGATAGTAAATAGTTACTTGGATCAGATGTTCTTAGTTTCATTTTTGGATTCTTTGTCAAAAGCCAAGCTGGATAACCACCCTAAAACATTTCAACAGTTAAAGAATTGTAATAATATAGGGTTTAATGAACTTATAATATTTTAAATTTAAACTTACAAAGTCCCTTTCAGCACAGATATATGGACCTGGTCTCAAAATTACATTTAAACCAAGTTCTTGAGCTATATTGAGGTATTCAGAAATATTTTGTTCCCCACTAAAAAGATAGTTTCCTGGTGATGGTTCATGGAAGCTCCATTCTACATACCTTAAATTATAGAAATCAGTACTTTAAATATTCAAATCTAAAATTTATGGAATTGTTATTAATTATTGTAGTTTATCAAATCAATACACTAGCAAATAATTGTAAATGCTTACTTTCCACAGTCTAAAACTTTATAATTTTAATTAAGCTATTAACATTTCTTTAAGATTTATTATAATTGATAATCATATTAAACACAGTTACTTCTATTTAATGAATTTTTTTGGCTTCATTTCGAATATGGTTTCCTTCCTCTTATATGGTTTCCTGTAACCATAAAAGGAATAAATTTGGTGGAAAGGTTGCAAAATTTATTGCTAAAATGTTTCTTTTATAATTTAAAAAATATTATTTTGCTGTTTTAAAGTAATTTTCTGAAATATTCACTATGCTCTGGTTGGGGAGTCTTCTATAATCAGTTAATGCTAGAGTTTCATGTCAAACTGTTGTAGAAAATAGGTTTTATTATTTTGGTTTGTTAATAAAACTTTAGATGGTGACACTATGATACTGCTGAGAACAAAGCCCAGGCATGCTGCTTTATTCTAGGATAGTCTGTCGTGGCATCTATTGGTGAAACATACTCATTGTCTTTATTTATGAAACCCTCCCTAAACTCCACAACATAAACAGACTTTGAAAAATAGATGTACAATGTCAGTCATTCATCACCTTGTTAAACATGCCCAGAGGAATAGTGATGCCATCAACATGCTTGATAAACTTAAATTTTGATCAGTAAGGTTGAGTAATTAGACATACGATGGTGGCAGTCCAATCACCTAGTAATTATACCACAATGAGCCATTGGTCCTCTTGGGGAAGAACTTACACTCACAATCTTAGAGTACACTAAAACAGCACCAAGATCACTCACTGTACACAACCTAGAGTCAACTTTCTAAGGAAGCTGCCCCTGACAGGGTAGTAAGTCAGAAGATTTTGAGGAGGCAACCCCTCTATCTGACTCAGGAACAGTGGGCTAACAACCCGCACCTCTTAGGTCCTATAAAGTTATGAATCCCTTCAGGAAAAGCTGGATGGTCAACAACCTAAGTGAGTCAAAGGAACTGGTAAACATTTAATGTGAGCTATGTGGAACTTGAGAGAATTAGCGCAGGTTGGGACAAGCAAGAACGGAGTAGGACCGGATGTACATGAAATCTGATTTGGTCAGATGCAGCTCGTATGCCCAGGAAATCAGTCACCAAATTCTTACTCAAAGACTGACCTGGTGGTTGATGTGATAGAATACCATGCTCGATGAGGTGGAGGGAATTTTGAAAAAGATGAGTATTAGAAGATGGTGGATGCTTGCCCACTATGAACAGGAGACTGTGAAGGAAGATTGTGAGAGGCCCGGGTTCCAGAAGGACCATGGAGCACCAATCAATAAATAAATAAAATAAGGTTGAGTAAAAGGCTAAAAAAAAAAAGAAAAAAAAAATTCCTAAGAATCTAAACCACATTATTTACTTTTTAAAATTATTTTCATGTTGTTATATAACCCTGAAAGTAGATGGGGACTTTCTATGTGAACATTAAAAAAATCATGCATTTAAGAAATAAAATGTAAGTGCATATAGTACAACTTCATGATGTTATAATTCAGATTTAAATTTAAATTTTAATCTAATAAATTGTAATTACCAAAAACATTAATTCTTATTTTACTCCATTTCAATAAATGTTAAAAACTTGATGTAAATTTCATTCATTCGTTGTTTTATAAGTTAATCTTCTACTAATTAAAATACTATCTGAATTATGACAATATAGAATTTGGTGACAAATATTGACAGCCATTTATGAAATAAAAATAAATATTAAAAACTTAAGAAATTATGAATTTTTCCCCAAGAAATATGAACTTAAGTTCATCAAAAACGGTTTGATATACTAATGTTTATATACAATTAATACATACCACTAATTTATATATCAGTTGTTAAATCTGATGTTATGGATATTCAAGTTTTTAATTCAGTTTAATAAAGCCTAGTTTACAATATTCCTTAATTCATTATATCACGGTTCCATTCCAACTTTTAAACAGAAGGCCAGGAGCTGTGTATTAATTAAAAAATATCATATTTATTAGTGGTCATTAGCAGATTTAAAAGAGCCTTACGTGCATACTGTGTCACATCCTATAGCTTTCAATTTTTCTAACCGATCTCTCCAGTAAACCCTTGGGATTCTGAAATAATGCATTTCTCCAGAAACATATGTAAATGGTACGCCATCTTTCAAAAACTGATTGTTGTCATAATCAACTTCAAATGTTCGGCTCTTTGTGATTACCTGAAATGTTTTCAGAAAATAAATTAAAATAAACTGAGTATTCCTTTTTAGAATATAATAATATTAGAATATTATTCCTAACAAAAATATGCCAGTATATTTATATTATATACTACTGACATTGTTTATATAACATTGAAATATTGAAAGTTTCATAATTTTACTTATATTAAATTATTTTTGATTGTTCATTGATATTATTTTTATAATTGTTATAATCATATTTGATTTTTTTTTTATCTTTTTCAAACTTTAACTATAACCAATTATTTCTTTTTCAAATTATGTTCATCAATGATGTTTGTATGTACAATTAATTTTTTTTTAATGTACCATTTATGTAATTAATCACAAATTTTTACTAAACAAAATGTATGCACAATCTGTAAAGACATGTACTAATAATATACACATTTAGTATCGAGGTAGATAAAAAGAAATGCCTTATAATTGTTTTTATTTTTGAAAAAAAAAAACTTCTAATGTCTTTTTGAGGAATAATATGTTATTTTTACTTATACTACTACAAATGGAAATCACTTTTCAATGTATGAGGAATAGATGGGATGATGAACGTAAGTACATTATTAAACTTTAAAATTGTGAATATCTTTGTTAGGATAATAACAAGTGCAAATTCACTAAAGCCATTTTTTTTTTCACATTTTTCAAACTGGAGTAATTGTTATTTTATATAAACCTTTCATGCTTGACTATTTCAGGCCAAATAAAACATAAAACTAGTAGTGCAAAAGAATTAAACATTGAAATTTTTTTCTGACGAACAGGGCTTATGAAAAAGTTACAGTTTTTGAAGATACTCTGGCTAATTATGGGACACAGGAGGGCTGAAGTGATATGAAACTTGGGTGATAGGAATAGTGTAAAGGTGTTTGCTCAATGCACTTTAAAACATAAAAGTTTACAAAAATATCTAACACAGTTTTTTAGTTGCAGAATTGTGTAATCAGAACAGTACCTAATAATAATTTGATATTTTTAAGGTAACTGTGTATTCAGATTATAGAAAATAAGTAAACTTGGTGGAACCAATAACATATATTTATAAATATTTTTGCATAAATATATTTGAAAAGTCTGTTTGTTAACTTGGGCAACTATATTTTGATGAATGTGAATACATTTAAAAAATATAAATTTTTGATAGATACTGTTATAATCTAGACATGCTATATAATGATGGGGCTACTATTGTAAGAGTTTATTACAATATTACTGATAGATTCAGATTTTTTTAAACCTAGTAAATTCTCTGAAAATTAAACAATCTTATAATGCAATTTTAGTCATATATTTATGTATATTTCTAATTTTATTGTTAGATAAATTGCATAATTCTAATTTTATTTGTGAAGCCAAATGGTATAGGCGATTCTTTTGCAAATGAGATTTTTTTTTGCTGTCTACCAGTGCCTCCATCAAATTTAAGGTTCAAAATTATAAAATCACCACTAATTAACTGGTAATTTTGATAATTCTGTCAATCCTAAAAAGCATAAATTTGATTTAGGCATAATCAGATAGCAACAAAAACCTCTTTTTCCAAAAAAAATCACTTAGCTTCTCACATACTTCTTTGTATATTCATCAACAAATTTTGTATAGTCATTTTACTCAAAACCAAACTGAATTATGGGCTCTTTAGAAATTCAAAGGGAGTCTAGACAATTCTAAAAAAAAACTTTATTATTATTTTAAAAAATATCTGTATTTCGAAAAAAATCCTAGGTATTGGAGAATTTTTTTATTTTAATTCGCTAGTCCAGGATAGAAAATTTTGTTTTCCAATTAATAACATTTTTTGAAAACTTCGTTTAGTGGCTACTTCATTTGAACTTAATCTACAACTTTGGTATCCACGAAAACTCACGGAAATGGACTGTTTTCAAATAGGAAATCTGAATACATATCCTAAGATAGTTTGAAAAAAAGGCTTACGAAAACATTTGACGTTTGTTCCATCAGAAGTTTAATTTTATGGCTTTAGTATTCCTGAAATTTATGGATGAAACCTCTATGGATTCTATTTTGAGGTTGATTTTTAAATCAAATTCGAAATCGATGCATAAGAATTAATCCCTAACTATCGATATCTAAGCTTCTCAAACAGAACTGAGGTTTTAATATTCCGTTCCGTATTGATATAAATAAATAAACATGAACTATACTAAGGTCAAGTGGAGACAAAAAAAAACAAAATTATGACCTCAAGGCTGTTATTTTCCTGCAAATCCTTTTTCCAAACGTAACAATTTTATTTACGAGTTAACTATCAAATGATCAAATGATTATCACTGTTTTAACTTAACTTTCGAATGATAACAGTAAGTTTTATACAGGTGTTATGATTTGAAAAAATGTCTCTAGGGCTATGTTTACATTCATCCCCCTTGTATTCGCTCATGTAGTACAAGCGGCTTTAAAATTCATGAGATACATTTAACCAGATATTAGTTTAATATCTAAATTGGCTGTGAGTTTACTATCCAATAAAATCGAAATAGTTAAATTTTGTATTCTGGGTTATAAATATTTATTTTGATAATCGGAGTTTTTGTGAACATTACTGATTAGGATAATCGGATAAAATCGAATGAAGTTTACAGTTTATCTATAGTTATCCCATGAAAGGGTTGATAAAATTAAATCAGTCCATTAGAGGAAACATTCGACCAATCTAAAAAATAACTTACCAGTCGACAAAAAGGATAGTCTATTAAATATCTGACAAATACTCACTGTCTGCGCCGAAATTAACGAATACGAAAGAATAAACAGAAGGACAGGGAGGTAGAGGAACACAAACATCACTCACGCTGGAAGCGGCTAGAGCCGACTGGTGCAATTATCAGGAATAGCCCGAGTGAAGGGTCTCTGGCTTCTGACGTAACCTCGGGTCTCCAAGTCAGGGTCTGGCCACATGTGTCGTCTTTATTATGTCCTATCCTGTATACATTTATATTTACAGGGAGCAATAATATTTACAAATAATATAACTGTTTTTGTTGTTGTTCCAGAAAAATGCTAAATACCAAGAAGTTAAAATAGCAACATAACTAATCAATTTAAAACAACAATAATTGGATAATATTAAATTACTATTAAAAAAATAATAGGTTCTTTATCTTTCATTACCACTTAATTTGATAATTAATGATTTGTATTTTTAATTTTTTTTTTTGAACTAATACTTAAAAATAATTTCAGTAATTGCTATTTTCACACACAACACTGACTTCCTAATCTATTCCCGAAGCATCTGAATAGAAGATGACAAAGGGACTTCCTAACGTAGATTAGTCGTTGAAGTGCTAAAAACGGATAGTTCTTTGTAAGATTATAATTTTTATTATGAATCACTATATCTATACCTAATATTTAAAAAGCTAAAATTAAAAAACGTTATAAATTAGTATACGTTGGTCAACAAAGCGAATTAATAATTGATTACATAGGTAAATATCAAACAATTATATAATAAGTATACCAAACTTAAAAAAATAAAAAATTGTGGATTGCAATAACGAGCTCCGAGGACCATCATGGTGTGACATATAACTTTGAAGTCAAATCTAGAAGCGACATTGGCCCGGGAATCTCAAAGTAAAGCACCTGATGGTTGATGAACGGATATATGGACCATTCTCTAATTTCGGTGGAAAAAAAAATAATACTATTTTATCATTATTTTGAAAGAACTTTGTTTAATCAAGAATTGGTATAAAACATAGTTTCAGTTACTTAAATAACTAAATGTTTCATTAGAGCATCTCTTCGCAATGAGCAGCATCAAATTTACTATATATCTGCGGAAAATATGCAGTGGGGTTCCCTTGTAAGCCCAAGCGATCACATACCATCTGACCTTCCTCGCCACGTAATAGGTGCCGCAATTAGATCCATCAACGACCATAATTACTTGATGCTCATCTCCAGAGAATCCAAGTGAGGTGATCCTCGCTGCTCATTATGCTCCGCATCGAACGTGACCTCCAGTCACTTGCTTGGCTGCCCTCATCTCGAGGGCATAATACAAAATTTTAATTATTGGTGACATTATTGGGTTGCCAGATTCATTATGGCGGAAGACCGTGGTCTAGCGGTGTACGGAAAAATAGACTACAATAAATTTCTAAACTTGTGATAACATTAAGTAAAACAGTGGAATAAGATAAGGTCAAATAGAACTAAATAAAATAAAATATTTTAAAGTTTATGCCTAAAGGCATCACGTATAACTCCATGTAGAAAGGGTTCTTTGTACGCTAGACATTTTTCGGAAATCAATATTACCAATAAATCTAGTTAAATCTTTTTTCTATTTTTCTCATAATTCATAAACACCAATCTTATCTTGACTAGATAAACTGGTTTTAATTATCAAATTTAGATTTTTTAAATTATATAATGAGGAATACATGAATGATTGATTATAAATATACATAGAAAGAGGAAAACCAAAAAAAATGACGATCATTTTAATTTTAAAACTAAAACAATGGCGTTACTAGGACTTATTTAATAATCATTAATATATAACATGCTTATAGTAATATAATTTTTTAACATTTTTTAATAAATTAGTCGAGTTCGTTTAGCTCTGTCTGATGAAAGAATTTCAAGAAAGTAAAGCGGAAAATAAAGAAAGGTGTTTCTGAGACTAAAATAAATAAAATTGTTGATTGTTAAAATGTTTCTTAGATTGTAAATTTATGTCTTCAATATCTTCGACACTTCAAGCTTTGAAGTAAGCGTTCAATATCTTCAAGATGTATTTACAATAAGTTAAATATTCAATATTAGTTAATACTGCTCCAGCAAAGAGGAAATCAATAAAATATTTGTCATTGATTTTCATTTTAAAAATAGAATGTATTGAACCGTTACTTTGAAAGAAAATGTTACCCTAAAATTACGTTCTATAATTCAATGTACCTTCAATAAGAACTTAATTCTACTTTTTTTTTTTAATTAATGGTTTTCTATTGATGTCGGCAAATACTCCGACGAAATTACAATAATTTAGATTATTAATTTGTTCCACCAGCTGATCTTCCATGTAATAAATTTTTGTTTTTTTATCACGCCTTTTGGTCAAAAATTAAAATACAATAGTGCTTGATTTATATATTTTCCTGCAAGCTTCATTGACCAAACTTCTTTGAAGATGACATTCAAACTTGTGACTCACATAATAATACCGGGACAGGTTAGATGCTTAACATAGGTACACAGTATACGTCAAAAAAAAAAAAAGATTATTACTCTGACCTTATTGTCTGATAAAATTCAAAAATAAGTTCCACGTACTGAATACTAAGACTTTACTTTCAAAAATTCTGTACATCTGTGACAATATTAAATTTCAAAGCTAAAAGTTTATTATTTACTCGAAAATTAACGGTATCAATTGAAGGTGTTTTTTGCTTCAGGCTTTTAATCTAATTAAAAGACAATTTAATTAACTTTTAATATTGTAGCTGATATGCCAAGTTTAACCGTGCATTATCTGCCTAAGTAAATGTTGATTTCTTTCTTATCAATCTATATTTAAAATAAAATCAACTGTTTGTCTCGGTTGAATGATTGGTAAAGATTCTATTGTACCAAAAGGATTTATCTTTTTAAAATCAATAGATCAAATCGCACAAGGAAAAATTTAAAAAAGCTCATGCTGTCAAGAAGCATTAGAACATTGACATATTACCGTTCATACTGTTTTGTAGGGAATTAGAACTGAAATGAAAACGCAGTCCAACAAATAAATTTTAACATTTTTCTTTCGCAAAAGTATGGCAGAAATATAAAAATACAACAGGACTCTAACGGGAGTCTTGGGCCGACAAAGGAAAAAAAAAATACAACAGTTTATTAAAATTAACATTTTGCTTTCAACCATTAATTCAATCATAAATTGTTTTAGAATCGATATTTAAAATACTAAGTATGATTTTTACTAAGCTAGTCATCATGTCAACGGATATAGGTTAGGTGAATTAAAAGAACTTTTTTAATTACTACGGTGACATGAAAACATTTATCAGATAGGCGAAACATATTAGTGTTAGAACAGGCCTCTTTATTTACATGTTTTCGTCATTATCTAATACCTTATACGACTTTGTATGTTAAAATTATTTTCTAAAATATTTGACTTTTCAGTAGTACATTATATTTCTATTATTTAGACGTAATAAAGTAGTATATATCACTACTTTTAATTCCGTAAATGTGTTTTCAACCGGGAAAAATTATTTTACATGTTATCTCCCTAAGTTAACTATGAAATCCTTCCATAGTTTATAATTATCTATTTTTCATTACCAATAAAACGTGAGTTGTTTTATAATGGCATACAAACAAAATTAAAGGTACTTTAGGGGAAGCCATTTTGCAAATTCGCCATTTAAGCCCTGTCAGACTATTTCGATGAGGATAAGGCCTACCTAATATTTAAGAAGATTTCATTGCACATTGATATAACGAGTTTAATCAAAATAGCTACTACCGTTTTCGAGAAAATTCTGAAATATTCTAAATTTGATTACTGATTATGGAGAAGATGGTCAGGGTTGCGGTCAAAAGTCGTGGTCACTTATGACCGCAACCCTAACCATCTCCATAATTTGAAATTATACGGTCAACTATTTATATATATAAAATTTATTACATAAAATAGCACTTTCGGTTTGTTGGTGTTTACGAAAAAGTTCTGTAGCATTCCAGCCATTGCACATAAATATGTAATTTCAGTTGCGTATGACTTTTCGCTCGTAAGCACACACCAGTCATTTTGTGAAACCGGTATTTGGGACTCAGGGATTTCAAAACGTGAATTTCCGTTGAAAACTCATATTAGAAATTTTCCACGATTATAATACTTCCCCTTACTATGTATTCCATAGATAAGTGAAAATAAAGATTACTATTTTTTTAAGAAAGGAACAATTCTAAACATATTTTTAATATTTAAGGAAATTCATTTTCAATTGAACTTTTATCCAATGCTGCACTATCTAGTGTATTAGTTAGTTTTAAGGCTGTTGACAAGAGATGTACCATAAGTGACCGCGACTTTTGACTTCAACCCTGACCATCTTCTCCATAATCAGTAATAAATTTTAGAATATTTTAGAATTTTCTCGAAAACGGCAGTAGCTATTTTGATTAAAATCAATGTGCAATTAAATCGTATTTAATATTAAGTAGGCCTTATCCTCATCGATATAGTCTGGCTTCCCCTAAAGTATCTTTCATTTTGTTTGTATGTCATTATAAACCAACTCACATTTTTATTAGGTCTTGCCTGACGTTATCTTATGTTTTTCATATTGTATGACCTCTGTATTGGCAAAACGTCGACTAGTTAATTATTTAAAGACTTTGTTTTCGAATCTTCAAATAGTTTTTGCCTATTTTTTTTTTTTTTCGCATTAGTCATGAAGCGAAGCACTTCACTTTTATTTATTTAGACAGATTTCTATTTTAGTCATCACTAACTATAACTTCTTGAGAGATCTCCGTTTCCCATTGTGATCAACAAATCATTGGGAATCCACAGGAATTATTCATAAAGGATGTCATGTTTTTCACACAAGCACTTTTATTATATTTAAGAGTCCTTATGCTTAGATTCTTCCACTTATTTTTTCCTACTTGAAATAGAACCTCATATTGTAGTTTAAAAATATTGAAATGAGTTAGTTGTATTTATTATTATCTATCTTTCTCATTTCAGTATCAAATTGAATTCCTAAAGCAAGTTTGAGTTTGGACCGTCTATGCTTTAATTTTTCCTTTTAAATAGTTTTTTCTCATTCATTTGCATAACATCATATTTCAAAACTTTTATTTTTTCCTAATAAAAGTCGGAAGGATTAGAAAAGAATTTTAAGTAATATATTTCGAAAAAATAATATCATCTCTTGACATCAGCTCATTTTATTTGCTGAATTCAAATTAAAGCAATTAGCAACAAATATTTTTTACTTAACCTAAAAATAATATTTCATTGAAAATTTACAGCTTTCTAAATTTTGCCGCTTTGTTTCTTCTTCCTAGTTCCCACCGTTGTTTTAATGGCTTTTAACGTAAGGGCGTAGTTTATGGGCGTTTCCATTTTTCTCCAATTCTGCGTCTATCAGAGACTTTTGTTCCTTCTGTACAAGTACTTGTAATACACCTTCAGTGTATCCTGTTATTAGAGACATGTTCTTCAATCCCGGCCACATCAAAGGGCTTACCCAGGATCAAAACTGGGGGAGGCCAGCCATAGTCGTTCGGGTTGTGACATTTCAGAACGGGAAAGGTGTATGAAGCCAACATTATAAGAATATTATACATAATCTTAGCAGTTTTTGATTAGTTATTACAATTATTTGCTTCATAAATATTTAATTTTTATTAAATTAATAATTTTTTATTTCACTTCTAGGGGGAGGGGGAGAGAGCTGCCAACCTCTGCCCCAATGGCCACTTCACTATACCACTTTGTTTCTTTACAATATGGCCAAAATAGTTTTACATGCAATCCATAAAATTATTTAGTTCACATAAGAGAAAAGCTTCATGGTTTAACTCTCTTTTGAATTTTAAAGTGCTTACTTGATTATATTGTGTAAACAATTTCAGTATACAATTATATAGAAGACATTTTTTTTACAACATTAGACCTTAAATGATCTGGAGAATGATAAAGTTTATCATTTATTTGATTATTTCATTAAAGGTCAATCTCGATAAAGTAATCGCTTCTGTAGTAAGCTGGGCCGTTCCGAGTCTGCTGAAAATAACAGAAAAAGTAACATTACTATTTTATTACGTCATATTGACATAATTTATCGCTGTAAAGATCATGAACTTTTAATTACTAGACGTAATAAAATCTTATGATGAAGTATTAGGGTAATTTAGATAAAATATCCATTTTTACCAACGCAAAAGGTTTAAGAAAGCATCATATTAATAAAAAATAAAATAAAAAATCGTAACTTTTACTTACAACTTAGATAAGTCCACAAGTTTTGTGTAAATTGGTGGGATCATATTGTTATCATATAGTCATCGCTATTTTGCTGATTAAAAAAATAAATATAAAGACAGAGAAAGCAAAAAATATGAACAAAAAAATTTTATGTTTCTGTTGCAAGAGAATTCGTATTTATAGTTTCTTGAGTTGAGATTAAGAAATATAAATTCTGTTTCTACCGTCATGCAATAGAGAAGGATCGACATTTCCGGTTCGAATTAAATGTCTTTTCTTTTCTCCTCGTTTAGTTATTCATAAAATTCTTTTATCTATTGTTTATTACTGCTAACTATGAGAACTGTTTATTTCTATTTTTTATTCATTACTTAAATGAAGAAGAGACATGTCTGATATGAAAGACACATAATCTTCCACTGCAAGCTTCCATACCAAGTTTTATCGAAACCGTTAGCAGCCTTTTTCGAGAAAATTGCAGAAATGTGAAAAATCGATTCTACAAAATGGCATCTCCAGCCAGTCGATTTTATTGAAAAAGTTGCTGTCACACCCCATTACATGCCTTAAATATCTGATTTCAGTTTCGTACTACATATCGTTTTTGACCTAGGTCTAAATAAAACAGATGCACAAACCCACAAGCACGCGTTCCCATCTATCATATAAATTTGCACTTTCGATTAGTCGGTTCTAAAGAAATATTAGATTCCTCTCATGTAAATATATATAATTTCAGCTTCATATGAATCTTCGCTTTTAAGTTATGCTTTTTATATATATGCATGCATGTACACAACCATTTCGTGAGATTGTTATTTGGACTCAGAAGATCTAAAAACGTATATTTCCGAAGAAAACTGGAATTAGAAATTTTACATGATCGCAATAGTTACCCTTGCGATCTATGAAATATATATAGGGTGTTTGATTTTCATTGTTATGAATTATTTACGTTATATGAAATCAAAAATCTTATTAATTTGTTCCAACTACTTTATTAGTTAAACGAAAACATTAAATTCATATTAAATGGTGTTCAAAATGATTTCCTTGAGCATTAAGACAGGCTCGGCTGCTTTCTTCAACAGCAGCAGTGACAGAACGGCATTAATTATTAATCTTAATGTTTACATTAAATTAATAAAGTAGTTAGAACAAATAAATAGGTTTTATTTATTTCATATAACGTAAATAATTCATAACAATGAAACTGTTTAGGTGCCAATATCACCTAAACAAAGGGTTTGCAGACATACCTTCGGAAGAAATTTTTTACTTGTTTTGAGGTCCTCCATGTTTTCAGTTTGGCCACTTAACCCTGAAACGCCCGTTTTACGTGAAAGTAAAAATAACGTGAGAAAGTTTGCGTAAATTCAAATAAAAAAGAATAAATTCAAGTTTAAAACAAAGCATGATCAATCTTATATGGTTAAATTTCTTAGTTTTGATAATCCATTGAATTTTTTTTTTTCAATTTCAGTGATTCGGATATGAGCACTACTTTCACATAATTAAAAAGTAAATAATTATGGAAGTATTTGAACTATCCAGTGCAGAATGCATGCGGAAAATAGGAGTTGAGAAGAATATAATAAATACAATTGGAGTTCACGATATCCTCGGTCCTGTAGAAGTTGAAAAGGACATGCTCCATTTCATAGGAGTTATTTTTTATTTTAAATTATTTACAAAAGTTTATTATTGAAAATGATAGTTTTTTTTTCGTTTTTAATGTTATTTAACGTTTTTAATGTTAATTAACGTTTATTTAATTTCTCATTGCCATTCGTGTAGATATCTTTTTCTTTTCTTTTAAAAAGCCAAAATACTATTATGCGATATTATTATATGATTTGCGCCTTCTTTTTCCTTTCTCTTCAGCTTTGAATACATTCCATGGTATTCCTAATCGTACCCAGAAAACAAGAAGAAGAAGACTTGGTTTCTTTTTATAGAGACGAGCTTGACGGAATTCAAATAGCCTCAAATCTGCTCTGCACTCCTTCCTCGGTAGATTACTTCACTGAATTTCAACTTTTTTATACAGTCAACTATTTTATACCTAATATAAGAAGTAATTTATGAAATAGAAATAAAATTTGCATTAAGACTAATTACAAAGTATAAAATATGAAATCCACACAATAATTTCGGGAAAAATAAAATGTTAAGAATGATTTGGCCTTTTTGGTTTCAAATGTACATTCATTTTCTTTTGTACATTTTCTTTTACTAAGAACTACCTCTTGTCGCTTGTTTTGTTTTGCTACTTTTAGTTTCTCACTATTACCTATAGCCCACAACTGTGTGGCAGATTGTAATATCTATCAATAAATAAATCTATCGATCAATGTTACTTTTAGTTTGAAATGTACGTGTTTCAAAGATATTACCCTACATACGGTTTCTTTCTCGATGTGGTTCCTCTATTGATTGCTCCAGAAGCTAGGAGGCTGGTCAAAAAGTAAACATAGTTCGCAGTACGATCTAAAGAATACCAAATTAAATAATTTTAATTTTTTTCAGATGCAGCGCTATTCAAGCGAAGCAATAATTTTATCACTCCATTACAATATAAAGCACAGGAAAAGTGAACATCTAATAAAGCTGAGGCCTTAAAGTGAAGAAGCTAGATTACGTGAACACAGTTATGACAGGAAAAGGTGTGTTTTTTTTATCGTAGCATACATTTTTTTAAGCAAAAGTTTTTATTTTACATTTGAACAACTGATAGAGAAGCTCAATGAGGATTAAAACCGATTTTCGAATATATAGTGTTTTATTTTTATTTAGTAAAATTTAATAAAATGTATTTTTAACATAAATTTAAGTAATTACATTATTTTTGTTTATTTTTTTTTCTTTTGCTTAAAAAAATAAGGATAGCTGATTTTTAAAATCATAAAAAGTTCTTTTGTAATGAAAAAAAAAGAATAAGGTGAAATAATCATAAGCAAGATTTTAATTCACATGGTTCTTGCCAGTTTTTTAACTCACTTTTCAATGTTTAAATGATAAGCAGTTATAATTAAATATAGCTTTTCTAGAATTGTACTCTTGAAAACTTTTCTTTGGTCCTAAACTGTTTTCTTAAGCGGAAGAAAATCTCCTTAAAAAAATTATAGCATGAATATTTTCAACCTACATTGAATAAAAAGTTTATCCACAGAACGTCACAATCACGAGAAAGTTCTGCAGTATCAACCACTTAACTGTTTCCAATTCTTTTTAATTTCACGGTTGAAAGATAATGAAAGAAACTAGTTACTGTAATCGAATCCAATCATAATTTATATCAACACAACGTAAGCTTTCCCTTTATTTAATAAAATAAGTTCGATAAATATGATTTATCAAAGATTTACAGAATACTTTTTTTTTTGGTGAAAATGAGTGATCATAGATTAACTATTACATATTAGAGGACCACCACCGACTGGACCGACCACGTAATATATCGCAGACAGCAGCGACGACCGCTGGATCGCTTCCAGCCGCGGCTGCCCTCCTTTTATAATACAAACACTTTTTCAAATCTCATTACTAATATTGGTCCAATGAGGATCTATGTTGGCAATTAACTAAAATTCAAATGACCAATGACCAACTTTCGAGTTATTATACAGATATAAGATAATCAGCCTAAATTCTAATTTAAAAAAAAAAAGTACGAGTAAACTTTCAACAGGCTATATCTTCGCAAGCAATTGATAAATTTACAGAATACTCGTGTGACCGTACGTCTCTGACTAAAACGGCTGACCAAAGGGTCAGCTGCCAATATTATCTGCAAATATTAATCGCTAAATATTATAAGACGTATAATTAAAAACATACCATGAAGTTCGATAAATATGATTTAGTAAAGATACACAGATTCCTTGAATGCGGAAAACTGTTGTTGGATGAAAATGAGCAATCATTGATTAAATATTACATATTGGAGGACCACTAGCGATTGGACTGACCATACAAGATATCGCATATTTTGTGAGGCATCACATTATTGTAGACCGCAGCGGCGACTGCTGGATCACTTCCCGTCGCGACAGACCGCCTTCTGTCTGGCCGAGCCTTTAATAGGTATTAGTTGGAGAAGAATTAAATGAACAATATAACGTTGAAACATAAAATATTGAATAAATTACTTCAATAAATATTTGAACATAACGCCCAGCTGCCAAAGTGAGGTATGAAGTAATCTCACGAACCTGAGCAATAGCTTCCGAAAATAATAGTTTTTCTTTAGTTATATACCAGAAATCCAATTATTAGACTTTTGTCTTTTGATTATTTTCATTGTTTTTAATTAACGTTTCTCGCATTTTATTTGATCTGCCAATCTACCGGATGGGTAAAGCTAATCGAGAACCAAAAAAAAAAAAAAAAAATGTTCCATTGATGAAACTATCACAAAAGAGTCCATACAAATTCCTATAGAGAAATGACTTAATTTTTCGCTAATAACTACAAAACTAAGCATTTTTTGGAAACATTTTATATAAAATTAAAGTAGACTAATTTTTCTAAAAAATACATATATTACATTTTATTATTAATCAGCAAATTTCAGGAAAATATAAATAACTTTTTCTACGATATAAATAACGATTCTACACGCTTATAGAATGTTGCACCATAGGAATCTCTAACCGGCTCTAGAGAGGCCTCTAATTAAAAAAAAAAAGATAAATTATAAAATATAGTCATGTTTAATGAAAAAAACAACTGAATAAATACAGTTTAATCTTTCAATAAACTGTAAAGACTCTTGAATAACTTTGAAACTATATCTTGGTCGTGACAAAAACAATTTATAAATATCCGTACCAAATCGTTAGGAAATTGATAACTCGTCATATAATTCACTATATTTATCAACTTCTTCTTGAGTTAGACCCAAGTCCAACACAAGATGGCTCTCCAGCTTTCTAACTCCAGCCTTCCAGTAGCTTGTAAACTAACTCAGTGCAATTGAGTCAAAATTTGTCACGTAAAACATTTACTTGTATTTATATAAAACTACTAAATGATAAAACAAGATATAAAATTAAAATTTAGTAAATAAAAAAAAATAATAAACTGCAATGAAAACTAAATCTCGAGTTTTAATTCACGATGAGTTCAACTTGTTTATTTTTCACTTAATGAAACGACTTTTAAGATAAGTAGGATTAAACAAGAAAATAAATTTAATAAAAAATAATTGCATGTTGTTTTGAAAATAATGGCAAGTGTCTCAATAATTTTAAGTAGGTACTCATTGTCAGTTCGGATTTCTTTCTCTGATGCCTTCTGCACATTGCACAAAATATCTCGTAATATATATTTTTCATTCTCGTAAAAGTTGTGTTACACCCATCCATATCATGAGAAAGAGTCAATAAAAGTTGACAAGTTACAAAAGCTGCAAATAATCCTCTCTTTTAGTTGAGAGTAGTTATGGTCAGTCAATGGGTATAAAATAACTGTAGCCAAAGTATACAAGTAAATGCATGTATTGTGCTGAGATCCAACTGTGGTAATATCAATTACATAAAAATCTGTTTATTTTTTTGTCCAATGGGTACAAAGTGATACTTCTATCCCAGGTACATCCAAAATCCATTCAACAATCTTGTCAGGTATTGCATTGCCCTGTTTTCAAATGTATAATATGGTTGGAAATAGGCTTGGGAGGAAGGATGACCTATTTTCGATTGCGAGTTCCCCTAAACATTCCGTAATTTTTACAACAATCTACTGTGTATGACGATATGCGACTTATTGAACAATCCAACCACAACCTTGTGGTTGGATTCTTATATAAAGAGTTTAAGAAGATTTGAGGAATACGTAACTCTGATTTATTACTAATAATTATATACCTTATGAAGCCCAGAGGTACAAATAACACTTTAAAATAATAGACTTTTTCACTGTAGAGAGGTACATTTTATATCCTCTTAGTACACTCTAGAACAAGATTTTCAGAAATGTCTGGTATATGGGTCATTCTTCCAGAAAGCTACAATTTGATGTCCACAGCGTTTTCTAATCAATATTATAATTATTCGAATTGTATTTTTATTAATTGTTGAATCTGACTTTATCTAAAGTTGTGTTTTGTGTTTATTTTTTCAAATTGAGTTAAAGGGTGAAAAATTTGTATGTGAATTAAGTTGAAGCTGTAAAGTAACTTTTGGAAATCTCAACTTTTTTTTTTGTATAATTCCAAATATAGGTGTAGTTTTGAAAACACAAATCTTTCTGAGAATTTATTAAAATGTTTCACAAAATGAAGAAATTTTCATTTGTGACTTTCCACTTCCTATCCGCCCTCTCTTATCAACAAAATTAAATGTAGTAAAATAACTCAATTTAATTTCGAAGAAGTAACAAATCATCATTAATTAGCTACATCATTCCATATAAACATAAGAATAGGCAAAAAATATAATAAATTAAACAAGAAAATCGCCTGGAAATAAGTAGGCTTAACACACGTTGGACTTAGATGGGAGAATACAACTCATACAATAGCATCAATCTTGTACGTTGTTAAAACCTTTTAATAATCTAATTGTTATTTCATGTTTATAATGATTTACTTAAGTGTGCAAAAGACAATTAATGAATATTATAGTACAGTTTATTATGCAATGTGGAATATAGCATGGACAGGTAGCTCTGGTACCACAACCGTCCAACATTGGTAGCTGTCAGCCAAATATCCATCAGTAGGGTGACCTAGTTCAGTTGGATAGATGGGTCGTGGATCATAAATAGTATGAATGATGATATTGAAGTTTTTGATAATCATATCTGTTTCGAATTGGTGAATGACCTCTGGACCATTAATAGCTACAACATGTTACAAAGCAATAGCAGAGCAAATACATTCTTTAACTTCGATTTCGAGTATTTCTTTACCCGTGTCACCCAAACATGACACAAGAAATTTTCAATAGCCACCTCAAAAAAAAAAAGTAGCCGAAGAGAAATTATTTGTAATTGAGATTAAAAAATGTACTTATTGCCTTGCTACAGTCTTGTAGGTGGTAGTGAAACCACCATTAGATCAATAGTACACACATGGGATCAACGATTTCAATGAACCTTTTTTTTGGTGATACTAGGTGGAAAAATATTAGATACGTGTCCTATAAAAATATAATATAAACATATTTTACATAATTAAAATTTTTTTTTATATTACCGTATGCCGGCTTTGCTCTGTATGTATTTTATGGTCATTATAAACCAATCGATTATTTTCGTTCTTGTTTAGAATAAGAATAATAGATTGATTATTGTCTTTTACTAGTTTAGGTCTGTTAAACATTACTGACAGACGTTAAGAAGGGGGCCTCGTAAATTTTTTTTTTTTTAGGAAAATTTCTATTTAACGTGTTTTCGAGGGCACTAAAAACGAATATGAATGACTTTTTCAGAAAAATGAAATAAATAAACAAAAAATATTTTTATATTATGTGCAAAACCTACTTCGCAACGTTAGTCGTTAAAAATAAACTCATCCATTAAGACCTTAACATCCTATTCGTTGCATATTTGGCCGAAAACAGATAAGCGTCTTTTCATCTCAAACTCCTTACCTATCCTAACCCATTAATTTTTAATCTCTCATCCTTAACAATCCCTGATAATCCTCCGAGGCGTCTGAAAAGAAGATGGCCATGGGACCTTCTAATTTAAATTAATGCTTGAAGTACAACCAATGGGTTGTTCCTTCCCAAGATTTTCAAGTGTAAATGAAACATACAACATATTTACTTATTATATCTTTATTTTTACAGCTGTAAATCACATTAAATAAATAAAAAATAAAACTTTTATGATTCATCAACTTCAAAGAGAACAAAGAACAATAGAAACCTACTGACCTGTCAGAAGGGGATTAACAATGGGTTACAAGGAACGCAATCATGAGACCTCATCAACTATTATTCACGAAATCATTGATCGTTCATTGGTACAAGTAGAACGTCTGAGGATATCGTCTGAAGATTTTTGAAAAAGACAATTGGACTAGAAGGTCAATTAATTTATGTGTGCCGCGGCCCAAATGCATTCGATAAACTTCCTGCTAACCTTGAAAAACGGATGTACGGCGAATTAGTGCGTTGGCCGGAGGTGTATGACCCCGACCAGTGCCGCCAACGATCTGATTATTTCCCGATGTGTCCGCTCGCTTCGAGACCTGTATCAATTGATGTCGACAACAATGTACATGTTTTCAGGAAATACGTAAGAAAAAATATCACCTACGTTTTAGAAAATCAGAAAAAGTTACAATTATTGTGACAAAAATTACTTTTCCAATAAAAAAAAAAAAATACATCACTTCCGAAAGCATTAAAAGTAATTTTTAAAAATGTGTAACTATTTTCATTTTTAAAGAATTATCAGTTTGATTTTTTTCTTAATATTTGGTAATACTTATTTGAAACATTTATATATATATATATATATATTAGATAATCAACAATACTCCGAAATACCGAAATAACCTGGAATAACTGTTCTTAATAAATAACTTCTTCTTATTTTCGTTCCTACGAGTCAATTTCTTATGAATAATATTTGTTATTCTCACTTTTTTATTTTAGATTTGCTGCAGTTTCGTGATTTAGTTTATAATAGTGCTGACAAACACGCTGTAGTAAGTTAAAATGATAAAACTGAAAAGTAAATTTCGAGTGGGATACTTATATTTATGGATTAATACAGCCATTATAATCTGATGTGTACCTCAATAACAGTGCTGCCGATTTGCGTGTATTTACCCGATTTTTGGGTATTTTTCAGCTTAGCGAATAATTGTGGGGTATTCGGGTATTTCGGGTAAAATGGATTTACGTTATATGTAGGTGTGCTAGTGCAGTGTCGCACTAGTCCTTTGACTATATTTTTTAATTATCATTAGAAACTTTTTCTATAACTAGCAAGTTATTATTTTTGGGGTCCGTAGTGGATTGGTGTTTGTGGCCCTAAGTGGAGGTCTATATTAAAGTTCATTCTGATGTCATTACTGGTCTAGTTGAAAAACTATTGTTAATTACATTTGGTAAGGTTGATATGTTACGACGTGATAGCTAACGCGACTGTTAATCCACTGATATTTTTGGTACTATCAACTATCACGTCAGACCCAGCTCGTCAATTCTACCGCGACAGTATTCAGAATTTACTGTCATGACTGTAGCTATTAAACAGTTACACCATGATAGCTTCTGCGACTTACTTTGGTTGCAATAACTGAAATTGTACGATTGTTCACTGTCAATGCATATCCATGTGATAGATAACGTGACAGTTGCTTCATTGACTGATGAACTATCGAGCCTTAGCCAATACGACAGAATAATCATGACTGTAACAATCATACAGCTACAGTTATAACGGTTCTCTAAGAACGAGTAAAATGGCGGGTATTTATCCAGTAAAACGGGTATTTTCAAGGCGCTAAGCGGGTAGTTCTTGATTGAGTGAATCGGCAGCAGTGCTTAGTAATCCGTTCACAGAGACAAAGGAGAGAGGGGACATGAAAATAATCTGCAAGAGGGAAAGAACCTTTCTCATCCTCCCATCTACCACACCTGCATTGCTTACAAAACAAGGGGAAGGTAGAAATAAATGAAATCCTCCGATCTACATTCACCAGTCAGTTCAGTGCTGTTTTCAATCAACTTGCCCTTCAGTTCCAATATTTCGTACTTCAAATTACTAAAACTTTTAGTGTTTCTTCTTCGATTAAACTTGGCGACTTTCATATCTGTAAATTAGGAAGTATGTATTTTCTTTATTCTTACTTATAGGTTTCTGAATGGTGGGCTAAAACGAGGGAATATAATTGAAGTTAAAAATGGGATTTTCTATATAATTTAAAACAGCTTTATTCGTCTTCTATTTTATTAAACTATGAGATATTACAGAGAATTATACAAATAAATTGCACAAGATTAAAAATACAATTTTTTTTTTAAAGTCGTATATGCATGACCATTTATTCTAAATCTTAAAATTTATTTATTTATTTATTTTTAATTCGTTCAGAAACTTGCCTGTACAATCTATTACTCTTAAAAGTACTCTAAAATTTACATTTGTACAATGAGATCAAGAGAGTTCAACAAAACCATTGTCTTACATTTTATCACTAACGTGTTCGATGGGCCTAATTCTCTGTTAAGAATCTACGTGAATGGCATACAACATTACTGAAAGTAACCTACTAATGTTAGTTTGATATAAATGCTTTATACCAATAAAGCTAATTAAAAGTTAAATTAATATTTTTTCCCTTCCTACTTAAAATTCAGTTTTTGACGTAGCAGAATTTGGCTATATTTTATACAGTATCCGAAATTCGTCAACAATTTTAAGGAAAGAAATTTTTAAATTATCTAATGGAAGATTTTAATAAGTAGTTTTTCTTCTTTTTTTTTCTCATTAATAAAAAGAATGGGCACGACTCAATATTAAAATTTATCAAAACAGACGTGATAATCATATAATGATAAATGATATAATTGATCAAATTAGTGAAAAAATATATGTTTTATTTATTTTTTTTTTTTTGTAAATGATGGTATTAATTTATAGGTAGCATTTCAGTGTATGTATATGAATATTTTATTTTTTTGTCTGAGTAATTGGTATGTTAAATAAACGTTAACATTTAATTTTTTTTATAGGTAGACTAACAAAATTTATTTTTTATTACGTAAACAAATTGGACATTAAATAAAAATGAAGTCAATCTATTACCTTTGATTGTATAAATTATATAGTAATGTAATGTAAAATATTATTTTGTAAACATGGATATTCAACTACCAGTGCTTGTATTATATACAAGGTGTCCCATAAATGAGTGGTCATATTTTGGGAGCAGATACTATACCTTAAGAGGAACAAAAAATTCGATATGATCTATAGTGCAATTCTCAAAGGTATGGGATAAAAATAAAATTTTGTGTTTTTAGCTGTTATCCGTGATTTTTCTCAGAAAAACTCAAATAAATCTACTTTAAAGCTCCCTTAAAAAATGTAAGAGGGACCAAGTTAAAGATAAGAAAATTTCATATGAATGTAATAAGTTGGATCGGCCAAAAAAGAAAATAAGCGTTCCATGACGTTATGTTGAAAATTTAAGTTTAATATTTCTAGACATTTTTAGCAGCTTTTACTACTCTTCATTGGGTAGATTGTAAATATCACGGATCTCAAAAAATCTTCATTGATTAATTTTTAATATGGTGCAAAACAATACTACCTACACTAGCCAATTAAGAATGCGAAGTTGCAAAATTAAAAAAAACTCATAAGAGAGTTTATGCTTAGTTAAACATTGTCTATTTTTTTACCTAAATTAATACGATTAATTATTTTTCTAGACTAAGGGTGCGTAGACTTGAGGCCAACGAAAGCCACATTAGAGATCTTAGCACGAATTTCTGAAGAATGACGAAATGGATTTTCTTTCTTGATAAACCAAGTCATTGAAAATAACGTTTACAACAATTTATATACAGTTCATAGATGCGATTAAATGAATGCTTTTGCTGATAATTACATTAATGTGGGAAATCCCTATTCATGTCAACATAAAAACGCTCGGGGGGCGTGGCCAATCTCTCTACTCCTTGGCTTCAATTTTGAATAAGAGAGTAGTGCTATGCCCACTCCCAGCATTCTATCGTGGGGTTATAATACAAGGTTATAAATATAACCTTATATTTTCAAATGTTAATATGTGGTTAGATTAACATGAACAAGTTAAAATTCAATTTACACTACTCAAAAGTTTTTTGTACAGACAAAATGAGTAGGAAATACTACAGTTTTTTATCTACTAATATGATTCGACAGACATTTATCGACTATTTTGCTTCAGAAAACCATTCTTATATTAAATCTAGTCCAGTTAAACCCTTTAATGATCCATCTTTGGAATTTGTAAATGCTGGTATGAACCAGGTCAGAAAATATAAAGTTATTTAGCAATTCAGAATAATAAATTAATAACTGAAGAGATGTAGAATCCTTTTACCATTTCTTAATGGTATTAATTAAAATAAAATTAAATAAACTCTATAATTTGTTTCAAGCTCATAGCACTAATTTGTTTGTATTTTAACAGCTCTTGTGTTGTTGCTTTCAGATAAGGATAACCATACCATTGAATATGGAATGTATCCAGTAATTTAAGTTTAACTCTCACCTATGTTTATTTTTAATCTAAATTTTTATTTTCAGTTCAAAAATGTTTTTCTTGGATTAGAAGCTATTCCTGTTGCCAAAGCCTGTAATAGTCAGAAATGTATTCGAGTTGGTGGCAAGCATAATGATTTAGATTCGGTTGGCAAAGATACTTATCATCACACGTTTTTTGAAATGCTTGGGAATTGGTCCTTTAACAATTACTTTAAGGTTTGTCATAATTAACAGTGTATTTATTCTTAATGTATACATAAAATGCATTAGCATAGAAAATTTTAGTTTTTAAATATAGACTCTTTTCGAGTAAGGTAGATTAATATGCTTTAGAGTGATAAATGCCTGCCAACTTATCCATTTTTACACCCCCAAGAAAGTCCTATCACAAAAGATTCAGATCTCTATTGCCCCTCCTTTCTCCTTGAGATGATTTCTAGAACTAGTTCTAAACAAACTTAAATTTCAGATGAAAATAGTTAAAAATGAATTTCTGAACAAGGGTTCATTATCATAAACACATTTTTATGTATATGGATTTATAATTTTTGTTTTTCAATTAACTTATCATTTAGGAAGTGGGCTCCCCCCCTAAAACTCCTTGGTATTAATTAGTTTGGATTAGTGGAAGCCCACTGTATTATGAAATGCAGTATTTTTTTTTTGGATATGTTTGTCTGAAAAATTTCTCTATATAACTTAAAGGCATGGACCTCATGAACTATCAACCAGAGTTTTCAGGTCACTCTCCAATATTTATAATTATGAATTTAGTTGCTATTTGCCTAACAAAACTCAAAAATTCTACAAAATTAAAAAAAAAAGACTATAGGTAGCTCTGAAAGATGTTGACAAGCTAAAATCACAGGACATCTCTTCCTCAATTATATTGAAGTGGTACAATAGGTTGAAATTTTTTAAAGCAATAGTTGTAGATAAAGATATCCTATAATTTAAGTTTGTTCTACCCAACATATTCCAGAGCTGTCTATAGTCATTTTTCCTAGGACTATAGCAACTAAATTTAGTATTATAAATGTTGGAGTATGGCCTAAAAATTTATGTTGATAATTTTTGAGGTCCATGACTTAAGATTAAATTGAGAAATTTTGTTGACAAATATTTGTTATGAAATAAAAATGATGGTAAAAAAATTATGGCATTTCAAAATAAATTGGGTAATCATGGGGAACGGGGGGAGGGAGGGGCAGTAGAGAGCTAAAACTTAGGTGATAGGACTTACTTGTGAGGGTTTAAAAACGAGTGTGTCTGCAGGCATTTAATACTCTAAGGCATTTTTGCCTATGTTACCCATACAGAGTGTTTGTGGAGAATGTAGACTTAAATTAATTTCTTATGTTATTTTAATTAATTACTTAAAATAGGTTTGATTCTATGACAGAGGGGTGGTGAATTGGCTCCATAGATTATTTTCAGATCTCATTAAAATCTTTGTCTTGTAGGAATAATAGATATAATTTATTTTCTAACAATTATTCACTCATTGATAAAGGTTATGTTTCAATAGGTCTGTATGTTTATATTTATAAAAAACAAACAAACAAGAAATATAACTGTCCCTTGGTATCTAATCATTAATTATAAAATGTTATTTAGGATTTAATTCATTTATATCTTATATTTTATTGGTCCACGTAATACCTTTGATTTTCCTAGTGATGTTTTCTCACCATCATATAAATGAAAATCAAGTAAATATAAATGTTTGTACTATACTGTACACTTGAAAAATATATTTGAAGACAAAAGAAAATGCCACTTTCTTATTGCAGGACGTAATAATGAATATGTTTGAAATAAAATGTTTTAAAATTATTTTCTCAGGTTTTGTAAATACTTATTGAAGGCTCTTAGATTAAAATTATTCTTATAAGAAATGGAACCAACCTCATTAATTTTCAAGGTTAAATTAAAGTTATTCATTATAAATTTGACATATATTGACTAAAGGCTATATCTATTTCTTAAATTAACATTACATTTATTTAAAAATACTGTTTTCAAATAATTACTATAAAAGTATATTACAAATTTAGAAGCATAAACTCTACAAAAAGATGAAACTTCTATATTAAATGAGAGTGACATACTTTTGATATGTTTTTTATGTGTTTATAACTATTTAATTTGTCATGATGGTGTGGCTAATTTGATTGTAGAAAGAAGCTTGCAAATTAGCATGGAATCTTATCACATCCAAGCCGTATGCCATTGATCCAAACCGATTATATGTAACATATTTTAAAGGTGATGACAGTTTGAATTTGTTGCCTGACTTAGAAACAAAAGAAATTTGGTTAGAAATTGGGTAGGAATAAATTACATTATTATTTTTTGTATTTATTAAATAATTAATAAACCTTTATGTTTTCCTGAGCATTCATTTTGTTCTTTTAGTTATTCTTTATTTTATTTTTTACTTAGAGTACCAGAGCATCGTGTTTTACCATTTGGATTGAAAGAAAATTTTTGGGAAATGGGACTTCATGGCCCTTGTGGACCTTCTACTGAAATACACTATGACCATCTTGGAAACACACCACGGCCACATTTAGTTAATAAAGATTCCGCCGATCTTACTGAACTCTGGAATAATGTTTTTATTCAGTTCAACAGGTTATTATTTTATTATCGAATTGTAATTTATTGACTTCCTTAGTATGTTTTTTATTTAATTTAAAGCATAGAAGATAGAATATCTGTGCAAAATTACTATTTAGAGCCACTTATTATTTATTATTTAATTATTAATATTATTTTTTAAAAAATAATATATTCCACCTTCATCAAATATACAAATGTATAAAAAAGAAAAAAAAAGTCGAATATATTTACTAAAATAATTACAAAAACTTTTAAAAGGATTTGTCCAAATAATTAACATTGTATACTGATTAACTAAATTGTAGACTAAAGCAAATATGGTGTATAATAAATACAAATGATGTATTTTATTAAATTTTTGAAACGAAAAATGTTGATATACTGAAATTATAAATAATATTTTAAAAAATAATATTGTAAAATATTCTAGTTTCTTTAGGCACATAAAATGTTATGAAGCATCTGTACTTATAGAATTTTTCTTTAGTTTTAATTTTTTTATTTCCATGTCTGCAAGGACATCATTATTAACATTTTTTTTTAATCTGTTTTTACTATCTAAAAGGTTAGAGGATGGAACTTTGATACCTTTAGAAAAACATTTTGTTGATACAGGAATGGGTCTTGAACGCTTAGTTGCGTTACTTCAAGGAAAGTCTTCAAATTATGATACCGACATTTTTGTACCATATTTTGATGCTATTGCTAAGGTGAAGTAATTTATTTTTCTTTAAATTATTAGTGATACATTCATACTTATACTTCTTTTTATATATTTATGTATTTTTTGTAGATTTCTGGATTTTCAAAGTATTCAGGAAAATTTGGAATCCATGATGCGAAAGGACTTGACACAGCTTATCGCATTCTAGCTGACCACACTCGTATGGTATCTGTTGCTATAGCTGATAATGTCTTCCCTGATGTAAGGTAATAGTAACAATTTATCAATTAATATTACTTAACAAAAGAAACAATGGATCAAGCCTTCCCAATCCTTTAAATTTATTTTTGACCTCTTTGTGTTCGCAAATATTTAATTATAATGTTCTATGCATTTGTTTAGCCATGGATTAAGAAGAGTTATAAGAAAAGGTATTCTTATTGCTGAGAAGTTTTTACCTGGAAATGGAGTATCTTTGATGGTTGAGTTAAGTAAAGTATCCGGGGAATCATTTTCTCATATCTTTCCTGAAGTCACCAATAACTTGAGGCAGGTATATCCACTTTAAATGTTGACATATTTGCATCCATATTTATTAAAAAAAGTGATAGGTATAGCCTAGAGGTTGAAGCAGGTATCCTGTGTTCAATGAGATCCTGGTTCAAATCTTAACTTAGCAAACTATTCTTTCCTTTTAGAACATAAGTGGAATTTGTCATGATGAGAACTTTGATTTTACATATCTATCCAGGGCCTTGCCAATCCTGAAAAATGTGTACATTGCTAAAGTCTGGAGTATAAATCAGCTGGTCAGGACAAATACTGACCACATTTCACTAAAAAAATTCCTAAAATGTCAAGTATAAGGTACTTTTACCAGAACCATCTGCCCACTTGGCCTTTAATAAAATGTCGGGGGTCTGGTTCATTTTATTTTTGTTTTAAGAATATTGAATACCTAGTTTGTTTGAATTACACAATTGAAAAGAAAATTAATATTAAAAAATCTATACAAACCTTATAAGATCAAAGAAACAAAATTAATTTAACATAATAATGACGAAATGATTAATTAAAAAAACACAGTACTGGGGATGATATTAGCCAAAATTAAAGTAAATATAGGGTAAAGATAAATCTAAATTAAAACAAGATTCTTTAATTTAGAATAACCTTAACGGGATCTTTATGTTATTATAGTATTAAAGGATTTAATATTATTAAAAAAATAAAAAACTGAAAAAAGGTTTTATATTTCAAAAGGCTTGGATGGTGCTATAATAATTTTAATTACTAGTTCTATTTCTTCTAACTTATTTTACTTAGAAGTATATTAAGATATAACACTTATATACTACAATATCTTATTTATACTTATTTATTATAAAAAAAATGCTTTTAGATTGAATGTGTCCTGAGAGATGAAAATGAACTGTGGCAAGAAATAAAAGCAAAAGTAAAAAATGATTGGGAAAATTTAAAAAAAGACAACCCTCATTTGGAATCATTAGACGATGTACAGAGTATAGGTCTTATTTCTTCATTTAATGAATTGATGCAGAGGAAAATACCACCAAAGACTGTTTTACCAGAAGATTTATGCATTATACTTTATGACAGATATGGTCTTAATCCTCAAGTTATCGAAGAGTTAGCCAGAGTTTGTGGTAATTATGAAATACAAATTTGTGACTCCTCTTGGTAAAAAAAATAATTCTGGATTCCCATTGCCTGTCAAAGGCTTACTGGGAATAATGATCAATGTCAATTTTTTTAAAATTTTCGTTAATTATTTTTTCAGAATTAATATATAATAAGAAAGATGTGTTAAAATTTTGTTTGAAAAATTCATGAAATAGTGAGTAATCCACCGAGTTTTTGGAATTTTGGTCCGTGTACATTTATAATCTTCAATTTCTCTCAGATTCAAGCGTTTGAATTCTTTTTTCATGAATTCATTGGGTGAACCTTTTTTCAAACTAGTTTTTCCTTTCATTTTTTTTCTTCTCCCTTTATTTTTAGATGATGATATTTCTTTCCAACTTTAATCCAGGCATTTGTTTGGGAACAAACCACAATATGGCATTAGTATCTCATTAAAAAAAATTGTCATTAATTGAATTTTTTTCCCATGACCCTTCAATTAATCTAGACAATAATTTATAGTAAAATTACGAATATTTTTTATTTGATTAGCTGTTTCTTTAAGACATTTTAAGTTGCATATTTAATTTAATAATTTATGCTAAAGGCTGAGGAAATCATCTTTAATTCATTTGCCAGCATTATATGCCCAAATAAGCAATTATATTACCAATAATAAATTATGAATGTTTTCTTAATATTTTGAATTATCATTTACTCTTTGATTTTATATTTTTATTTATTTACTTTTTCTTTTAGATTACTCTGTAAATATATCCCAGCTTCAGAAGGATATTTTGTTATTGAAGGAGAAAAATAAAGCTTTAATTCATTCAAACCAGAAATTAGATCTACCAAAGAACACTTTAGAATATGTTAGTAACTATTTTCTCCCAACAGATGATTCATTTAAAGCAAATTATACCAAGAATTCAAAGGGATATAATTTTGAAAATGTTCGAAGCAAAGTGCAAGCTATAATCAAGGATGGCAAGTGTATCAGTAATATTTCATCATTATTTGGTTCAGATCTCACGGTCGGTGTTTTATTGGATAAGACAAACATGTGGAGTTCATTAAAAGGAGGTGGGGACCGTGGTATAATTACATTATTTGATGGTGATAACAATGAAATCGGAAAAGTTTTTGTTGAGAGGGTATTTAATCTTGGAGGTCATGTCTGTCATACAGGAAATGTTCAGATGTCACTGAAGTAAGCTTTATTTTATTTAATTTATAAATAGTATTCCATTTTGTTTTTGTTTTTTTATTTAAAACAAATTTAAATTTTGTACTCAATCTTACTAGATTAAAGTATTTGCTGAAATCTTAGATACATTCACTGTAGGATTATGTTATGCCAAAATTATGCGATTTAATTGGAACTGCCATATTCATTTTCAATTTTTTTGTTTACATTCATCCACCTTTTTATTCATAACCATTATATGAAATGAAAGCTTTCTATATAACTATTCAGAATGAATCATTGTTTAGAATGAACAGAACCCTCAGTTTTACTAACAAATTTATATGCAATATTGTGGAAAAGATTGGTTACCCAATTTTGTTGAAGAAAGCAAAAGTGCAAAATGTAACCGATCATTTTTTCCTGTCCCCTATTATCTGGTCATACTCGTAAAGAGTCAGAGTATCTGACTACTTAATCATTCTCAAAATGTCTAAATATATTAAAATTGTTTAATTTTTCATTGTTAATTTTGTAGTGCTATTGTATTTTTATTTAGCATTGTTGAATTGTTGAAATATGTGCATTTATTTTAATTACACCCAGTGTTATGTTTCATCCTATAACATTTTTTTTTCCTTCAGCAGCGATGCAAACATTCCATTAGAAGATTTAATGTCAGAAATATCAATCGACCACGACAATAGACTGAATCTAATGAGAAATACCTCTGCTGCTCATTTACTCTCATTTGCTCTGCGAACGAATTTTGTTTGTAATACACTCTCCTTCAGAGCATCTCATAAAGAATTTTCTGCCACCTTTTTAATGTTTGGTCATCATTTACAATCTGATGGTTTGTATCATTTATCTAAAATCCTATTAATTCTGAATTCACACTGTCCATGATTGTAAGAGGAAGCTAAAAAAAAAAAGAAAAAAAAAAGAGTAAGGTAAAAGAATATCTTTTACTAGTTATTCAACGCCGGCGGTAGCAGTAAAGAAAACTCGGTTCTTTAGAGGGTTTTATAATCATACTAGTATCCTTTCCTTATTAAGTTTTGATCAAATTATTATGTTTTGTTTAAATATACTGACTGCACTTATGACTTCCCAATGGCATTGATACTATTACTGAAGGATGGTGTTTACATTTATCTTTAATTATACATTATACTACCTTTGAGTACAAATAGAAGATTTTGGAATCATATCCAGTTATCAAAAGTCATTTTTTACTACTTTTGAAATGTAACCTGCATTTATATAAAATAAACAAAAGTTTCAGAGAGGTAATTTTCAAACAAAGGAAGTAATTTTCAAACAAAGGAAGTAATTTTTGTTTATTCGCTGCCAACAAAGATCTTTAATGTTCTCTTCTTCCCTCTTATTTTTCTTCATGAACTGTGTGAATTCAGTGAATTTTTTTTTCTGCATTTGTTTTAAAATTTACTATTATCATGAAATTTCTTATTTACAACTGGTTACAAACAAATATACTAATTATTTTTTTTTTTAGACATTATGTCACTTGAAGAAAAGATGAATCATTTAATAAGTGCTGGATTGAATATAGAGTTGACGAAAAAATCTACAGACGATTTAGTTGGAACTGGAGATTTACACCTTCCTCCTTATGTTAGTCCTAATATGAAATCCATCTATTTAGTTAGCATAGATGGTGAAGGTGAAAAGAGGTAGAAATAACTCTGATTATCTAACTAGTAAATTATGTAGAATTTTTCTCTTTTATTAAATGTTTTGGATTGCTTTTATTCTAAGTCTGATATTTTTTCTTTTGATGCTTTAAGGAGTCTTACAGGCTCCCTCAGTACGACAGTATATGGCAGAATTATCTGATTATTCCTTTTCATAATGATAGATTCAGTGTCAGCAGCTAAATTTTAACTTAATTTTTGTTTTCCCTGTTCCTAATTTGAGTTTATCCATCTGTGATTGCCTTGTTTCACAAAGCTTTATCATTTTTTAAGGAATTTATTTCTGCTTCCAGATCACATAACTACATAAGTCCTGTTCCTTAACAAATAAAATACAAAGTAATAAAGTAAATTAGTCTTGTAGTTCTTACTTGGTACAATTTCATTGACTTGAACTCAAATACTTTTTAACTCCTATATCACTAATAGTCATCCCCATTATGAAATAAAAAGTATTAGTGCTTGTAGTTCATATAGTCGCATTTATTAACTAATAATATTGAGCTGTATACTAAGTATGGCCTTGTTGGACTCTTTACTTAATTTTTAGAATATGTTCTGAATGTCTGAGATGAATTCAATGTTTCTCAAAAGTTGTTTATTCGATTTACTTCTTCCAGATTCAGAGAAGTTACGATTGGACCAAACGTTATGAACACAAGAGATATAGATCCTGTTTGCCTGCTAAATTTTGAAACTAGAAATAGAGGAAGGAATGTGACAATATCAGGTGTTTCTGACCATAATGCTACAGTTTTCCAAAATGCTAAGACTGCAATTTCATCTATTGAAAGTGAGGTAGTATTCTTTTTCTACAATTTCCTATTGATAGATTTTTCATCTATATTAGCTCATTATTTTTATTTTATCTAGGATTTGGAGGATAAGGTAAAAATTGCTAAACTTAACTCACTCATGATGGAAAACCGTGTTCCCTTTGAATTAAAACCTGACTTTATGTCCAAATTGCAAGAACTCAAAATAAAAAATAAACAAAAACAAAGGTAAACTTTTTTAGTTATAATATGCAATAAATTACTTTTTAAAAAAAATCAAGAAAAAGATTGGTGCTCTCTGAAAGAGAAAAGGCCTGCCATAATTGTATTTGCTTTGTGGTTATTTAGAGATTTGTTGTCAGTTTGTTGAGGCTGACCATCAGTTTGTAATTTGTACTCCTAAGCTATTTTCAATAATTTTATTAAACATCCTACCAGATACAGAAAATTGACAGTCTGTCTGCTTAATTGTATTAGCAAAACAAATGACATATTTAGTCTGTTATTACATTACTAGAAACTTCATTATAATTTCAAGACTGATTAAATGGGTAGGTGAGGACTTACTTAAAGTTTCATATTCCAAGGATCATGTCTGCAATTTTTTTTTTATTCCAATAAATAATAAATTAAGATATTACTATTTTCTTTGGTTTTTCAGAAATAATAAAATACATTTCATTCAAAAGTATACTCTGGAAGCCAAAGAAAGGAGTGAAAACTGTGTCGTTCTCTATGCTGGAAAAGAAACAAATTTAACGAGGCTGATAAAAAAATATGTAGACTTCCCTATCATGCTATTTGCTTGTAATGGGAATTATTTTTCTGCAGCATGTCGTGTGCCAGAGGTAAGATTTATCATAATTTAAACAAGCCATCGAGAATGAAAGGGGAACAAGTCACTTTTATTGTGAGAATTTGAATGTTTTGTTTATGTACTTAAATAATACAAGCATGTTAAAAATATATTATTTAATTAAGTATACGTATGTACTTAAATAATTTTAATAATGTACTTAAATAATATATGCATGTTAAATATATATTATTTAATTAAATACATAATGTGTACTTAAATTTGTTTAAGTGCAATAAAAAAAACCCTCAATTTTCTGCATTAAATGAAAACTAATGAATTTATAGCATGTGTAGTATGTAACTTTTTTTTTAAACTCTAAAAAAAGTATAAAAATGATTTGGACAATCAGAGCATCTTGACTAGGTATTGAAAACCCATCTCATAGATTCAGATTCAATGATAAAGCAATTTTCACCACAAAAATACCCTGTACAGAGAAACAGTTAATAGTTCATTCGAAAAATTTATACCTGCAACTTTTTATGTCCCTTCTAGCCAATAACTCTAAATAATTTAAACAAAAAAATAAAAAAATTGAGTACTTACAAAGGCCTTGGATATGGACTCAATTACTGACGACTCCACGACCATCATAAAATTTATGTTTGAAAATAAAGTAGTTTTAATTCATAAAAATGGACATTCCACACTCAATCATACAAAAATAACCATGGCTTAAACGTTTAAATTTTGATTCCATTTCATTTTAACCTCAAAACAACATATTTTCACAGGATCCTATCCTACTAAATAATTAATTTCATTATAAATGAAGATGGTCCTCCAGGTATGGTAAAAAAGAACCAAATATTGTAAAAACTATGTAATAAGAGCCAACATTAGAGGGAGGGATTCCTGGGGAAGTGGGAATTGGGGTGAAACATACTCTTCCATTTTTTTTTTTTACCACACTTCCTGACTATCTTCATTTATTAATTATGCATTAAAAATCTTCCAATGAGTTTATTACGATATAGGATATGATCCATAATATATTTTAGGGATCTAGTTTGAGTGCTGCAGCTTGGATGAATAATGTGGCTAATAAATTGGGAGGCCATTGCACAGCTTCAAAGGATTCTTCTGATATTTTCTTGATGAGGCCCATTAGAATTGATAAAGATAAATTAAAAGAAATCATACAGATGGCAGAAATGACTGCTAAGAAAGAGGCTGCCTCTTCGTGCGATGGCTTGTAGGTAGTTTTGAAGAAAATGGCCAATGATGATATTGCTGCCTTTAGCTAAGTAAGTAATTCATAAATTCGATCTTTTTCATATAATGATGTGAAACAACAATTTTAATAATTTAAATGGTTAAGAGCATGCATATTGTTCAACATTTTTATCAATATTTAAAGTAAAATATTTATCATATAAAATTTCTTGCTTTATTTTCACATCTACCACTAAATTATTTTTTGTAAAAATAAAATTATTGAATTTTTCTTACTTTGACTTATTCAGATAAGGTGCTAAAGAATTTATACATTACTTATCAAATATCCTTTTCTTTAAAAGTTTATTTAATCCATTCTCTTTACAATCCATTTTATATTTTTTCTCTTTTATCCTTTATTGTCACCATTTAAGTGAAACAGGAACTTTCACCTAATATATTTTTTTGTTTTTCACCTTAGCCACAGTGCAAACTAATTGATTCATGAAGGATGGAATAAAGAAAGATTTAATAAATGAATTGGTTAGCATTTATTTTTTTTTTTTTAATAATTAAGTTATTTCTTGCCGGCAATCATTTTTTGGTACTGTTTATACAAAGTCAGCTATATAATTCCAAACCTTTGAGATATAATCCAGAATTCTTTTTTGTTAAAAGTTGTTGTTATCTAATGCTGGAATTTTTAATTTTTATCCAATTATGCCAGTAAACATTACAATATTTCTCTTAATAAAATGAAATAAAACTATGTACTATTTTTCACTTATATTGTGGTACCCTTTAGCTCACATTGGAGCAAACAGCTGCCTTGAATTTTTACCATTGATCTCTATCAGATTGCAAATCTTTCACTTCTCACCATTCCCGTCCTGACTGATTTAATTCCAAATCACTGAGTTACTGGGTCATTTTTGCTATCGAGTACCCTGTGGATTCCAATCAAGTGCATCTTTTTCTATGCCAGTCATGCTAATGTGTGATTAATCTCCTTTGATTTCCTTTTCTTGATCAGTTCATCTATTGGCTTGAGGTTAGTCCTCTGCCCCAATTCATTATTGGAAATAATTTCAGATCAGTGGATGCCAAGTATTCTTCTCAATCATCTATGAACAGATACTTGAAATTTTTCTTTATTTCATTTGGTAACACTCCCAGTTTCGGATGCATACCGTTATACTGAAAGGAAATTTGTTTTAAAGACGCAATTTCATATCCAGAGCTCTTGTTCTTCTGAATTTTGTACCACTCAACAAATGTTCCATTGGTTTTACATATTCTATTTCTTATATCCTCATCAGTCTGTCGTCCTCACTGACCATGCTCTTTAAATAGAGAAATGAATAAATTATTTCGATAGGATTATCTTGTCCCACATGCCAGCTATCTTAGATTCTGCTGTTATTTGCATTTCCTTTGTTTTAACTACATATGTTTAAGGATATATTCAAAGTTTATTCAAAGCGTCAGAAAATCACTTATGTTAGATTTATCTGAACTCCTGTGTAAACAACGGATTAAATTAAAAAAATTCTGACGAATTTCATATCCTGAGTAGCCCAATAAAAAAAAAAAAATAGAATTTCCAACAAAAAATAAAATTTATTATACTATTAACAAGATACAAAATAATCATGATAAAACATTTATTTATTTCATACAAAAATAGACATTTACTTAAAAGTAAAACTATTTACAACATAGCCTTTTGATTTTTCAATTCTGGAATATAAAATTTGATGAAAAACCATGTTTTACAGCTTTTCAATCATGACGGCTGATGCACCTCCACCACCATTACAAATGGAGGCAACTCCCTTCTGGCCAGGTTTCAATGCGTAAGCCAAGTGAAGAACTATCCTTGCACCAGACATCCTGTTTACAAGTGGAATGTTTATAATCATATAACTTATGATTCTATACTTGAAATGAATAAGTAATTGATAAGTTAAATAATTTAATGAACATATAAATAACAAAAGTACATATGTAACAGAAGAAAAATAAGTCTTTTAAAGATAAATATTTTCATTTGTAATTATATCAAGGGCTCCCTGCCATAAGGGTGTATCTACCATTGATTTAACAACCTTATGGCTGGAAGTTGTGGATAACATTGTAATAAACTTTAATAACTAATAAATCTATACTTTTAATTTTTTTTTTTCAAAAGTCAGTAAAGTAGTTGAGAATAATTATAATGGGTCTTTGTATCAAAAAACAAATTTTGAATGTCCCAAACTAATGAAAAATTATGCAGAATTATTAGAAACCAATTACTGGTTATATCTGGTTTATCATTATTACTGTGATATGTTCTAACATTAATCAAAATATATTTAATATAATACACTATTTATTATTAAAATAAATTTGGTTACAATGGAACAAATGCTACCAAAAATTTCATTAAATGAACTTTGACCCTCATAAGTACCCCAGTAAAAACCACTATTTGAATATTAAAAATATATATAGATAGATTACAATGCCCTCTTAATTGTTTTTTGAAAAGTTTTAGTTTTCTTGTTCTAAATTTCTCTCTTCTTTTTATTATTTTTTTTTTAATTTCAACCCCATTCCATATTACCCTGCTAAATGGGGCAAAAGTGGAAATTTAGCCTCCTATGCACATAAACACTAGCTTTTTTTTCTAATAACTATCATTGCTTTTAAAAAGGAAAAAAAAGTGGTTGCAACAGTAATAGTTATAACAACCCCTCCCCTCTCTCCCTTTCAAGGAAGGTGCTAAAGTGCTAATTTCAAATAATTTCCGCATTAGCTCTATTTCTGTTGTTACCTCACTTCATTCAATTAATGTTTTTATAATTATTGAAGCTCTGATAACTCTTGAACATTTTGCTATTCTCTAATGGCCAATCAAAAACTTTAATGATTTCTGAGTTTCAATTTCATTTATGTGCAGTCTTTTAATCTCATAAATGTGTTTTAATAAATAAATTTGCAGCATCCCAACTTTTTTTTTTTTTAACCCAACATTAGAAAGGTCAGATCCCAACTAGTTATAGAGAATTTATTGTAAGTTACCAAACAACTGGTTTTGGGGGAGAATTGGCCTTAATCAAAATTTATATCTGATTTTGTAAAAACAATTAATTTGCTTGAATTAATCTTTAATCTAACAATTAAATAATGAAAAAATACGACATTATCCATATTCACTGAAGAAATAGATAAATGTTACCCCACCTTCCAACAATGAATGAACTACATTTTAAACATGCCATGTTTTTAAGATTGATCAATCAAATTATTTTGAATAAAAAGGAAACAGAAAATGGAAAGGAGAGATCATGAAAAGGCAATCATGAGAGTATGCATTTATACATAGCTCATTGAGTATTCATGCTTATTGTTAGGTGACAACAAAAAAAAATTGTTAAGAATTACCCAACAGGATGTCCAAGGCTGACAGCACCACCATGTACATTAACTTTAGTTGGGTCAATATCCAAAAGCTTGATGTTAGCCAGAACAACAACACTAAAAGCCTCATTTATTTCCCAAAGAGAGACATCTTCTTTTTTGACACCAGCGATTTTCAAAAGCTAAAATAAAATCACAGACTATAAAGAAAGAAAAAATTAAAGAACCTTCAGGTTTCCTCAATGATATATTGAGATTCCAGAACCTTTTAATTACATGTGTTTTACAATATTAATTATAATTAATTTTATATTAAGTTTAACCAAATATGTAATATCTTATATCAGGGTAACTCACTCATCTGCCTAACTTGATTAACAGTAAAACCAAGTAATATAAAAAAAAAAAAAACCTTTGAACAACAAGAATAAATAAGTACCTTTGCATAAAGCCTACTTGAAATTTAGTATGGTATTATTAGCCTTAATTTCATTTATTACTCCCACGTTTTCAAATTAACAAACATTATAAACACAAAATTGCTATATATGGACATTAGCTCTTCTTTTACCAGGGTATAGAAATCTTTCTTTCATTAGTTTAAAAACTATTACACCTACTAATAAATGTTTTTTTGAGGCTGGTATTGGATATTTTATTGCCTAAAGCATTATAATTTCTCTACTTAATTGTTTGGGAGAATATAAGAGGTAATAAGTAATAAACTATCAATTCTAAATAACCTTAGGAGTAGCTACTGCAGGAGCGATAGGAAAATCGATAGGCTTAGTTGCCCCATCAGCGAAAGCTACAACCCTAGCAAGTGGTTTCGCATTGAAATGTTTGACAGCTTCAGCACTCATCAGGACCATTGCAGCTGCACCATCATTAAGAGTTGATGCATTTCCAGCAGTTACGGTGCCTCCTTCCCTCTAAAAAGTAAAATACAATTGAATAAATATAGTAGAAACGATTAGTAAATTAAACAAACAATTATTAGCTTAGTATTAAAGTTAGTAGTTTCAGTGAAAATTTCTTTTAAAATGTTAATATTACTTCATTTAATTTTTTTTAATTTTATTCTTCACTTGAAATATTTTCATAAATTTTTTTAAAAATAATTAAAACATTAAGTACACATATACAGAAGATAAATAATTATAAAACACAATTATTCAAAAAATAGTAACAAAATGAGAAATCTCTTTCATTGATAGGAGGATAATTCTCAGAAAAATATGATGAGAATAATCGGATATCTTTTTGAGCTATTTTATTCATGAACAAAACATAAACAAGTCCGTAAATTTAACTAAAGAAAAAGAAGTAGAAAATAATATAGTTACAATGTTTCAAAAATTTCTTAGAGTATTGGTACAGAGATATTATTTCTATACAGAAGCAAGATGCTACAGAAAATAGTATTAAGCTATGAAACAATGTGATGCAACACTTGAAGTGCGATCTATCTTCTATTTGCTCATTCAACTTCTTCTGATATCATTAGAAATTAATATAATTTTTATTTAGATTTATGAAGAGATACGACTTGGTAAACTTTCCAAGTAACATTACCTGAAATACTGTTGCCAATTTTCTAAACTTTTCAGCATTAAATTTTTTAAACTCTTCATCTTCATTCACAACTACATCTGGTTTTCCTGGAAATAAGAAAACAAAATAACATTAAGTAAAATAAAACAATTAAAATCAGCTTTTCATCAAATTAATGCATCTTTATTTCAATAATAATACCAAATAATTGAAAATAGATAATCTTGACAAACATAATATATGCTTACATAAAATATAGTTTAATATATTCATGTTAATTGAACTTGGATATGCAATAAAGAACAAACCAACATTTTTATGAAATTCTGTTAAATAAGCTATAACAATAATGTTTTCAAGAAATGTTGTATGGCAACATAAGTACCAAGCACATTGTTCCTCTTTATGTAGGAATTTAAATTTATTATTTACATAATTAGACACAGACAGAGGTTGGTGTAAAAATAAAGGTAAAGCCTTGGGATTTTTGTTAGGAAATGAAAAAAATTAATTTAGCTTATAAAACACAGCAAAAAATATTGGTTGGTTTGTTATTGCATATATGAATTCATTTACAACTCATTAATTTTATCATTTGTCACAACATACATGATTATATTGAGTAATTTTGTCAAACATAAACTAAATAAAATACTTTATATTACCTTCTCTTACTTAAAGACCGTCTTATGATCTTGTAAGTATACTTATAATAAGAGGCCTTATTAACCAGACTTTAGAATCAGGATTTCTTATATTTGGATTATCCAAACCTAGCCCCAATGAGGCATTTTAACACCTCAAGGACTTCATAACTACAATCAGAGGAAAACGTTGGATTAACAAAGAGTGACAGAGCCCTTTTTAAAATTTCTTTTTTGACTCCTGAGAAAGATCAAAGGCCCTAAACAGATTATGACACAGCCATTGTAGATGACAAGTTGAAATAAGATCAGGAACCAGAAGGCCAGTGAAACTAAAGACAAGAGCTGATCATAATCACTTAAGAGCCCATCAAGAATTTTATTGAGGGTATGTGCAGTGGAATAGAGGATTGTACAAGCATATGCAAAAGAATACTAAGTTTCAGATTAGATCACTCGAAGACAACATTACAGAAAGAGTATGATTTTGAGCTAGTTCTGTGATGGGGAATATTTCAAAAATGAAAACAAAACTCAATTTTTCCTATTGACACTCCAAAACATGATGATTTGTACAAAATATAAATTTTTAATAGTCTATTATTTTTGTTGTACTATTTATTGGAAAAAGTGATATTCTTATGTACACTGATGAATGACAAGCACCCATTGCAAACTGTGTCCACCATATTTTTAATGAAAAAGAAGTTTGTAGTTTCAGACAGTGATAAGATATCTAAAATGAACTATGCTGAAAATAGAATTAAATATCTCTATTATGAACAAGAGCTTACATCTTAGAAGGTATTAATACAAGATACAACAGGAAAATTTATTAGAAGTAGAACTAATTCAAACAAAAAAAGAAATCTAATTGCTGACAAGATGCAAAACTCCTTTATACTGGCAGTAATGTCAAACAAGCAAAACAAAATTATAAATATTTCTACTTCCTTTAATAAGTATTATAAATTTTTAGTGGAGCTAAAACAATATCCACACTTAAATCATGGACTAAATATTATTTAAAAATAAACAAATGGATATAAAAAGAATATTAATAAAAAAAGCAACTACTTGAAAAATATGAGGGGGGAGGAGAGAAAGGCTTGAATTAAAGGTGACTCCAACCTTCTTCAACAGAGTTTAATAAGGACCTTAGACTACATATAAAAATAAATAAAAACAAGGGATTAAAAGAATTTGATAAAGTATCAACCTCGTTTTTGAGGAACAGAAACCGGTACAATTTCAGGAGCAAGCAGACCAGCCTTAACTGCTTCAGCACTTCTTTTGTAGCTGAGCAAAGCAAAGTCATCCTGCTGCTCACGTGTTATTTTCTGAACTTTAGCAGTATTTTCAGCACAATTTCCCATGTGAAACTTGTTATATACATCAGTCAGCGTATCATACACTATTCCATCCTATTAAAAAGATCATTTCATAAAAAAATATATTGATGTTTTATAATATAAAATAAAATTATATTATAATATAAAATACATTAAGATGTTAATCTATGATTATTTCTCTCTTATTCTAAATTTACTGAGAGTCAAAAAATTCATTATTTGTTCTGGTTATCAATCACTATAATTAGCATTTCTCTAATATTTTATAACATATAACAGAAGTCATTTGAAACATTGGAATTTTGTAAAAACAAAAAGAAATATTAAAATTTGTTTAAATAATTTATCTTAAATAAGAGAAAATTCCTTCCACTGGTATTTAATATATCTAATAAAATAATCCGATATTTCTTAGGGATATTCTTTAGCCAATATATTCTTACATAGATATAAAATAAGAATATTTCACCAATAAATTTTAAACATCTTGGTTCCTAAAAGTTTATTGAGATATAAAAAGCTAATTTTGATTAATAAAACCTAGTTTAAACTAGATATAGATATACATATATATAGAAAATTCTAGGCGATTAAAAAATCCAATATTTTCATAACTGTCAAATTAAAGCTGTTTTACCTAAATTGAACTTATATTTTGACTTTTACATTTATTGTAAAAGTAAAATACAATGAGAAATATATATACATATATATATTTTTTTTTTTGGTTAGTTTCAATAATGTACATTATATTGTAATTGATCAAGAAATTTTTTTTTTATTCCCTCTAAAAATTTTGTGTTTTTTACATTTCAAAAATAAAATTAAAAATCTATTATCATCCAACATTTTTTTTTTACAGATATTTATTTTAGATTTGGCACCAAAAATCATAGGTCACATAAGGATGTGTTGCTGGAGTATGGAGAGCCTAATCAACATCATCATCCACCATTTTATTTCAAAAAAGCGGCTGATAAAAGGCTACAAGAACCATGAAGTATCAAGTACCTTTGCTCTTAATGTAACGCAAGTACACAAATAGCTTTAATACAATTTTTAAAATTAAAACAAAATCAAATAGGGTTTTGTCTAGTAACGAGTTCCTGAGTTTTGACATCAAAGTACATGACTGTATATACCATTAAATTTTTTTGACATGATAACAGAGAAGAATATTTATTCATTCTATTAACATTAGCATTTTGATTTCAATTAACAAACACCCATAATTTGATTTTCATAAATTCATAAAAACAGTTTTATTTGAACCGATTCCTTCATTTTATTTTTATAAATAAAATTATTTCTATTATTTCCTTATTGTTCGCTTCTTTCATTCTTTGTATAACCCATTTTCAAAGTCAAGTAATTTTATTTAAATCAAATATTGTTTTTCAATTTTTAGTAATCTTTTAATTCAAAGTTTGATTTCAACAATGTAAATACATGACACTTCAGTAACTAATCACAAGACATAAAAATTCTATGCGATTAAAAAATCCAATATTTTCATAACTGTCAAATTAAAGCTGTTTTACCTAAATTGAACTTATATTTTGACTTTTACATTTATTGTAAAAGTAAAATACAATGAGAAAATAATAATATAAAACTTACAGTAAGATGAACTCCTCCGTATGGTGTGTCTCCTCTGGACATATAATAGGGAACATTAGACATGGATTCCATACCTCCAGCAACTATAACTTGTTGATGCCCACACATAAGGCTTTGAGAAGCTAACATCACTGATTTCATCCCTGATGCACAAACTTTGTTAACTGTCGTACAAATTACACTCTCAGGCAAACCTGCAAAAAGAGCTGCTTGCCGAGCAGGGGCTTGTCCAACACCGGCTTGCCCTACATTTCCAATAAATACCTCATCTATGTTATCATTTTGTATTCCAGCTCGTTTGATAGCTCCCTAGGACAAAAAACACAATGAAAAGCAACAATGAAAAAAAAAAAATAAAATAAAAATTAATTCACAGAATAAAACGGAACATTATGCTGAAGTAAAATTATACATTAAATGATATTCCACAATAACTTCATCATATTCCAAAAAAAAATTCTTTTACAGAAATCAAGTCCAATAAAGACTTCGATGTAGAAGGTTAAATAAGTTAAAAATAAAAATAAATCTTGGACAGCACTAACCTGATGCTGAAAAGCTCTGTTTTAATTTAGAATTGACCCCAAGCTCTTAAAATATTCATTATATCTTGGAGATAAAGTTGTTATATAACAAATCAAATTTAAATTATTACTATTGTTAAATATTATTACCTGAATAGCCACAGATGCTAGTTTGGGTGCCGACACAGAGGAAAGTGAACTTCTGAAGGAGCCTATGGGTGTTCTGGCACCGCTAACAATAAAAACTTCATTCAAATTACTTGTACTGTGGTGCCTTACACTAGCAGTCAATGGTACCTTTAATAAATAACATTTTTATTCAATTTTCAGTAGTAATGATAATCATAAATTAAGGATGAAGTGTGTAATTAAAATAATTACAATTTTAATAAATCTATTGGCCATTATGAACAACCAGTAATCTAATACTGGAACTGAAAACGACACAAACCCAACAATCCCTGCTTCAGAAGTGACTGATAACAATGATAGTCCTTCGGCTTTAGCGCTCCCTATAATGCATCCTTGACATTAATTATAACTCGATGACGTTGTGGATTGTCAGTTAGTTTAATTTTTGTATTTCTATTTCTAAATATGAAATTTTTACGCCAATATATATTTACTTCGAACTTAAAAGAAAACTTGGTATTGTACAGCTTCTAATCTACTTAAGTGTTATTTTTCAAGGCTAATTAAAACCAAAATTTCAATAACGGTTATTGAACTCAGTCCTCTGTACGTGATTTCATTCTATTTCAATTGTTCATTCAGTCCAAACCGCTCAAAACTGATTTTATTAGCTAGAATCATAGAGACACTGCAAATGGGATTAACTTGTATAGAACAGGCTAGTAACTATAGTACAAGGGCCCAAGAGGAGAAAAAAAGGCAGTTATTTTACCCAAATTTGTTATTACTTTAATGAACGCTATATATAATTACTCAAAATTGACGAGTCTACCAAGTATAGGTAGGGGGGAATACAAAATGGCGGCTGTTTCAAAACGTAAAAAAAAAATGATTTTTCATTCGGAGCTCTATATCTCTAAAATTACCAACAACACTAGAAAACCTAAGAGAACATAATTTAATGTGAGTAAATTTGCTAAAATATGAGCCCAAATAGAGCTATTTACGTTCAATAGTATCCGAGATATAGATTTTAAAAAGCAACATTTAATAAAAAAATGTACTGAAAAATCAGTAGTAAGTGAATTTATTTTTAGAAATCTATATCTCATAAACCATTCGATGTACAGATTCTGTTACCTCTCAAATTAAAGCTAGTTTAATAAACTATAAAGTAGTTTATGACGTTTATCTTCGTAGGAGTAGTAGTTTTCATGATATTTGCTAAAATAAATTGATTTATAGTTGTTCGGGCAAATTTTATTCATATGCGAATGTCATAAAAACTACTACCTCTAAAATGATACTTGTCATAAACTAATTTAAATTGCCTTCATTTTGAGTGGTGGTAGACATATGTACGTCTTATGGTTCCAGAGATATATTTTTTAAAAATCGAACATTTTATCCTAACAACTAGAAATTAGCATTTTGTGAATTTATTTTGTCAAATATCATAAAAACTACTACTCATACAAAGATAAAAGTTAAAAACTGTTTTATAGAAAATTTAACTAGCTTTAATTTGAGTGCTGGCAGACGTCAGTACGTCGAATGGTTCCTGAAATCCTACTAATTGATTTTTTTTTTTTTCAATGGTCAGAGATGAGTCAGTTTTTACGAGACTACTGTTGCTTGAACAATAAATCATATATTTTTTATTGAGGTGAAACCTAGAAACTTATTCCGGAAATTTGCTTTATTTCTTAATTGAGATCATACCACGAAAAATTTACTACAGATTAAGGTAATTTTTATCCATCAGTAAAATCTGCTACTGATACTTATGTATGTGATGTTAATTTCAAATCGGTTACTTTTAGGAACGTGTCTCTCCCAGTCCTCACGTAAAGAGCCTGAGAGGATACGCATGCATATACCATTTACAGAATAATTTTATTTAGGAGAATGGATGGACGATGCAATATGAGAAAATCTATAGGGTTCGTGCATCAAAATAAAAGTGTATTAAGTTAATTTAAATGTTAAGAAAGAAGTAGTGAAACGATGCAATCCGATGGTCATGGTAGCTGTTAAATTTTCAGCTGCTCTATCTTACTCATCCACTCTTCCAGTTTGGCACAGGCATTGAACCTTTAAATTTTACCTTAGACCAGGTAGCAATAACGTGGTATATAAATATTTGTAAGCCACATTTAAACAATTTCCGTTGAATAAAATAACTCTCTATGATGCTAAATGATATTTATATTACTGGAATTGTACATAACCTCTATATAGGCAGGAGAAAGTCTGTTGATCCAGAAAACTCCAGGTCTTATTCATTATCATGGATTCATTTCTAGGTCATGTTCATTTGTAATAATTAAACACTCAACCAACTTTAGAGCTACCAGTACCCCATCCTAGGGCAGATCATTATTGGCACTGCAATGCAGAGGGTTAAGAACAGTGCCATCCATGGAGATATCCAGATCTCCTTGGCAGACCCAGGTGCATGTACTCTGATTACATTGGAAAACTAGAGGCAGCAAGAGGATGCACCATCCTAGAGATGAGAAGACTAGCCAGGGACAGGGACCAGTGGGCTTGATGGCACACAGGAGTTAGAAGAAGAAAATTATAGAAATTGTGAGACTATTCTAACCTATCTACTTAGCAGATTTTTATTTTTATTCTACAATTGAAACACCAACCTTTTTAATGCATGTCCTCTTTTTCCACAGTTTTTGTCTATATTTGATACTTCACTAGTGGCTGTTATTTTGAAGATTTTGGATTAGTTTTAAAATTACTTCAGTCATCATGATGAAAAAAAAAAAAATAAAATACAACAATCTGAACCAAATTTCCCTCAATTCCTCCAGATTTAGGTTTTGTAATATTTTTTCAGAAGATCCATTTTCAATGGTACTCAAAATTTTTATCATAATATTTAACACAATACTTCCTATACTTGTGAGTGGAAAGAGCATTGGCTTTTTGGAGTTATAATGCGATCATCAGGTATCAATATATCTGGTTCTCTTTCTTTAGCAAGCAAATGTTCTGCAGAGGATTTCAAAATCTGTTTAATGAATAACTGACAAGGGAATTTTCCACATAAATTGAAGAGAGAAATGTACAAAATTTATACCAAGGAGACTACATCCATTAAAACATATAATTATTACGTTATTTTACATTTATAAATATTGAAAATATCATACAGATTATTCCCCTATGTACTTTTCCTTCCCCAACAAAAACAATTTTTGGAATTTCGATTTGATTTTCACTGCATCATTACAGTAGGACGTAATCCATCATTTGGGGGTATTTTTTTTTTATATTGTTTTCTGAATTATTCCAGTAATAATCCATCATCATAACCGAGGTATTTAAACAGGGATTTTACTCTAATCAGCCAGTAAAGGATATTCAAAATATGATAAATTCAAAGGAGAAATTGAATTCATGAACAATTTTGTCTTTTACATTTCTTCGATTCATCGTTTCAGGACATGATTCACCTATTATATACTGTTTTAAAATTCTATTTTCCATTAGAAAACATCATGAAATATACTCCATTCTACTTGAATGGAAATTCTAATATGGAAATACATTACTGGAAATTCTAGAGTAAGTTGGACTGAATTAGAATGGGAGCAGGTTAGAAAATCAACAATACTCTCGAATGATCGAACACATGCCACTGTTATTTACTCAAAAATAAAACAGTATATATAGGCAGGAGAAAGTCTGTTGATCCAGAAAACTCCAGGTCTTATTCTTTATCATGGATTCATTTCTAGGTCATGTTCATTTGTAATAATTAAACACTCAACCAACTTTAGAGCTACCAGCACCCCATCCTAGGGCAGATCATTATTGGCACTGCAATGCAGAGGGTTAAGAACAGTGCCATCCATGGAGATATCCAGATCTCCTTGGCAGACCCTATATACTGCCTATATATACTGTTATTTACTTGAAAAATCAAATCTAAATCCAATGAATTAAACAGGTTAGTGAGGGAGGGGTGTAGGAGGCATCCTGTTTAATACATAAGTACATGGAATCATTTAGTGAAATGTATTATTAGATCAGAAATAAGAAATATTTATTTGAAGAATTAGAGGATTCTTATGTTGTTTAAATGCAAAAATAATCAGTTATAACTATTAAGTATGACTGCTGTAAGTAGCCATTCTCCAGCACATTATAATTTTAAAAATAAATACATTAGTCAAAATGGGAATAAATAAAAACCTGAATAAACTTTCACATATATTCTAGGTAACTAAAATGTATTACATTTATACACAAAATAAATTTATAAAATTTTACGACCTAGTCATTAATTTGTAGGCTCATAGGATTAAAACACACATTGCAACTGTTTATAATTTTTAAATAATTAGAAAATTTGGTATTCAAAGTTCAATTTTTTATATAAACAGAATTCTAAGGCACAGTAAATGTTAGTTTTTAATATATATTTAAAACATAAATTAATTTTAAAATTACAGACAATTAATACTGAAAAAAAAATAGCAAGTCTATATACCATCTTTACACTATTTATCATTGAAAACAACTAAATAAGTTTATGGAAGACTCAAAGTAATAATTTTGTTTTTCAAAATGAACTAACATCCTTTTAACACTTAAGGGGAAAATATTGGAATGTTACAAATGAATGTAATGAATTTATGATTATAATACAATGCAAAGATTAACAAAACAGACATAAATAACAGCTTAATTACATATTTTATGTACATCAATATAACTAACTTTATATGCATCATTATATAGATATGGTACACCTACAACTTCATTGATATAACAAAATATATAAATATAAATTTTATATAGGTACATATATTAAGTCGAGTATGATAAAATAATCATACAAATTATGTATAACAAAAAATAAGCTAATTTACATTAGTGCAGTCAGTCCAAAACAACTAAAAAAATGTTAAGGTGACATTTTCTTTTCTTCCTAATTTGTAAAGATTTAAGATTTTTTTTTAAAGAAAAAATATATATTTGATTAAATAAAACAAGCTATACGTGCCCAACATAAATTAATAAATGAAATAAATATATAAATAAACTATAAACTGAAAATAAACAAAACTGTAACTATACATATAAAACATTAACATAAATTTTTTTTCATGAATATTTGTGTTTTAAATTTTCCTTTTTTCATGTATGAGTCCCTTTCTTCTTTCGAAAAAAGGAAGAAAGGACATTCTGTCTTTTATCCTTCCTTGTGTCTTTTGTCTGTTGTTCATTTTCGCTAGAGCTTTCACTAGGCCGCCTTGCCTCACTTGTAGTTCCTCCTGTCGTTGGTGGTAATGTTCCAGAACGATTACTGTTGCTATTTGTGTAGCCAGCATTCTGCAAGAGATGAATGAAGATATTAGAGAAAAAATTGGAAAGTATATAAAACTTATAAATTAAAAATAATCTAATATGTAATATAAGAATAATTTTGAATTTTTAATCTAAACGTTATATCTGATATATCCCATAACATGATATGATATGATATTGTGATATAATTTTTTTTTTATCAATTTTTCATTAAAAAATGTTTTAAATCTTTTCTACAGCATACCTAATAGCAATGGATTTCCTTAGAATTACAAAAACAATAGATCCTCCATTATCAGAGCCCATACCTGGGCTATATTATATTACACAACTTATAATATAATATACTAAACAACAAGTTTGTATCTATAACATTTGTATTCAATGTGTATACTACGCTATAGACATAGTATATACTAAATTATTTCAAGCTACTGTACTATGTACAATGATCAAAACTAGAAACAATTTCATAATGATTTTCAAGAGGCAACAAGAAAAACCTCTTAAATTCTTTAAACTAATGGTATTTATTCTTCGAACGTAAAACATATTTACATGATTTTGTTTATTAAAACTGATTTAATTATGATCTTTATTCATCTTCAATTAGAAAAAACATATATTCCAATATGAAACTGAAAAAATATTTTAAAGTACAGTAGGCATATGATTATAAAGACAGTTAAATTTCAGAATAAATTAATATTAAATATGAAATAAAAGAATATGAAGACTTAAACAATTATTCTTAAAAATAAAAATTTGTCTGAGCATAGTTGACCTAGTTTACATACATATTGTACGATACATCGTAAATAATATATCATTAAATAATTACAATTTGTTGTTGATAAAAGAAACATTTTTTCATACTACTAGAAGTCTATAAGACTGTCTGATATTATACCAAGAAAAATTAAAAAAAATATTTTGTTGGTTTGAATATATATTTTTAAACTAATAAGATTATATAATAAGTAAAAAGGAATAGCATACCTGCTTCTGAGGTAAATTTCCATAAACTGAAAAAAAAAAAATTAATTATTAAAAAATGAATTATCAAAATATTTAACAATAATTGTATTTTAAGAACAAAAAAACATTTTGAACTGATTAAATAAATCAATAGCAAACATTAAAATCCTTGAAATTAATTCAACAAAGAATCTATAATGCTAATAAATATTAGTAGAGTTAGAATTAAACTGAATTGAAACATATTTTCTTTACAATTTTTTATATTGAACTGCACTCGTGGGAGATCAAAAGCATTTATAGAAAATATATATTTTTATTATAAATGTTAGACAATAAATATTTCTAAAAATTAAAATAGGATAATTATTAACAGCATAATTAATTCTTACAAATATAACCAATATATCAGAACAGAAACCAAATAATTATAATTATAACCAATATATTATAACTTAAAAATTATAACCAAACAATTTGGTGTTCATTGATTATATTGTAACACCAATTTTTTCAAGAAAACAAACAAAAAAATACAATGAAACGATATTATATCTAATGAAAAATTGATTAGCATGGCGTGTCATGTAGCAACCCAATATATTTCGGCAACACTTGAGAAAGCATTTCTTGCATTCAGACTTGAAACTATTTCCACTTAACTGTTCATATAAGTCTTGTGCGGTCACTATTGCTATATGGCTTGCATAAATACAAATTACGTAGTCATCTTTAGCTTAAGACTACTCTGTAAAAATTGATTCATGCTATCATCAAACAATTTATTATCAATACTAATTGAAAGTACAAAACTATTTAAAAGTCCATTTCATGTAACTATGAAAGTAAACATTTCAAATGATATTATAAATTTAAAAAGATTACAGGTATAACAAAGTATAAAAAATAAAAAAGTATAATTTTGGACTTACTTGTCCCATGTCGAAAAGAGGTCGCATCTGTCGGCCAAGGTTCACGAGTTGGAGCTGCAGTAACTACCGGCCTATTGGGAGGTGCAGAGGAAGGTAGTGGTGGAGGGATTTCTACAATTCAATCAAATATTTTTCAACTAAATTACTTAAGCACTACTAACAAGCAAATCTATCTAAGCCACAGAAAATACATACCTGTGACGGGATAATCTAAATTAGCTGGAGTAGAATTTCTCCATTCGGGGTTAGGATTACCATTTGGACTAATAGGAGTATTTGGTTGGTATGATGAAACAGGTCTCACGGATACTCCAGAAGTTTCTAAAAATTTATAATCTAAAAGTGATTTAGATGAAAACAGAATTAAATGAAATAGAAGAAACAAGTGTACTTACCAGTCGATGATCTGATAGGTATTGGTGGAGGGGCACCCCTTGGTGGAATAGGCGGTTTCCCTCTTCTGCTAACTTCAGGAGTGGAGCCACGGCTTGAGTCAGAACTCTCTTCAGGCCCAACTGGAGCCAACCTATCTCCAGATGGAGAACCCTAATAAAAATATATAAAATCATAAATTATTGGTCACTCAGTACTGGAAGGTAACAAATAAATATATTTTTCATCCAAAAGAAGAAACTACCTATTTAATAAATTCATATTATTTTATATGTATTATTTACAGAATTATTGAAATTGATAATGCAAATATAAAAACAACAACTGGCCACTCTAAGTGAGGTTTTAAGAAACAAAAACAAGAAAAAATTGTTCCCCCCAACCCTGTGCTTGGCTAATCTAAAAATAAATAATAGATCATTTAGTGCTGGTTATAATATTTGTCTTCTTGCTAGAGAAGCAGAGGAGAGACTATATTTTCTGTTACACACTAAAATTAACTTCTGATTCTTCTTGGTCAATTTATTGTATCCTATAAATGACAGATAGTTAAAAAGACTATAAACATTGTATGAAACTGCACTTTCTTCTTTTTGTAATTTATTGCATTGCTTCTCTTTCATTCTAACCACCACAAAATGTAAATAAATGAAAAATAAGTGATCTTTAAGAAAACAAACATACCTTTCGGTTTTCGTCATAACTCATTAATTGTAAACTAGGAGGAAGCTGAGCATGGAAAGTAATTTTATTAACCCAATCTTCCATTTCTTCTCCATTAGGAGCCAAAAATAAAAACTCAGATCCATCTGTGGTACAGAGCCTAAAAATTAAAATAAATATATCAAATTAATTCGCACAATTTAATATCTTACAATAGCATTAGTGGATTTAAGATATAACTGACCTAAAGACATGTTTCCTCTTGGTATAGTCTTCCGCTTTTTCACATTTAGCATTAAAAATTATGATTGGAGAGGTAGCTGCCTTACTTGCAACAAAGTCATCCTGATCCTTAAAGAAGCAAAGAAGCTGCCCACAAAGAACTGAAGGAACAATGATTCATAATTAATAAAAATAAAAAAAGATCAAATAATTATATATGATCATTATTATCACAAACTAAACTAAGATTGTGTAATTTTTTACATTCTTATGGAATCAATATGAGGAAATTAAAGTATAAATATAATAAAAAAAATTACATATCACAAGGAGATACCCCCTGTCCCATTAACGGCAGACCAACCCCCATTTTACAAATTATACAACTGTTCTACTTGTTGCTCAAATTTTATAACTGTAATTCACATGTATTCGGCAACTCAGATAGTATTTTTTTTGGTAAAGTTTTCCATTTGTTCTTTTTTTCACAAAATGTATTCTTCATCAGTTAAACTCAAATTTGTATACCCATATTTATCAATCCACCATACATGTAAAATAAAATATGACACAGCGATCATATGTAAAATGAAAAATCTTTTTTATATAATAATTATTTTTATAATTAAATAATATGATATTAAATCAATAGGTTTTTAACATAAACATTATTAACCTAGAACAAGCATTACATGTCATTCAAATGCACATACTATCATATAGGTTATTTGCTTGTTTGCATGACACGTGAAGTTTATTTAATACAAAACTCTTCCATACAATGTTGCTACCAACATAAATGCCAGAAAAAATGTGTACTAATTAATTTTCATAGTTTTTCATTAATGCATACCAGTGTAAAATGTTTTCCAAGACCGGAGAGCAGCCTTCTTTCCACCACTTTGAAGTTCATGCTTCCTGTCAAGAATTCCTTGAATTTCTACAGGTGGCAATTGATCCAATTCATCCCCTCGGAACTTTTGTAATTTTCTAAAACTCTGTGTCCTCCTACGAGTAGTGAATGATGGTGTCCTCTTTGGCTTTTTAAGATCAGCTTTCATACTTTCAGCTCGCTTCACATCTCCAGCTAAAATTTAATTATTATTGAAATGTTAATAATTAAATAAAAAAGAAATATATAGGTAAATACTCATAAACTAATATTAATCCTCTCTGTGTTTATAAAATCATGTTTACTTGGTCAATGTTTACATATTCTAAAAAAGGATTAGTTAAGGTGCTTTTATGCATCAGTTTCAACCGAGATTCCTTATCTTTGAGTTGTATTTTGCATGTTCAAAATGGAAGAGAAAAAAAATTTTTTTTAGTCATTTAATGATTTTTTATTTCCGAAAAGGAAAATCTGCTGCAGAAAAGGTTAGCAAAATTTACATTGTGTATGGTGATGATGCTTTAAGAGAAAGCACTGTCTGTAAATGGTTTGCTTAGTTCAAAACCAGAAATTTTGACTTAGAAGATGCAGAGCACTCGGGTCTCACCATCAACTGTTCATGATAACCAAATCAATTTAATCACAAACAACCCTCACTCTACGACACAGGATATCACAGAAATGCTAAACAACAGAAACGCTAAACTCTTTCAAGTGTCTCAAATCATTTGGGGGCTGCAGGATATGTTTCTTGGAGTGAAATATGGGTTCCTAACAATTTGATGGAAAAGAATTTATTGAACCACATATCCATTAGTGATTCCCTCCTGAAACGCAATGCTAATGATCCATTTTTTCCACCGAACCTATTCACCAGACCTTGCCCCAACAGATTTTCACTTATTTCAGGCCCTTCAAAACTCTCTTAACGGGAAACACTTAATTTGCTTGAGGACTGCAAAATGCACATAGAGCAGTTCACTGCATAAAAATCTGAGAAGTTCTAGGAGGATGGAATTAAAAAATTACCTGAAAGATGGCAACATGTAATAGATCAAAATGGGTCATATATAATTGATTAAAAATATTTACCAGAATCTGAAGTTTTTATGAAAATCACCAATAAAAAATGCTACAAACTTATTTTAAAACCCAATAAGATTTTGGTGGGTCACATGACATTTCAAGTGTAGAGGATAAAATACTTAAAACATGAGTGAAAATATTTTATTAAATAATAACTAGAGAAGAAATTTCATTTTGAACCTGAGCATAGGTCGATCTTCCAACAAAATTAATGATTATGTATTTCAAGACCCATCAAGAAAAACGTCCAAAACCTCTAAGCTTATTCAGCGATCATTAACCAATTGGTGATACATAATCTCTTTTTAATACTATTGACTACTCTCTGAAAAACTAAGTTTTTAAAACTCTATTGCAAAACAAAATGCCTATTCAGGAATATCCTTTCATTGATATACTGAGCTTTAGATAAGGAATGATATAAAAAAAAAGAATTGATTGAAAGAAGTATATTTTGATGACTTAATAAAAAAATTATCGCTATTCAAGTTGGTAATAAATATACTGTTTCATTGATTCACAAGACAGTTAAAGCAACAAAGTTAAAAATAAATAAATATTAATGATAAAAACCAATATAGTTTTAGAGTTATTTTTAATTCATTTAATTAAGCAAGTGATAAATCAAAAATATAGATTTATTTAAAACAAATAGGATGCTAGGAAAAAAATTACCTTTTCGTAGCCTATCTCCAAATAAAGTAGAAATACTACCAGATTTCTGAAGAGGAATGGGAGACTCTTGTGCATTAAGCCTAAAAACAAAGTAAGCAAATAGCTATTAAAACATTTTAAAGTAATATGAGAATGCTTAAATATATAATTAATGCTACTATAATACAAAACCATAAAAATAACATTACACACATATATTTTCATTAAATGGATCAACTTCTCACTAGATGAGACTCATATATCAAATATAGGGGAGGGGGAAAGAGGCAGTTCTTCTATGCTCATTTGTATGAAAAATAATTACAATGTACACCTTTTACAACTTTATGGGAGCTTGATTTCTGAAGTCCTTCAAAATAAAATACTTAATCACACACTTCTACAAGATTTTTAAAATATTAATAAAAAATACAAATCTGTAAAATATGCCATCAAGAAGAATGTCTCTCTATTTCAATAGCATATTTATTAAGACATTTGGATTTATCCAGATTAAATTTAATTAAATTAAGAATCAGAAAAAGAACAAACATAGATTCCTTATAAATGCTCCAAGGTATTGGTAAGCTGATATTGCTAGCAGTAAATATATAATACATAAATTAACAACACAAGCCATAAATTATAAATTATAATGAAGGGAATTAATAAAGGGACAACAAATATAAAAAATAGATTTTTTTACACAAAAAATAAATTACAAATAGGAATGGTGGGAGGGACTTGTAAGGATTTCTTCCCTTAGAATTAGATCAAGACTTGGATCAATTGGTTAGATTTCAAAAACTGAAAGTAGTTGCTTTGAAGGGTATGGCTGATGACCAAGTATCTAATTATGAACAGCTGTATCTACCAGGAAATACATCAGTAGGAATCCTTCTCCGGCCTATTGCTTGTAGAATGGCTTACCACTGATTCCATACAAACTTAATTTTCTCATTTCTGTCAAATGAATATAATGTTTTTTTAATAAGTAATTAAGAATTTCTTAACATTTTTGAAATGTGTTATTTTTTACATTGCTTTCATTGAGTACTATAATAGAAAATTCACTGTAATAACTGCATTATAAAAACTACATTATTACGAGTTATTTATGGATTATATATGCTATACCTGAAAATCTGTGTACTGCCAGGGTGGAAAATAGAAATAACATGTTAACAATATAAATAATCAACATGCCATCAGTATAATTTAAAAACAGTTCATTAAACGAAGAGGACATATTACATTGCTTACAATAATATACCAAACCTGGGTAAAATTGTTGACTGAGATTTAGTAATTGGGTAGCCAGAGTCTGTTTCTGAGAGGTCGGAAGTTTCTTGCTTTATTGTTGGTTGTCTCTCACTTTCCTCGGCAACCTTTTCAGCTAATAAGAATCTTAACATGCAACATGCAAAAATGCACAAAGAATTCAGAAGAAAATAGAGATGTTTTTATAAGATTAATATATATCAAAAGTTATGTAATAAGAAAACACCATTAAAAAAACAAAAACATTCCAAACTAAAATAATAAAAAAATCACCAAAAAAGTAGACATGCATACTTATCTTTGAATTATGATATAAGTGCATGTAGAAAGCATAAGTGCTGTTTTAAAAATGATAAACCAATATCTGAACATGTCGCATTTTAATATAAATGTATGCTTAATGCAGTGGAACATAATGAAAACAATTAATGTGCATAAATATGATGCATAAGCATGGCCTGAAAAGTACTATAGAGAGTGGACAGGCAAAAGAACTAAACATTACCGTTTCAGAATATAAATGACAATTTAGAAAAATAATAACAGTATAGTAAATCAAGAGCCAAATATGAATATCAAATAAATATATACAGGTTTTATAAACAAATTTGAAATTACAAAAAATAAGTCTTTATTACTTTTTTATTTGTTAGGATGAAAAATAAACTATATTGTGATTAATTCAACAATAACTAAGCTTGAAATAAATAAAATTAGATTTATTACATTTGTTATTATTATTTTAGCAAAGTAACTAGTCTGAATAAAAACAAAAGTTATTTAACTAAAATAATAATAAAAATAGTTAAATTAAAATTTAATCATCTTTTCTTATATTAGATCAGTGTTCACTAAAAAGTGCTATATGAAAAGTAGATTCATTCCAGACTGACAACTCCATTAGTCTAATGCACATGTTACGGTAGGCTGAGGAAGGGGAGTCTTTGACAAAATTTGAATGCTCAAAATATTCAAAAGATAGTATAAACGTGATTCTTTAGAAAACAAAACATAATAATAATTATAATTAATTATATTAAATTAATAATAATATAATAAGTAATAAATTATACTTCAGACCCTGAATGTCCTTGTTGAGATAAATTTGTTTTAATTTGAGCATCAATTTATGTATCACGTTCTTTTTATTGTGCATATTATGTTATGAAAGTTATGATGTAATACAATGCAGTGTATATTTGTCTATTGCTCCATTGCAATCAAAGTAATCTATAAGATCCAATAGGTGTCAGGACCCATAACTACTGTATTTATTATTTTTTTAATATTACTTTTAAAATTATAACTTTATAAAAAAAATTAATCTAACTTTACATATGCCACGGTAGAGATGGTTTAAGTGGGTATAATTTTTCTCCACACCTGACATGCTATTACTATATTGATCATTTTGACAAGCTAAATAACTTATAATACAATTCTAATTAAAATATAATTTAAGCATTTTAATCATATAATGCTAAATAAAGTTCATTTTAATTTCTGCTATGTTCGATAGAAAAAGTCAATTGGCTATATACAATATTAAGTAATTATATTATATTAAAAATGGTTCAAAAAAAAAAAAAGTCATGCAACCTCAAATCTCAGAAGAAAATAAACAAAATAAATATATACATATTTAGAAGTGGATAATACCTTCCAGAAGGAGATGCATTCTTATTATCCAATAATTCAGGACCACCATTGATTTCTTGACGTCTCCTTTCATCTTCTTTTTTCCTTTCCTAAAAATAAATGAAACAGATAATAGAATATCAGTCTTCCAATAGATCAAACATCTATCATCCTGAGCCTGAAAGGTAAACCTAAAAACCATTGAATACATACAGAAAACTGAAATCTGTAGTTTCATAATTATAATACCTTACAATAATTTAAATTTATAATCGTTTCTTATGATTACAGTAACCATTTTAACTGTCATTTGTAACGTATTTCTCCACTCCTGCTGCCTCACTTTTCGTTGCTTTACTCTTCTGTTTACTTGCTTGATGGAAAGTTAGTATTTTAATTTGTCCATTACTTTCCTCTGATCAACAATGCTTATTTTATTTGCTTCTTCATTATTTATATTCTTCTTTTAGCATTATATATATTATTTTATTAGCGTATGGTATTACTCCACTTGCACATTTTATTCTGATTATTCATCATTGTATTTGTTCTTTATACTTTTCTCTGTTCATCTTATTTTCATATAATTTTCACAATGACTATTTTATAGTAGACCATGAATTTTCAAAATAGTTTTAATATCAGCTTATGGCTCTGCGATCGTTTACAATGTATTTTTATGTCATCTTCATCATATTCATCAGTATCTATTGCTTACAATAATTTTTGTTTTTTTTACATCATGGGGTGAAATGTTCATTTCAGATAAATAGATTTTCTTGCATTTTTTTTTTTACTGTCACCCAGACCATCTTCCCTCAACTCTATACAGTCAACCAATAACCTTATAACAAAATGTAAATAATATATACTTTATTTTTTAACTCTTTATAAAACATCAAGCTTCACATTTCTCATCAAAGATAAATTATCTTGATTAACACATAAGAATAAAATTTAAAGCATAAATTGAAAAGTAAGATAATAAAACAAATGTTCTGTTATAGAAACTAGATAAAGTGTATAATGTACCTGAGTCATTCTCTGAACTTCTCTTCGCTTCCTAGCTTCAGATCTTTCTCGCTCAATTCTCTCAATTTCTGCTTGTCTTGCTGAAGCTTCTGCTTCCTGTTGCTTCAAGAAGGCCTGTTCTAGCTATAATTATATAAAAAAAAATGGCATTATTAACTGTTATATGTAAATATATAAGTAATATATAATATGTAAATATATAGAAAATTGTAAAATTTTATTACTAAAGTTATCCTCTTAATGGCACTAAATTTCTCAGCATGTGCTTCAATAGTTTTCTCAAAATCTTCGTGTCTTCGGATCAATTCTTCAACCTGAGAAATAGATTCTCCAAGCTTTTCATCATGAAGAACAGGTTCTCGAGAAATTATCCAATTTTCCAATAGATTTGCTTCCCTCATGAATATCTACACAAAAATTTAAGTTAAGAAAAGCAGATGATTATTAGAATATTTAATTTTAATAATGATACTGATTAAATTAACATACCCGTGTATCTAGACTCAGATCGTAAATAACTTTCCGTTTTTCCCAAGTGTCATTTAAAAGATGTTTTCTTTGTTCTAGAACCCTAATCTTATCTTGAATGTCATTTCCAAGAAAATGTCCCTAAAAAATAATGAGGCTAGAATTTTTTTGGCAACAAAGAAATATTTTACTTTTTAATAATTATAAAATAAAACATTTCAAAGAGGTGATTTTAATTACCTGTTCAATAAGGGCATTGCCTGTTGTATAAAATTGACTAAATGCTTCTTCCCTACTGTTGATTTCCGCCCTATGCTCCATATGCCGTGATATGAGTGCTTCAGCCCCAGCTACATCCTGAGCCAATTCAGGTGAGGTTACTTTAGCAATCATTTCACTGATCCAAGCCCTGAGTTATTTCAAAATAAACAATATTAAGTTTATCAATAATATTAGGATTGTAGTACACAACAATTACAAAAAAACATACATAAGATCACGATAAAGATCGAAATAAGATTGCAGTTGTTCGGCCTGCTCTAAATTCCTTCTTCGTTGCTCAGTCTTTTCATAAAGCTGTGTCCAGGCATCGGTAACTTCTTCATGCTTCACTTCAATATGCTCTCTAGCATCTGGAAACAACCCAGAGAGTCTGCCACCTTCTTCAACAACAGCTTCAACCTACATAGTTGATCCATTAATAGTAATTCCCAAACACATTGAAAAAAAAAAATTAGGTCTATAATATATTTATAAGAATCTCTATGTTCTAATACTTAGCTGGACAACCAACTTGAACATATTTTGGTCTAATATTTATCAGTATTGGGCAAATAGAAGCTGCCTAGTTGGTGTGATAAGATTATAATTGAACATTTTGATGTAGACCATCGAATGAACAAAAGGGGAGTTAAGGGCATTGAATAGTCTATCCATCACAGGAAATATAAAAAGAAGAATTTTCTAATAAGAAGAATTAAGGAGAATTCAGCTTGGACTGAAAAGTTATCGAATGTAGTTTTATATAAACTTACTCAACAGTCAGTGGTAATTCTATATATTTGTCAAAAATAGGAAGTATCCAGTTTAGAAGAGAATAAAATAAAAATATATGAGGTTTTTCGTCATATGAGATTAGATTTTTGACATTCTGAGGACAAAAGACAAATCTTTATATAAATGTAATTATAAAGTATAATAACTTGAACTTGTCTCTACTATATATATTTTTGTCCAAGATCAACCAATTTAATTAACCTAACTTTTAATGTAATCTAAAATATTTATGAATAAAATTAACACCTGTTCTTTTACAGCAGCAAGATCTGTTTGGAACACTTCATGTTTTCTAACTAGTGCTTGAATGGACTCAAGATCTTGACCGTAACCTTCAGCTGTAAGACTGGAATCTTTTTCTTGGATCCAACTAATCGTTTCATCAGCTGTCCGATCAAAAACATGAACTTGTTTCGCTCCAGCAAGAGCCTATAGTAAAAAAAATTGTTGGAATTTAATTCATGAGCCAATTCAATAATAGATTTTATAAGAAGAAAATTCATACAGAAATAACCTTAATTTCCAAATTTAAATTTCTAAAAATATTTATTAATATAAGATTTATGCTCCTAGTGAAAAAACAAATCAATAAATTATAAATATATAAATTTATATAAAATTTAATTGTTTGTTTTATATTTATTTTTACATATTAAACATAAATAAACTTTAAATATTTAAAATTCACCTCCTGCCTGGCATGAGCTAATTCTTTAAGGTCATCCCATAACTGCTGTGTCTCTTCCATTTTTTTGGCAATTCTTTGACTCTCTGGATTTCCTTCAGCTATCAACGCCTGCCCACTCTGAAGGCAATTAGTTACTCTTCCTTCACTTGAAGATAATCCACTGAGTACATTTTCAAATCTCTAAAACAGAAATCATTATATAACAATCTTTGTAAACAAATTTAACATTAATTAAAACTTCAAAGTCTTAATTTGAAGTGCAAAACGAGACATACCTGGATTAAAAGTTCAACATGCTCCACATCTCTTCCATAATCTTCAGAAGCTGCAACAGCAGTCTGATCACTAATCCACTCTGCAACTTCTTCGGCTTCTCTTAAAAACCGGTACAGCTTTCGGCTTTCAAGCAAGTTCCATTCTCTTTTTTTACAGAGATTTTCTATTTCCCTCAATTGCTCTTCAATATCAGTCTATAATAATTATCAATAAAATTGAACACATATTATTAATGATTATACATTTTACAAGTTACAGTTTAAAATTAAATCAAAAGGTACAGAAAAAATTACGTACTTGTTTTTGGGCAATCTTCTCAGAGTCAAAATGGCCTCGATCTACTAAACCATGGCTAAGATTACTAAGCCGTCCAACTGTTTGCCTGAAAGCTGTTATTTCCCTGCTGAAACCTTCTAGTTTTTTTAAAAGGCTTTGAACTGAATCCTCATCTTTTCCAAAATCTGTAGATACAAGAAGAGGCCTTTTTTCTTTTAACCATGCTTCAGCTTCACTTGCTTCAACATAGAACTAAACAAACAAAAAGGAAAATTAAAGACTAAATTTTACATTTCAAGATTTTATTATGAATTTAAAACATTGTTATTTTATAAAAAAAAAAAAAAGTATTTAAGTTTGTATTGTTTTCAACATTTACTGATTTTTTAAATGGAACATCTATCCATTTTATTTCATCTTTTTTTTTTCTCACTAGGCAGGATAATGCTTAGCTAGTTAACACAGGTTCTACTGTATGAACAACTTATTAACTTAAAACAATTTTAATTTTAATTGTTTATTATAAGAATTGGTGAGAAGTTAGGAGGTACAAATTATTATTTTATGAAGAAGAGTTTTGTTGAAATCTACCAATGCCTGAACCAAATATACACTTCACTTTGAGGACTAAAAGCAATAGTAAATTGTAAAAAATTGTCAACATAAAAATGGAATAATTAATAATTGCAATCTAGCCTACCAAACTTGATCTTACTTAACACGTTAGCTACGGCATAAAGAATCTGTAAATCTCACATCTAACGATATCGGACCCCGGCGTCC
>NW_027108761.1:338006-351286 GCF_000696795.3 Halyomorpha halys | reverse complement strand
TGAGGTTTGTTCCATGTTCGGGGTTGGTTGTGATCATCAAAACTGGGCGTTTGTCAACCCATTTTATTATTTTGGTTGCCCCTTTCTGTTGTCCTAGTATCTCCCCTCTCTTCAATTTCGTCTTAAATATTTCTGGAATTCCTTTTCTATTGGCGCGCAGTGTTCCACAATAAATGATTTGATCATCATATAACTTAGTAGCAAGGGGAATGCTAAAGGAATCTCTATCGGTCGCCAGGGACCGATACCGTACAGAGATCACGTTTCATCATTACAGTACGGTATCGGTCCCCGGGGACCATCAATCGAAAAGCACTGGCAATTATAGAAGAACTTCGTAGCTTCAATCCTGTTCAATTCCCATGAAAATATTTTGAAAAATAAGGTTTTTACAGCGTTCGTAAGATACATCATTTTCAGAAAACTTTCACTCGGCATGTCGGTCAGAACACTATCGGACCCCGGGGACCGTCACCGTCGCTAACGTGTTAATTAACAAGAAGCTAGAAAACAAGCATTCTATTTTTCTAGGTAAGCTACAATAATCAAATATTGTTGATTACAATCATAAAATAAGTTTCCGAGTAAATATTGAATAAAAAACCAATTATTATAATAAAAAATACTTTTAGAGCTAATAAATAATAAAAATGTGCACATACCATTTGTGATTCCACAGCATCAAGCAATTTCAGCTTACGTTCTTTTACCAATTGTTTTATTTTAGCCAGTTTCTCAAGCAAATCACTATGAGCCGCTTCGATCCTGGAACTTGCAAAGTGTCCACTTCGGACCATCTGCTGGGCTCTACTACCAAGAGTATTAACTACTTGTTCACGTGATATAATTTCAGATTCCAAAGCCTTCAACAGAAAATATTTTCTCAATAACAACCCAAATAAGAATAGAATTCAGACCATAATAAAAATGTATTGTAATGTTATTCAGCCTAATAAATTTAATTTAAGGAAGAAATAAATAAAATATACATGATGTTTTTTCTGAAGACTCTGAACTGCATTTAAACTGTTTCCCAAATCAACTGAAGCAGCAAGCGGCTCCTTCTCCTCAAGCCATTGCATTTCATCTTCAATGTCTCTCAACAACTGGTAAAGCAATAAGGCATCTTCCAAATTATCGCGTCTTATCTGCATAGGTTCTTGCAAGGAACGGTACCTAAAAAAATTAAATAAAAAGATAAATTCACAATAACTTCAACAGGGAATAAATATTTGTACTGCAAAGAATATTAAAAATAAAACAATTCCTAGATCTTGTAATTTAATAAAATATTTCATCCAAAAAAAAAAAAATATTTACAAAATTAATTGTTTTTTTGAACCTAATAGTAAAATATTTAATGAGAAAATAAGTATGAAGATAATCATATATACAAGTTGAGTTTCCTTTTTAGTGACTGAGTGTTTGGAGTATTTGTTTGAGAAAAGAAATCTGCATCAAGGAGCAATATCTCTTGTCATTTCTGTCTCAAATGAGGATTTGAGTAATACAATCCTAGAAAGTGGTAATAAACAGTTCAAGAGTAAGGGTAATAAACAGTACATTATTGAAGGATATAGGAAAGCAGTGTATTTAAATATTAAAGAACATTTTCCGTATGATGGCTCACCTTATACTACATCATAAATTAAGAAATGATTTGTGGGGCTGCATCAAGTTGAATAAATACTTGATTATTTACTCCAATATAGGTTAAAATACCGGCAAATAAATAAAGTAATATAATAAAATGTATGTTTTATCCCCCTGGACTGATTGTAGTAATCATATTCTTGTTTTAATTACTTGTTGGTGTTTTTTGTTACTTCACGTCATAAATTTAATAAAATAATCTTTATAAAAAGTTAAATTTTATAAATATTGAATGTATTTGTTACACATGTAAATAGACCGACTATAGGTTAAACATATATAATGAAAGAAATCACTTATTAAAAAAAATCAGATAACCCAATTTTACCTATCAATTGCAGCTTGAGCTCTTTCTTTTATTTCTTCTTTCATGAAATGATTAGACCTATGGAACGTTGATGCAGTATCATTTAACTGATTGAATGCGTCTTGGTGTCCAGTAACATTATTCTCAAGGAGTGCGTGCCGCTTAAGAAGATTAGCAACACTTGCAAGATCCTTTCCGTGATCTTCACTCGTTAATTGTCCTTCAACATCATCTATCCATGCTTCTAATTCTTCTAACGTCCGACTAAAAAGCAAGGCCTACAAGAAAATAAAAAAATTAACAACACAGTTCATTTAATTTAATTATAAAGAATTAGCAATCTTAAATACTTGGTAAGCTTCACTGAGTCGCTCCCTTTTAGTTGAACTTGTCTCTTGTAAAAGCCTCCACTCTGACTCTAATTCATCAAGTTTCCTCTGAATTTCGTCACTCGCAAAATGGCCTTCTCTGATGAGAGCTTCACCTTCATTAGAAACACCACCAACTCTGCTTTTATTTGCAATAAGTTCAGCTTCAAATGCAATATGCTTCTGTATTTTGCTCTGTAAGTTACTTGCATCTCTATAATTTTCATCGTCTGCGACTTGCTGTTTCTGAAGCAGCCAACTCTCCACCTGAAAATAGATTTAAAAATTTTTGCTAAGTATATGGCAAGCATTTGCTGAATGTCAAAGGATTGACATTAACTTGTCTATATAGTCAATAGGCAATATAGTTTCCTCACTATTTATAAATTTTTTTTTTTCATTGTCCCTTATTTTATTATCTGAAAATTATCCTTTTCCACAGATTTTTATTTAGTACATAATTATCTATATTTCAAGTTTATTTGTTGTTTGAGACAATGAAAATGTACGTTCAACAGCTATCTACAAAATGAGATATTGAAGTATAGATGTAGAAAGGAAATTAATTTTTCACAAGGGTATGAGAAAATAAATAAACAATTTCATCTCATTTCGAAAATGGCAAACAATTTTAAGAAGATGAAATTAATACTCTCAACATAAAAAAATTAAACAACTTAATTTACCTCATATACATTTCTGAAAAACTCATGTAATTTCTTGGATTCTAAGAGCCGCCTTTTTCTAGTCGCAGTACTTTCTATTAACTTGTCCCTACGCGAAACCAAGGCTTGAAGAATATTGGATATTGTAGAGGCTGCATAATGTTCACGAGATAGAAGCTCTTTGCCCAACTTTTCAACTTCTTCAACTCTTCCAAATTGAGCTTGAACAGTTTTTTCAAATGCTTCAGTTTTACGTAATAATTCTTCGACTCCAGCAACAGTGTCCTGAAAGTACATAATAAAATTAACAATAGTAATAACAAGAATATTTATAAATCTACATTAATACACATAGTTATAATCTAACCCCAAGATCATCATTATTGAGAAAAGCTTCTTTAGAGGCGAGCCATGAATCTGCTTGATCTGCTTGTTGCCTGAACTGCTGAAGCTGCTGTGCCTGTTCTAGTCGCTGCCTCCTTTCTTCCCACGCAGCTCCGAGGGTTCTTCGCAGTTCTTCAAGTTTTGTTATTTCATTTTCTCGAGGAGGACTCAGCTTAAGGCCAGCTTCTTTGATGGATTTAAATGCCTCCTGACGCCCATCGATCTCTGCCTAAAATATTAAGAAACGATTCTCTTAGACCAAGCCCATTTTAATTTATTACATTTAAACATGTATATTTGTGAACAAAATAAATAATGAACTTTTTTCGAAACACAAGCAAGCATCTATGTTGAGGTATAGAAAGGAATGTCAAACAATGGAAGCACAAACTCTTGAACAACTATAAAACCAACAGTTAGATGATTAAAATTCTATCGGACAATAATTATCAACAAATAAGTTAATTGATTGCCTACTGGTCAATAAGGATTTTCAATTGAAAATCTTAATGATAGGCTGTCAGTTGATATGCAATGGCATCACAAAGTCTATTAATTGATTTATTTGAGAAAGTGTTAAATATGGTAATATATAAAAAAAAAGAAGACTCCAAGTTTTAACATGTTGACTGCCAACTACAAAATAACTTGAAAATTGCGCTCTTAACTAGGACACCAAATATGAGTTATCTTATAGTATTTTTTTTGTTACTTGCAATATTTCACAATATAAAAGAATTTTATCGTGCATAAATAAAAATATGATAAGACAAAAAAAACTATGAAATAATTTGTAGATGGCGTTCTAGGCAAGAATGCTAACTACCAGTTATCTTGCATTCGACAGTCAATGTTTTAATGACAGAATAGTCTGAGACAGGAAAAAATATCCATATTAAACAATGACTTTAATAAAGGAACCTGTATACAATTACCTTCTTTTCATGATGCAATTCAAGCATTGTATGGGCTTCTGCCATGTTTGTTGGTAATTCACTTGAGGCCATTACTTCTATTGTTTCTAAAGCCCATGCTTGGAGCTCTCGGAAATCAGCTTCAAACCTATGTCTTGCAGCTGCTGTAGCGAGTATAGTTCGCCGTGCACTTGCAAGAGAAATCAGTTCACGCCAGTTATCTTGCAATTCAGTTAATTTACTCCTGATGGGAGCAGACATATCAGGATACTTTGACACAAGTCTTTTACACTCAACATCATGCTCCTGAAGGATAAAGATACAATGAAATTCAATTAGGACTTTCAATAAAGAAAATATAGAAATTTTAAATCAACAGATAAAATTTAATTAGCTTAATTCAAAATTAACAAAAAAAAATAATTGAAAATTATGAAAAGATGGTAAATATTTTTAGTATAATGCATGTATTGTTCATATAATATTTCATTGTTATATTGTTCATATAATATTTCAATACTAAACTGTATTGGATGAAATTTGTAACAGAACTGTTTATGATTTGAAATGAAAATGGAACCAACAGAGAATACTCCCAACTAAAAGCTGGTCAGGGCCCCAAGAAACTTGCCAAACTTTATCAAAAATAGTATAAACGATAGAAGATAACTTTTTTGGAAATAGTACCTTGAGTTTACCCTCAATGGCAGTCATGTCTCGTTCTAGTGCATCTTGCTTTCTCTTTAAGTGTTCAACGCCAACCAAATCCCGTCCAGTATCATCTGTAGTCATAGCAACAGCTTTTTCTGAAACTCTCTGAGAAGTATCATCTACATCCCTATTGAAAGCATGAATTTCTAAAGCACCAGCCAAGTGTTCTCTGTACTCGCTCAATGCCCCTTGTAAACCTTTCCATCTGAAGAACATTTATAAAACACATATTAATATGCATGAAAAGGCAAAATCATGAAATAACAAAAATGAAAATGGTGGCATTACTTATTATAGAAATGATCTCTTCTCTGCTGTACAGAACGTGTATCACTTCGGCCCTGCCTTATAAGCTTATCAGCTAGATTATTAATGGCTTTAATGCGCATATCATCCACCCGCATGTCACTATCAACATCGTCCAGCTTTCTTTGTAATGCCAAGCAGTGTTCATAGTCTTTTCCCATATCACCAGCTTGAACCATCATCTCCTACAACAAAAATAGTTTTGTTTAAAAGTTTCTTTTTTTAATTCACCCAATACCTTAATGTTTACATAAAATTTTGTATACCTTATCTCTAATCCATGCTTCAATTTTTTCAAGCTGATTGTTAAATTCTAGTATATCTTGAGCCTCTTCCAGACCTCTCCCCCTGTTTTCACTTTCCTTTAAGAGGCTATTCCATGAAGATATGAGATGTTCCAAAGCAGTTTCTATTTCTCGCGAAGCTTTATGTTTTTTTGCAAGTAGTGTTTGACCTATAAATAAACATTGGATTTTCATTTCCTGATTATTGATTACTGAATTGTTCTAGAGTCAAGAACCAGTATTAATTTCTTTAATAACTGTGTAATATTATATTAGTTTCCAATTTTGTGAGTTCAAAAGATTTTTAACCATAAATAAATTGGAGCCATTGGATTGAGAAATTAGTACAGTACCCACTCCACTTGTTTGTTTTTGCAACATGAGTATACTCTTTAATCATAAACTGATAATTTAAAATTACATTTTTTTTTTTAGTTATGTCAAACAAGTTAACCTTTAGAAGATGGTAAACTGTTGGTGTAGTTTTCATAGAGATGGTACAAACTACAGCAAATAAAGGACAGAGGCAGCCATTCCTACAAGAGGGTTACTTTTGCTTTTGTAATTATTATTATTAGTTTATTATTAGTAGTTCTAGAAACTGTTTTCGAGATAGTTAGACCTAGGTAGTATCTACAGGCATTTTAGAAAATTGAAATAAGTTTGAAGGAGCTGAGAGACCATGCGATGGCTTTCACCTTTTTTCATTAGAATATTTACATAAAATCTGTTAGTTTTGTAATTTGTAATTATTATAATTAAATGATTGAAATTAAACTAAAATTATGTTGTTGGTAGGTTTGTAAACATGTTTTTTTTTTTTTTTTAGTTAAATTTATATACAAACTTTGTTAGTTTCCAAATTTATAATAAAATCATTTAAATAGAATGAGGTAGTTAGGTAGGTTGATAAATAACATATATATATACGTTTTAACTCCCTCAGTGTTGTGTTCAGAGTAACACAGAAAAAAGGAAGAAAATAAATACAAAATTTTTATAACATATTATATATGGTATTATCTAATAGTGCTTTTAGAATATTCCATCCTGGGAGTAGTTCACAAGGTAACCGTCCCAGTAGCTTGAGTTTGCATTTGCTCCTTCCATTGTCAGAGGTTAATAAATTACAGAAAAAAAAAAAAGAAATCTGAAGGATATCCCAACTCTGATTTATGTAAAAATGCTAGAATGGGTGCCAACAATTCTCAAATATCAAAAACAATTTTTTTTAAAAATAGTATCGAGGGAATTTACCTTTTTCTTGTATTGCAGTGATTCTACCCTTATTAACTGCCAACTCTGCCTGAAAAGCTTGATGTTTTTGTAGTTTTTTAATTTTGTCTTCTAAACTACTAACTTCTGCTTTAGCTTCAACTTCTAACTTCTTCTTCTTTTCTCCAATCCAAGATTCAGCCTAAAACATAATTGCACTCGGGATTAAATACAATTTTATCAATGACCCATTATTTATTACTCGACTTGAGGCACTGTCATGAATTATTGACTGATTATTAACCCTGATAATGAAACAAATTTCATTATCATAGATAATAAACAAAGGGAAATAATTAAAATATTTAATAATGAAAGGACTATCATCATTAAAATAACAATATTAAACTAAAGAATACATTTAAATTACTAACAAATATATGTCATGCAATGCCAAAAACCTCCATTTCTAAGAAAATATAATACTTACAAATTTTGATTAAATTTTTAAGCAATTCGAAATTTTAAAAAAGAATATGAACTTTGGTTTTATGAATATGATTACCTCAGCAACATCTCTATTGAATTGTGCATGCAGCAATGCATTATCAAGTTTGTTTCTCCGAATGTGACATAAATCTCGTATGGCGTTTCTGCGCTGAGTAACTTCAGCCAACCTTTTAGCAATGATTGCACTTTCAAAATGATTTTGAGCTAATAATTTTGAACCATGCTCATTTAGTAATGCTACTTTGTCTTCTTGAGTGGCAAAAAGTTTTTCAAAAGCATCATGTTTTTTCACCAACACAGCAACTTCATCAACTGAGTCACCTGTGCAAATTATAAAAATTAAAATATCTTTAAAAAGTTGAAGAAAATCTTGTACTGATGGTTCTAAAAAAAAAAAATTAAGAAACATAAACAATGGATTACTCTATTGTAATTTTGCATGATGTGACTTATGAAAAATCATTTATTTATTTTTTGGAAAATGTTATCTTCTAATAAGCTTTGTTTTTCAAATCCAATTAAAGTTGAAATCAATTAAATCCCTAGACTAAACTAAATGAATTTATGGACCAAATGACCTGGTCTTGCCTTCAGTTTTGTCATAGTATTTGGTTAAAAAACATGAACTAAAATTTGAAATGGGATAGAGCATGATCAGTCGCAATGGAAGAAGCTCTGTAGCACTTTGTTTGGGCAGACCTAAAACAGAGTATTAGGAAATTCTCAAGAAAATTGGAATTTTCCAATCTATTAGACATTGTGGGCTGCATGAGATGGAAAAACTGAATTGCCCTACAAGAGTGGCTCCTCATGAGTTAGTCATTGAGGGATGATGTCAAGCTTAAATTTGTCAACAACTAATGAAAAAAATTTCACTTTTCTTATAAAAGTCAGGGTAAAACATATGTTTATGAACAAATAAAAAAGATAAAATGAAATACCAAAATCAGTATTAGATAATGCAGCTTCTTGTGAGTTGCAAATGGTGTCTATCTGCTTTGCGTCCCTTAAAAATAGATGTAAATCAATGAGCTGATCAAGATGAACATTTTTATGCTGCCACACAGTATGAAGTTTTTTCCTTTCTTCCAGAAGTTGATTGAATTTCTCTTGGATTTCCTAAAAGAATAGGAAATAAGAATAATTTATCATCTTTCAGTTATAAAAAACAAGAAATCACAATGTTGAAATCCACACTCACTTGAGAAGCATAGTGTTCAGTTTGAATCATTTCTTCCCCAAGCTCCATAACATTGCGAAAGCTTTCTTCTCTAGCTTCAATTTCAGCCAAAAATCTCTGGTGCTCAGCTTTTAAACTTTGAGCACTTGCTGCATCCCTTACTTTTTCCTCAGTTAATATGGCAGCTCTTAAACCACTTGCCCAGCTCATCAAATCACGAACCTAATAAATATACAATGATGAAAAAAAATATTAAAAAGTAAACCAAACCTGAGTGTTACAAAGACATACAAAAGAAACATTTTAAAACAAAATATACATTTTACTAAAGTATATTTTAGTGTTACAGATCTTAAGCCATATGAACCAGGAAAACTACACAATTCATTCAAGTAGAGAGTATAGTTAGAAAAAGAGATTTTTTAAAAAAACAAACACCTAATTTATTAGTACTCTGAGAAGCTTTTAATACACATTAATTACATCCTTTGTTTTTAAATAATATAAATTGAAAAAAATATTAAAATCAATATTGACAAATAATTATAAATTCAGAGAACATAGGTACATGATTTAGAAGATAGAAGTGATGGAAATAGTGACTAACTTGAAGAAAAAAAATTAATCAAGTTACAACACTATTATAGAATAAATAAGCCAATCACTGTATTTCTATGTACAACAAGGAAACTTTTTGAGGAAAATTTATCACTAAAATATCTACTAACTTTTCAAATTTACAGGATTTGATTCTGTTCATAAAAGCATTTTGATCTTCTAAGAATCTTTTTTATTCTTTGACAACTAGATTATTGGTCATTTAATGTAAGGATGAATGAAGAAACATATATATTCTACTAACGCTCTATCAAATACAAAATAATCATTTTTCATAGCGATAGTTATTAGCAGAATTTAACTAGCCTATATATTTCATACAGTACTTCCACTATATATTACAATGTACTGAATCCCAGACTCTTCATGGGTCTTAGCGGTTAAGATTTTAATGTAGTTCAAATAGAATTCTTTTCCTCTACAGTTAAAAAAGGATGGATTATCAACAAGTTACCGACAACTCAAGCCTAGCTAAAGCAAATAAATCTATAAAGATGATTAAATTAGTGAACCCAACTGACCTGTGAAAGGAACCTTTGATGATCACAGCTTGCCTGGAGTATTCTTTTTCGCATTTCTGATTTGTGTTTCAAATCTTCCCAGCTCAGGATAAGAGCTTGCTGCTTTTGTTCAATTTGAGCAGAATTATTTCCTGGGTAGACTATCTTCAATCTTTCAGCTTCATCAACCAATATCTATAAAAAAAACAAAAAAAAAAAAAACCATAAAATAATAAACTTTGCCTTTACTATGAATGATAGTCTAGACACTAAACTATTATACCTGGAGCCGGTCACCTAAAGCAACAAGATCATTTTCAAATCCTTCATGTCTTCTGACCAGAGCCAAAGCTGAATTTAGATCACGCCCTAAATCGTCACTTAAAACGGCTTTCTTATCACTTATTCTTGACAAGGCATCTGCTACATCTCGATTGAATCTGTGAATCTCACCAGCAGCTGCCAATCGTGTTTCTCTTTTCTCTATAGCATTCAATAACTGGTCCCAATAGTCTCTACAAATATTTTGTTTAAAATGGTAAAATAATAAGGTTACCACGTATGTAGAAAAAGAATTTATAAAGGATGAAAAAAAAAACAACAGCATAGTAATTTATTTCAAAGGTAAAATGTAATCTCTATCAATACCTTATCATGTACTGCCGACTTTCTATGTCATCAGTATAAGGACTCTCATTTGAAATAAGTTTATTGGCCAGCTCTTCACATTGATTGAATCTATCAAAACCAGCTTCAACATGATGTTTTAGATCCTCAAATTTTTTCTGAAGATTCTAAAAAAAAAAAAAAATAAAAATGCTGCTGTATTTGTATGTTCATTATCTAGAGCTATTTAATATAAGAAAAAAAATCTATTTTCTTACAAGTAAATGCTCATAATCTTGACCGTAGTCTTCAAGGCTAGCAACCTGCATTTGCTCCCTGATCCACTGCTCCAGCTCAGCACTTTCACTGATATATTCGTGACGACACATGCTCTCGACAAGTCTTTGCTGCCTGGCACTGGCTAATTTTTGTAAAGTTCTCATTTGCTGCTGAATTGAAGTTTGCTTTGCAGCAATTGCTTTGCAATCAGGATGTTTGGAGGCCACCATACTGTTTGCAGTACGGCCCATTTCACTAACAATACCATTGTAAGTGTCAAGTTCCAACTCCAGAGCCTGAGAGAAAAAATGAATCAAAATAGTAAACGTAACTTGACAGACAGAAAATATTTAATAAATATCATAAAATATTGAAAGTTTTGATGAATCAGTAATCAAACTAATTAAAACAAAAAAGTTACTGAAATTGAGTTCATATTATATAAAAGACTTTATAGATAAACTAAAGGCAACAAGATATTGTTTTATGTTTGTATACATATTTTGGTAGAGCAGAACATGATTTAAATCAGTTTCCAAGGAACAAAATACGACATATGAGGACAACCTGTATTTATAGTGTGATATACAAATTTTTAATTATTTCTCTTTAATACATGTAGAAATATAAAATATTTCATACTATTCTCATTCATAGAAAAAAAGAAAAACTATATTACCTTGTGTTTGGTAAGAAGCTTAGATGCAGCATCACGATCCCTCCCAAAGTCTGTAGAACTGAGCACATTATTCTTCTCAGAAAACCAACTTTCAACTTCGTTAGCTTCTGAAAAATATTGTTGTCCTTTAAGAGACAGCTCCAATTTACGGGATCTTTCCTGAGCTTTTAACTTCAAGTCATTCCAAGCGTCTTCCAACCCCGTACAAAGTGAAGTAACCTGATATTGAAGAATATTATGATTAGAAGACCATTACACACAAAAATAAATAAATAATAATAAAGGAATGAAATAATGATCAGCCAATTATATTTTAAGGATAGGAAAAATAAAGGACCTGTTTGGTTTCTGGATGGCTCTGATGAATTAAAGCTTTTCCAGATGCAAGAGTTTTATCAATCATTGGTTGATGGCCTTCGATTTCTGCCTCCAGTTTCTTGTGCTTTTTATACAAAGCTTGTGCTTGGTAGAGATTATTACCCAGAACTTCAGATGATGCTAAGGGAAGATGTTCCCTAATCCACCCTAATTCTGTTTCTAGTTCAAAGCCGAATTTGTGGAACCTTAAAGATTCTTCTAAAGCTTCTCTTCTTTTTCTGGCTGGTTCTTGCAAAGCATGGAATCTAGAAAAATAAAAGGAATTAGTCGTAAAATACCAATAATAGTACACAACATATATTGAGACATTGTTATAACGAGAGATGCTTACTTATCCTGACATTGCTTACTGGCTTTTAAAATATTATCTGCATCAAAATGGCCTTCATGGATCATTTCTTGACCATGGGCATTTAAATCCATAACCTTTTGTTCCCATTGGCATATGTCTGATTCCAGCACCTAAACAGATATGTAAAAGAAAATTGTAATTTAATTTTTTTATTTAGTTGAAGCAATTATTTAATTTTATTTAGTGAAATAATATTCTCAGCTACAAGTATAGTGAACCAGATTGGGGAATACAACTGCTGTCACAGCTTATTTATTATTATTTTTACTTATTTTTTAAACAATGATGTCAAACAATTGAAAACGTTTAGTGAAAATTTATTTTGAGAAAATAAAAAAAGATTATTGAAATGATAATGATAAGTTTCTAAGCTAGGGATGATTCAGCAAACATCTTCCATTGATAAGCCATGGTAAGAAAGAAATAATTTATACATGAGGAATAGTAAGATGTTGGATAAAAGCACAAAATTTTTATATTTAACGTTCATGAAGTGTTTTATAAATGTGATACGGATAAGATTTTCAACCATTGAAAATAAAAAAATAATTATTTAAAAAAAAATTATTATCAAACAGCAGGGAACAGTAATATAGCTTTTTCTATCTGATGTAAGATAGAAAAATAAATTAAATAATAAAATATTCTACTATATAAACTTTGACACAAAGCCATTAAAAATACAATATTTTACAAAATATCAAAATACTTCATAAATCTGCCAACCTGATGATTTTTCAGGAGCTGTTTGCAATTTCTCAAATCAGAACCAAGTTGATCGGATTGCAGAGACAATTGTATTTCGGCCAATTTCGCTCGTGCATCTTCTAAAGTTCTGTTGTATGAATGCTGAGCCACAGCTTGCCTTAATCTTTTACTCTTTTCTAGAGAACTTTTAACTAAAACTTCCCATTTTGCATTAAGTTCTTTCAAAAGCTGTGAAACCTCAGGACTGCGATAGTTACCTCCACTGATAAGCCCTTCACCGATCTAATAAAATAAAATAAAATTAATTAATACAAAAAATGCTTATTATTGGTTTTCATAGAAGTAATAGTACTGCAAAATCTATGGTACAATTTCAATTTCCTTCATTTATAATTAAGTACAGATGTTCATATTTCAGGTTGAATTATTTCTTTTTCTTTCGAATAAACAATCTATTCACAAATTATATTACTAGAGATAAATATGTTTTTATTTTTTTATAGAAAGATAAATATTATATCTAATTATAAGACTCGGACTTAACTAAATCGGATTATTTAAATTACTGTAATACTCCATCTCTGATTTAAAGGACCAATAAGAAGAAACCCCAAGTAAAATTATATTAAAACTGGATTTTATAATTTTACATCATAAAATTTA